>NC_092817.1:185664548-185995798 GCF_023375885.2 Dermacentor andersoni | reverse complement strand
TCCGTCTGTCCGTCCGTCTGTCCGTCCGTCTGTCTGTCTGTCTGTCTGTCTGTCCGTCTGTCCGTCTGTCCGTCTGTCTGTCTGTCTGTCTGTCTGTCTGTCTGTCTGTCCGTCCGTCCGTCCGTCCGTCTGTCTGTCTGTCTGTCTGTCTGTCTGTCTGTCTGTCTGTCTGTCTGTCTGTCTGTCTGTCTGTCTGTCTGTCTGTCTGTCCGTCCGTCCTCTCACCACCGACTGAATGGTCCAAGCTGTCTACCAGCTAGGGCCCCTAGGTATGTGCTCGTGATGTGATGTGGTAGTGGTCGTTCTTTAATCGTCATTCCACCTTCGTGACATCTTACTCTCATCACGCAGCCGTCGTCACGCCTTCTACGCCGACCCAGTGGCCCAAATTGTCTAACTGCTTAGTCCATTAGGTATGTGCTCGTGGTCGTAATGGTGTCATGGTAGCTCCATCATTGTCATTCCTGCTCTGTCATCCGACTCTCACGATGCCGTCGTCGTCACGGAATAATCGTCACAGAGGCTTCGTGACATAATCGTCATCATATCATTGTGGTCATAGACTCATAGTTATGTCCTCATACCGTTGCTGCGTCATTGTCGTCATTGCATCTTCGTCGTACCGTTGTCAAGCATTCGTTGTTATAGCGTCCGGTGATGGTGTCGTAGTCATTTCATTGTAATCATTCTAACTTCGACATCCAACTCGCGTCACGCCGTCGTCACACTGCCGTTTTATGATCATATTCGCCATGGCTTAAATAACGTCATCCCGTTGTCATTCTGTCGTCGTCATATCGCGTTCACCTATTAATCGACGTCATTCCTTCTTTGTCATTCTAGCATAATCGTGCTGGCGCAATGCAGTCGTGTATATGCTGTGATTATGCTGACATGCTTTTTCATCATTGCGTCCTAGTCAGACAATCGCTATCATGCATCCGTTATCATACCATTGTCGTCATTCGAGCTTACTCATCCGATTGTCTTCATGCCGTCATCTTCACGCCATCGTCATCATACACTCGTCGTCATCCTGTTTTCCTCAATCATCATCGTCATGCTGTCGTCGTCATGTTGTTGTCCTCAATCGTTATCGTAGCGGTGTCGTTATACCATCGCCATCATTTAGAAATCGTCGTCTCAATGTCGTGATGCCGTCGTCGTCATACCGCCTTTGTCGTTCCATCGACGCCATTTCTTTTCCATCATTCACTAGCCGTCACTACGTCGGCGTCAGTTGCCATCGCGCCGTCATGTTCTTGGGCAACCTTGGCAAGCGAGTCCTACAGCAAAGTGAATGGGAGTATAGTAAATAGGAGTTTGTAGCATATAGTCCAAGGAACGGAAGACTCAGAATGACCACTACAGATGTTAAATAAAAAAAATGGCTCCGGAATATTACATGTCGCTAGTCCACTCGAGTACTAATTGCATTGCCATTCACAGTCATCGTCAGATGAGTTCGGTCATATTTTTTTTATTTCTTGTCTTTCTTTTCCTGAAATACTAGCTTCGTATTCTTTGTGACGTCCTAACGCTGCCTTAGCGACCACCACCAAGTCTACACTTATATATGCGAACACAACTACTAACAGACTAGCATCGGCATTTTTCAGTCCCTGTCATAAAAAACGCCGAAATGTTCTTCCTTTCAAGGGAGGTGCTTCTTGACGACAGCAGAGCTTGGCGCCGTACTTATAGTTATTTCGCGTGCCGAGTGATCCATCAACCCAACAAACTCAAAATTGGCTCTAACTCGTTTGCACTGACAAGCTCCACGTGAGGCTGCAATGAAAACAGAACGGACAACGAGGAGCACTTTTGTCTGTTGTGCGTTCGTGTCCAGCATAATCTTAGGAGTATTCGCCTCTAAGATTATGCAAAATAATGAGGGTTCATTCAAAAGCGCGCCCCCAATATGGGGCGGATTACAGGTCCCGTCGGAACTGTTGCAGACACTGAAGCAGGCATATGAGCACAAGTCTTCACCTGTTGAATTAACAGCACTCCCGACGGGTGATACTAAACTGCGAGTGAAGAGCTTGAGCGAATTTCTGAGAGCTGCGGTTTGTATGATAAAAGAATATCCCCGCCCATGCACTCCATATAGATGATTGACCAACGAAGCTGAAACGTGCGGCTGCACTGGGTAAATCCCGACGGTTCATAAAGCGACGGCTTGGTAGACTGCCGGATCCCCGGTACGCAGTTGCTGCTAGCGCTCAGCTGCACAAGCCTCTTCTGGTGCCCGGGCTGCAGCATCGGCACGGCGTAGACGAGCTCGTTCCCGCTTCTGCTCGCGGCGTTACTAATCGAAAGCTCCCTGCTCCTAAGGAGTACATATGACGCGTGGCCTACCCATTCCGGAAGCGGAGAGAAACTGCTACGTACACGCTCGGCTGCGATGGAGAGCAACGAGGTCACTACTGGCGCAGCTAATCCAACACCACCACACCACCTGAATAGATCGTTTTATCGGCGAGGAGGAACGGAGCCTCGAACCAGCGCGCCGCGTCACTCTCCTCCTCGCACTGGTACTCGCGGTTCCGTTTTCCCTTAGCGGCAGCTTGGAAAGGTAGCGATTTAACTGCGGGTTAGTGCGATTCTAACTTGTTCTGTCCGGGATTTCTGCGATGTCAGATGACTCAAGGTAGACGGGCTACCACTCTTCTGTATTCGGTTGCAAAAATAACTTTCGGAAGCAACTGTGAAGTGCATCTTCAGCCGCGGCGATTTCATGGACACCGCCGCTGCGATAGCAGAGAAGCGTCCGCTTTGTATTGTCAGCATAAACAGAAAGTACTTGATGCCATCACGTGTACGTTCGGAAGGCATTGTTCTCAGTGAGCGCTCGGCGACGCACCCGGAATTCGGCACCCTTGGTCAAACTGGGATATGAAAGGAAAGCTCGCATTCGAGTCGGTCAACTATTGCGACTGGATGAAGTTAACGATTTCTTCGTGCACGCACGAACATTAAACTTATTCTGTTCAAACGTGTTCTAAGATTATCATGCTTGGCATCCAACGTTCTGGTGGAAGTTGACTGACGTCATATTAGGAAAGCAGTACGCGCCGACTAAGAAATGAAGGTGTGTTCTTTTACATTCTGTAACGAGAACCATGCCTGTCGTGTGCCGGCCCTAGTTACTCAATTACTCAATTGTGATTTTGCAATAGTGAACTGTCCACTTTCTTAGTTTGAGAGGAGGTGTGGAAAGCTAGAGAACATATGCAAGAATGAACTGGTGGAAACACGACAATGTAGCTCCTGCACAATGAGTCCATCACTTTATGGATTTTATGGATTTTAGCACAGCGCCTGTTTACCTGTTTATCGATAAAGAAGGTCTACCTTGCATTCTGCAGGATGCGTAATTTTTCCATCACCAGAACGGCCAAAATCAATAAATATACGTTGAAATTCGCGATGAAACTCTGCGTACTAGGACCGCGTTCTAGCAACAAGAAAGGGCCGCTTGGTGTTACATTTATCCAGTAATAATTAGAGTTTATCTGCTCAAATAATCAAATTAAAGCTTTGTAAGGATATTTTGCCAACCTATCAACTGGTTATTTGCTAGTGTAACCAACCATTTGGTCACCATGTCAAACGTGCAGGTATTGACGGTACCAAGCATTTATGCGTATACTTTTTTCGATTCCTTTATAGCTTTAAAGCACAAAACCGCGGAGACGAACCCTCGTTTTGCCCTATAAACCTAAGAAAATGTAACAATACCTGAATGTCCACATTTATGTTCTGGAGGCTTAATGCATGATATACGGATATGCTTTGAAATATATTCTGACACAAATGTGCACCACCACCATTCAGATGAATGGAAAGAGATGATTGTTCATGGTCATGCTATTCTAGCGTGTATGCAGGAATGCAAATGTATCTCAGGGCAAATCAGACAACGTAACATGCAGATCACATCGAGCGCTATGTGCAATTGAGATAAAAAGAAAATTGATTACTTCAGCGGCCAAAAAGCGGAGATACCAACAGTAATTAAAGGTACTGTCAACCAATTTTCGTAGCACTCATTCTTTTAGAGCAAAGGAAAGCTTACCGGTCAGAGAGCCTGATCATGAAATGCTAATGCGGAAAACGCCGCCGAACATCTTTTATCAGAATTTTTCAATCTTCAGTGAGGATATTGTCGCTCACTGGAAGCATGCTGAAAACGGTGATAGGTGAGCGCGATAGCGATTATACGCCAGCATTAGTGGGAGGCACACCACAAGTGCGGCCCTAGCTGTGAGGAAGTATGATTTTGTTTATCAAGTCGATGTTCCTGCGATTGATCTTTTCCGAATGTTTAAATTATTTCTGTGATAATAGGTTTCCTGTCCAACTGCTTTGGTATTGAAACAGAGAAAGCGAAACCAATAGAATCGAAAGCGACACGACACTTTTACACGTGATGCGGAGTTCAGCGTGTTGCCATAGCCACGCGTGAGTTTTGGTATCCGAAGCGCAGAATAATGCGCGAGTGTCTAATAATATACCAACTGCCATATTAAGCAATCATTATACTGTACTTAATAACAGTCGACTTACGTGCAGTAATCTCATAGAATACATCCAAAGTACTGAGATTTCGCCGCCAGGTCTCGCCACTTCAGGGGTCACGGGACACCTCAGGGGTCACGGGACATGATTCAGTTGAAGCGCAAAATAAAGGGAATAAAAAAGAAGCGGGCTGTTCCTATCTTAACCGAAGATCACAATTGTAAACTTGCACTCGTAGTACACCGGGCAGTGTATTACGATTTCAATACGTCACTATCAAGCTTCATGAAATATGACCTGCTAAGATTCTCGAGCTACATCAGCGAGACATCTCAGTTAGTGTAACTGAGGCCAGGCAGGGAAAGGCCTTTCCCCTAGTGGCGCATATGCAAATAATGTTCCTGTCTGCTGTTCCTGTGATGCCCGTTTTATTGCTAATCCTGTTAAATTCTTTTTATTACATAATTTGGGACCAATAATATCATGCAGCCCTGACGGTATTCCAAATGCTTTCCTTCACCGATATGGGGAGGTTGTTGCAAAGTTTCGTAGATAATGTATTGTTTCTTCACTGTCAGGAAAGTTGCCAAGGGAAAGAAGGGTGGCCCGAGTGCTGCCTATGTTTAAACGAAGATACATTATTGCTACACAATTCCGCCAGTAGTGAGTTAATACAACACAATATGGAAAAAAAATCACGCAATTTCGTAAAACAGCACTGATTAACTTTTAACTCCTTCCAGCATGAGTTAACGAAAGGGCACTCTACCAATACACAACTATAAGAACAATCTACTCTTTTCCATCAGTTATGAATATGAACATTCAGATCCTTATAACAGTCTTAGCTTTCTGAAAAAAAAAAATTGATACGGGGCCACACGATAAACTAATCGTAAAGTACAGATCATTTTTGTGCTGTGGAACTCTTTGTACGCTCTGTAACAACTTACTTGTCCGACCGCGCACAGTTCGCAGGTGTGGAGTGCATTACCCGGGCTACCATTCGTCGCATCTGGGTTGCCTCAAGGAAGCCTACTGGAAGGTTAACTCATTCTGCAGTATGCCACTGACATTGTAAATGTTACCTGTCCCAGAGTCTAAATCCGACTGTTCGCCGAAGAATATACCTTGTACAAGGAGGTTCCTTCCACAAGCCACCAATACGTATTACTGTCTGTAAACATTAATTGATGAATGGTGTGATCAATGGGCTGTCAAATTTAACAGAGAGAAAGTAGGGCTTCTCCGAATTGCTTGAGAAATAGGCATTTTGCAAATACGTAGCTAGGTTCCTCACCACATCAACAAGTTAGTACATAGAAATCTATGGAGTTAGTACCTACAAAGTATAGATTTACCATGTATATTTGTTCTCCGAAAACTATTTCTTAGGGCATAAGAATAATTAAGACCACACTACGATTAAACTTCTCGGATACCACTTACAATTTAGACACAAACTAAAGATCCTTCTATTGCTTGGGACCCTATAACTAAGTGCGCTAACACCTTGCGTTAAACAAAAATACCTTTCTTTTTTGTTTCTTTGAATACCTTAGCATCTTGGGGTACTGCGGCCACTTTTCGGTGGCTAGCTGTCTATGTTTGTATTTATGTACCTTTGCGTCTAACCATTTTACCGCTTATCTAGCTCATTAGGTAGCAGGTGGTCGAATGGTTACCTCAGCACAGCATCAGACTGCTGTGCTGAGGTAACAGGGTTCAAAATCAACCGTTGAACCAACTTGGGTCACTGGACATGTGACAATTACTTAGATTTAGGTGCACGTTAAAGAACCCCAGGTGGTCGAAATTTCCGGAGTCCTCGGGGAAGAAGAAGAGCCGAGCGGCGTAGACGTGCTTCGCATGGGCTCTGTCGACTTTCATTATTCTTTTAAGCAATTCACATCGGAGGACCGCAGTCATTGTCGGACGACCTTCGTGAAGTCATCCGGAACCCCCTTGAGAAGCTTGAAGACCGTGAGTGCATATTATTTTGCGCTCTTGGACTTTGAAGTTCTCCGGGGTGGCGCAGCCGTGTTAAGCCTGACGCCGCCGTACGTAGCAGCGCGGAGGTAGGCGAGGCGCTCCGCCTCGCCTACCTCTGCGCCTACCTACGACGACAGTGATGGAGGAAGACCAAGACGAAGCCGCCTGCGGTGGTTCAACTCGGCATCCTCAGCGAGCCACTCAAGGTCCCGGGCCCAGTCCAGGTCAAGGTCCCGGTCCCGATCCCGGTCCCAGTCCCAGTCTAGGTCCAGGTCCCGATTCCGCTCGGAGTGGCCAAAGCTAGGAGAGAAGCAAGGGCAGCGGCAGCCTTCTACCTCGACATCCACGTCGAAGCAGAAGAACCAATCGGGCAAGAAGAACCAAGCCAACAACAACAAGGTGAGCCGGAATCAGTCTAGTACCTCCTCCGCTCAAAATACGAGTGAAAATAGTAAATGCTCCCCAGTATGTACGCGCATCAGGGAAGAAAATAAAAAACTCAAGGCTCAGGTTAACGACCTAAACCAACGCATGCAACGCTTAGAAGCGTTGCTAAGCAAAACAAGCAACAACACACAGACAGGGCCGCAAAGCGGCACGAAAGGCCACCAGCCCGCCATCTCCATTCCTGCCCCCTCAAGAACCACCACGCCCTCATCGCTTCCCGGTGCGGCCTCGGCAGCGGCAGGCCAGTCAAGTGTAGTCACCCTCGAAGGTATTTATGCTACGATACAACAGATGCTTTACCAGATGGGTGAATTAAACAATAAAGGAGAACACACTAAGCCATGAAGACCTTGGAAGAAGAATACGCAAGGTTGAGTTTGGCTCGCGCAAGCGGGTCGACGACGAGAGCAGCAACCCACGCATCAAGGCGTACAGGCGCATAAACAACACGGGTGACATCAGGGACGCCGACAACTGCGACGGCGGTGCCATGAACGTCAGCAATGGCTAACACCACACGCAGCGCGCCCGAACACCTCGTGATCTGGCAGTGGAATTGTCGCTCTTTCAACAAGAAGGCAAGTTCACTCCAACTTTTCATCCAAAATCACCTATACCCCCCCCCCCCCCCGACGTCATCTGCCTTCAGGAGGTCGGGAACCAGCCGATCAGGCTGCGGGGTTACTACGTAATTAAACACGCGGGATCACCTAAGGTCGCGGTTTTAGTTCACAAAACGGTGACGGCCGTGGGACAACATTATCAACATCACGACATTAATCATATGCTAGTGGAAGTCCTCCCGCAGAAGAGGGGTAGACGTAGCACTTTCATCCTGACTTTGTACAGTCCACCGAGGGCTCAGAAAGACAACTTCCGCAACATCATTTACGAGAGCGTGAGAGCCGCTGGCGGCAACCAGCTGGTAGTGGTGGGAGACATGAACGCTAGACACACGACTTGGGGCTACCAACAAGACACGCAAAAGGGGAGGTCGCTCCTCGATGCGGTTGACCAAATGGGCCTCGAATTGACAACCAACCTCCTCCAACCAACCCGAGTAGGCAATAGTGTAAGTCGAGACACGTTTCCGGACCTGTCATTTGTCAAAAACGTAAGGGAATACTCATGGGCGCACCTGGGCGAAACATTGGGCAGTGATCACTACATCCTCAGCATCTCCGTATCCACGCCGAAACTCAAGAGAACAATTGGTGAAATTAGGCTTACGGACTGGGAGGCATTCAGGCAGTACCCCCCGCCCGAAAACGGTATAACGGACATAGGGGAATGGATGCAGCACCTCCGGGACGCCCACATCCAAACCACTAAAACCATCCAGCGCACGGTCGAGACGCCCGAAGTCGACCGCAGGCTCTTACACCTGTGGGAAGCCCGTGAGGGCCTCCTCAAACGGTGGAAGCGACAGCGGTTAAACCGGAAGCTACGTCTACGAATCGAGAAAATAACAGACGAAGCCAGAAATTACGCAAACGAGCTGACGCAGCAAAATTGGGTACAGTTTTGCACCTCGCTCAAGGGTACCCTGAGTACGGCGCAGACGTGGGCCATCCTACGTTGCCTGATCGAGCCCGACAAGGCGAAATCAACAACCAGTCGGGCGCTCCTAGAAATCGCTCACAAGTTCCCCGGAAACGACCAGGATCTGATTGACACCCTAAAAACCAGATACCTTGGTAGCGACCCCATACAACCCTGCCTCCTAAAATATGAAGGAGAACCAAGACCAGAACTGGATGCTCCCATCACGGAGGAAGAGGTGTATGCCGCGGCACGAGCCTCACAGCGCAACACTGCTCCCGGAGTTGACAAAATCACCAATGCCATGATTAGAAACCTGAGCCCGATGCACACCCAGGACTTCACCGAATACCTAAACGAGGAACTCTGGAGCAAGGGCCACGTACCGAACGAGTGGAAACACGCGGAAATCGTGACCATTCCCAAACCCGGCAAGAAGCCCGCGATCGACGCCCTGCGTCCCATCTCGCTGACTTCGTGCCTCGGCAAGCTGTACGAGAGGGTCATCGAAACCCGCCTCCAACATTACATAGAGGACGGTGACCTCTTTCCGCACACCATGCTTGGGTTCAGGCCGGGACTTTCTGCGCAAGATGCGTTCCTAATCCTAAGGGAAGAAGTTCTTAAAGGCATCCCGAAGGGAGGAGAACATCTCCTGCTCGCACTCGACCTAAAAGGGGCCTTCGATAACATCTCTCACGAGGCCATTCTCAAGGGACTGAACGACATCAGCTGCGGGGAGCGCATCTTTAATTACGTTAAATCGTTCTTGACGGGCCGGACGGCAACCATCGGAATAGGCCAGACTCGATCGGATACGATCGACGTGCCGAACAAAGGAACACCGCAAGAGGCGATAATATCCCCGATTCTATTCAACGTCGCGATGCTAGCGCTGACCAAAGAGCTGCGGAAGATCCCCGACCTAGGTTACGCCCTGTATGCAGACGACATCACGCTCTGGGCCACCAAGGGCTCCCTAGCGCGAAAAGAGGCGACCCTTCAAGAGGCCGCGACGGCCGTGGAGAGATTTGCGGCAGCGAGCGGGATGCGTTGTGCGCCAGAAAAGTCCGAGGTGATCCGGGTGCACGGAGGAGGAATCTACAAGTCCCCCTGCCCTATCGACCTCTATCTTGAGGGCCAGAAGATCACGGAAGGCAATAAGACTAGGATTCTGGGTTTTTGGGTCCAGAGCAACCTGAAAGCCTCCCACACCATCCAAATCCTAAGGTCTGCCACCAACCAGATCTCGCGGATTATAAAACGAATTACAAGAAGCCGCAAGGGCATGCGAGAAGAGGACACGCTTCGCCTCGTCCAGGCTCTGGTGATCAGCAGAATCACGTATAGCATGCCGTATCACTATCACTCGCTAAACAAACGCGACCAAGAACAAGTCGATGCCATCATCAGAGGCGCGTACAAAACGGCCCTGGGTCTCCCTGTCACCACCTCAAACGAGAAGTTAGCTGCCCTCGGGATCCACAAAACCTTCGCTGAGCTGTCGGACGCGGTTATGGCTTCGCAAAAGGCCAGACTACAGAACACGGCGGCGGGCAGAGCCATCCTCCACCGGACCGGAACGGCAACGGAGCTCCGTGCCCTCGATGGGCAACGATCACTCCCGCCTGAGGTCAGAGGCAAGATCAAGGCGAACCCGATACCGAAGCACATGAGCCATGAACTCCATGAAGGACGACGCAAGGCTCGCGTCGACAGACAGCGCCGACAATTCAAGGGTGACCCGTACGTAACGTACGTGGACGTGGCGGCGTACCCTGTAGGGGGCCTCTTCGCGGTAGCCGCCGTGAACGGGAGAGACAACTCCTTGACTCTCGCGGCCTCCGTAAGGGCAGAGACCCCAGCTGCGGCTGAAACCATAGCTGCGGCGCTGGTAATAAAGCAAGAAGACAGGGTAGGCAGGGAAGTCCATGTCGTTACCGACTCGCAACAGGCCTGCCGTAACTTTACCAACGGACGAACACCGCTGCTTGCGGCTCAGATTCTAGGCCCGAGGCTGCAAGAATACCACCAAATCACGTGGACGCCGGGCCACGCGGGTCTGGAGAGGAACGAGAGAGCGAACGCCCTAGCTCGAGCGCTAATCAACCGAGCGGGGCAAGACGAATCGTCTCATCAATCCCCACCATTTACCTTCATGCCCCTGCCGTCCGATTACTGCGACCGACTCGAGATCCAGCGACTCAACCGCAGGATTTATCCTCCGCCTCACAGAAAGCTCAGCACTGAAGATGCCGTAGCTCTCCGACTTATTCAGACAAACATATTTCCTAACCTACACACAATACAGTAAAATGTTCCCACATACATATCGCGGCATCTGCCCCTGGTGCGGCGACACACGCCCTACACTCTTCCACATCTCGTGGGGGTGCGGGGGCAAACCTCAACACTTAAAGACGCCTAGCACGTCATTTGAGCGGTGGGAGGTACAGCTGACTGGCGATACCCTGGCGGTACAAGAAGCTCTCGTCCAGCAAGTACGTCGAGCAGCCATGGCCAGTGGAGTCCTGGAATGAGGACACCACCCACTCGACCTCATAGCAACCACCTCGATGGTTCGAATAAATGTTTTTTTCTCTCGACTTCCTGACAGGAAGAACTGCTTGCATGAAGTTCCAAACGCTGGTATCCCCCACAATTGAGCTAGGGAGTAAGGGTACGCCCCAAGGATCAGTGCTGTCTCCCCTACTCTTCAACGTGGCTATGAGAGAACTCCCCGAGCAATTGGCAAAGCTCGAGGGATTAAAATTTAGTATATATGCGGATGATATCACCCTCTGGGTCAACCGGGGAAGTGGTTCAGCCGTCGAAAGCCTGCTCCAGGCCGCCACCGACATCATAGTCGATTACGCGGCCGAGAGAGGCCTAGCATGCTCGCCGCAGAAATCAGAATTGTTCATATACAATCCGAAACACTTAAGATGCAAGGCACCATCGGAGATCAAAATTAATGTGGCGGGTAAAGAGGTACCAATAGTCGAGCAAATTAGAATCTTGGGCCTGATTCTCCAGTCACACGGCCACAATGGCGAGACCGTCAAGAGGCTGCAGAATCACGCAATACAGACCCTGAGCCTAATTAGGCGGGTGGCCAGCAAAGGCCGAGGGTTAAAGGAGAAAAAATTAATTAAACTAATACACGCGTACATATTCAGCCGGGTGAGCTATGCAACGCCATATCTCGATTTGAAAGTGGTGGAAAGAGAAAAGATTGATTCTCTAATGAGAAAGTGCGTAAAACGAGCGCTGGGACTGCCCATGTGTACATCAACAGAGAGACTGATGGCTCTAGGAGTGCACAACACATGGACAGAACTGGCGGAAGCGGTGCGAACCTCTCAAATTGAGAGACTTAGCACCACGAGGACAGGAAGAGCCATATTGGCCAAAGTTGGAATAAATTCGGACAGAGGCCCCACCCAAAAGGTGGAAGTAGATAGGGAAGTTAGAAAAAATCTGATTATCCCCCCCCCCTGCCAAAAAACATGCACCCGGAACATAGCAAAGACAGGAGGCATAAACGAGCCGATGCATTAAAAATTAAATTCGGTAATATCTCGGAACATGAGGTGGCCTATGTAGACGCGGCGGGAGGTAGCGGCAGTTTTACGGTGGCAACGGCCGTCAGCGGCCGGGGTATTCCCGTGACCGCTGTCACTCTGTGCGGGCGCAACATAGAAGTTGCCGAGGAAATTGCGATCGCATTAGCTTGCGCTGGAACGGACGCGAAATTTGTGATCAGTGACAGCAAAACTGCCATACAAAATTTTAGCAAGGGAAGGATCTCGCCCTTAGCGGCCAGAATCCTAGGCCAGAGAAAGCTAGATAGAAAAATTCAAGTAATTTGGACTCCGGCGCACGAAGCCGTCCCCGGCAACGAGGCGGCCCACGAGCTGGCTCGAGATCTCTACCGCCGAGCCGCTACGGGGCCCCTCGATGACCGAGGGAGCGGAGAGCGCATGCTAAAATATGGGGAGATCACGCAGCATTATAGATTGGCTCGTAGATGGGTATCCCCGCCAGACCCAAAATTAAACAACAGACAAGCAGTCGCGTGGAGACGACTACAAACTTATACATATCCGCACCCGGTTATGGCGAACCACATGTTCCCCGAGGCCAGGAGCGATAAATGTAATCTCTGTGGGGCGAGAGGGACCCTCGACCACATAATATGGGAATGTCCGTACTCTCCCGGGGGAACACACAAAATAGATAGTAGAGACGCCTGGGAGACCCTGCTGCGCAGCTCGGACTCTGAGCTCCAGCTCCGGCTCGTCGAACTGGCTGAAGAGGCTGCTGGGACCCAAGACCTCCCAGCCTGCATCTGAGGCGGCAGCACTCGCCCCCTGCCCCGCGTGTCGGGGGGTGGGTAGATCACCTGATCCGTTGGACATTAAAGTTTATTCTATCTATCTCTCTCTCTCTCCGGAGTCCTCCACTACGGCGTGCCTCGTAATCAGAAAGTGGTTTTGGCACGTAAAACTCATAATTTCAATGAATATGTGACAATGTGTACATATATCTTTCACGCTTATCCGTGGGTACGTAGATGCGGGACTGCGTAACTGCCGCTGTTCAAAGAAACTCTTTGATGCCTACTAGAGTTACTGGCTATGTAGGTGCATACCGCTCTTCAATGAATGCCTTTGGCGCCAACCTGGGTAGCTTGGTATGTGCCACTGAGTGACGGAAGATATCATTTATATTTCTCCAATGCTAAGCGGAATCGAACCCACGTCCAAGGGTTCCTCAAGGACAGCAAGCCGATACATTAGCAGGCTGCACCACAAATGCAATATGTGCGTGCCGCCATTTGATGATCGTCTTTCAATCCAACGCTTCAGCGAGCTGAGATTTGAATGCACTGGATATTTGCCGCTCTTCAAAGAACATCTCGCCAACTTTGGTCACAGAGCATGTGCCCGTTGTGTCACAATATTGATTCAAGGCTAAATGCATTACCATCCACAGTCGTCGTGAGGTGTTTTGCCTGTTTTCTTTTTTCACGCATACAATACAAGACTGGAATTGCTTACTACAAACGTTTCCCTCAAACTTACAATTTGTAGTAAGTGGATAGAAAGTGTTGAAAGAGCCGATCGTATACACGAGGTGTATGAAGAAGAAAAAGAGCTGCTGAATAATGGCGAAGTGTTGCAGCAGGCTCCATTGTCATTGGGCCAAGTGAATGCGTGGAAATTGTCAAGCAATTCTGAGCCTCGGGGTGCCCGTAAGGTGAGGTGTACTGTGAATGTGCCCCGTGTGGGGAGTTTGTGCCCAAAAATGTGTAGTGGTGAGACAGGCGGCCGAAGGAGACAGACGGTTGTCATCAGCCAAGTAGGTCAGGGACCACCGATATCTGTGGCGCCTCCAACGGTCCGGGGCCAGCGACTAAAGCAGCCAACCAGGCACTGCTGAATAGGAGCGAGGTTCAAGGCTGCCTTGCATTTCGGAGCTAAACATAAACCAGCAGCCGAGATTAAGGCGAGTGTACAAGGGACGACTGCGGAGGCCAAACCTGGGAATGTACAATTGAATGGGACAACCGCTGGGTAGCCCTAACCCCCGTTATCGCTCCCCCCCCCCCCTCGTCGTCACCACTCGCTGCTGACGTCACCTCACGCCTTTCCTGCCTCCACCAACAATGTCACACCTGACAGTCTGAGGTTAGGTGAATAAAGATCAACGCGTGAGTGTCGCCCTCCTTTTGCTGACTTATGTGCCGCACTAGCTGTTCATTTTATGTTAACGGCTCACGCTATAAATTTTCTTGGTAGCCGCAAGCTCTCACTTTTCGCTCCAGTTGTATTTTATCACTGTGCCTTGATTGATTACTTTTTTTTGCAAATAGAATTGAGTATTGAAAATTGAGTATGTTGTACTATAACCTGCGTGTACCTTGTGCTCATTACTCGGCGAACCTAAAGTCGGCAAGTGGGATGAACGTCAGTAACAACCAGTGGTGCCAGTCCCGGCAGGTGCTTTTTGCCCTACCTTTGATTTAAATAAATTCCTAGATTTCCAAATGCGAAATGTGGTTCAGGTTGTCACAATACATTCTGTAAGATATGTTTGTTATGCACATAGGCTGTAACATGTATCGTTTAAACTTGTTTCTAGGCACGCTTTAAAACAGTAAAAGAAGTCGCAGTTTAACCCGAAAGACGAAGCACTGATACGGATCGCAAAGTATTACACAACTATACGAAGTATGGTTCGTAGATTTATCCGCCGTGCAACTATCATTAAACGTTCTTTTAAGAAATAAACTAACACGCCCGGTGTTACGAGCGCGCAGGCAAACATGAACATATTTCGGTCGATGACTGCGAAGACTCGTTGTCGTAACGCTGACATAGTGAAGAGCGCAAATAGAGTGTAGCCAACACTTCTGCTGCCTCTCCAGCGTCACCAAAACTTGAGATTACGTGAACTCTAGGCATGCTGAAAGCGGAAGAACGCCGCACGTGCATCCGCCGTCCATCCTCGCTCGCCCATCTTTCCACCCGGGTGCACCCGGCGATGTACGCGCTTAGCCGCCGAGACCCCCATGCGCAGCCACGGCCGGGTTGGCGAGGGAGACGCACGCTCGCCAGCCCAGCAAGCAAGCGCTTGATGCCTGCACCACGCGCTCTGGGCTAGGTACGTGTGTCCGCTTATGCCCAGATTGGCCCGTGCTGCCTTGTTTGGTGTTGCAGCAAACGTTTGTTTGACCGCTTACAGATAACCATGTCATTAGGAGGGCTCGGACATCGACTTGAACAGCTAGATGTACAAGCGACAGCATCGCAGCAGCAGTACTTCGGTAAAGAGCCCAGGACATGCATATCCTGTCGTTTAGTTGACTAGATGCGCTTACTGCGCTGCAGTGCAATAAAAAGTTATAATTCGCAGCAAGAGTAAATTGCGCTGACTGCATCAAAACACGCCATCACGTCAGCAGTACCACTATTTTAATTTCCTAGCACGAATTTTTTTTTTAGATACCTGCGAATTTACATTTTTCCCTGCGCAAATCATGCAAGCCTTAGGTCTAGGGAAATTTTCTTAGAGTTGGCAGCAATGCGTCGGAACGGAACGAAAAAAAAAACGATATTTTTTGACCGGACGAAAACGCAACCGAAACGTTGTTTATTATTTCGGAGTGAAACCGAAATATTTTGATCGGTTTTCGGTTCAAGGGGAAAATTGGCAATCCGAAACAACCGACTTCAGGCAACGTTAGAATTAGCGCGTATCTCAGGGGTCCGCATAAGCACGTATCTCAGGCAGGGATAGTACGAGGATTTAGGCTTACCGCTCGGTGTACTAGCAGATCGGCAGCGTAGCAAAACCTAGGGCTTGCGCGCTGAGTAGATTATCGTTTCGTTTTCTACGGGTACAACGCTTTGCTAGCGGAGTTTTACCGTTCGTTTACGTTCGTTTAAGTTCGTTTTATCGGAACAGTGGTCCCGCTCTTCAATGATTAAACTCAATGGCGTGCTGCTTCTGAGATCATGCTCAGTGCCTTAACTCAAGGCACTGAGCATGACATCATAATTCATAATTCACTTATTGAGAAACATAATTACCGTGTTTTTATCATCACCTTGCTTTGAAAAATTTTTTGCATGCGAAACAAATCCGTTATGTCATGTTACGGAGGGACCGTTACGGATCACTTTTCTCTTCATTCTGGAGCAGAACCGGAATGGATCGCTTTTGAGCGGAGTGGAACGAAACACATCTTGTTCCAAGATCCTGGTTGGAAGCACTGGTAACAACTGTACTACAATAAGTGGCGTCCGCCACAGGACTAAACTACTCGGGCCTATAGTTCATATTAGTTCGTCGTGGAAAAAGAACTTAGTAGGAGGGAGTGGAGGAGAAAAGAACGAGGCGTTAAACTATCATCAGCTGTTTATTCGTAGAACGAAGTAACAAGAATGCAGCACCTGCGCATGCTTGCAGAAGTGATGTTAGGACGAGGTTCAGTTTCCATCAGGTCCTCACCCTGTCGATGTGTTGTAAGGAAAAAATTGACAACGAGAAGCGAGTGTCTTTGAATAAGGACCTCGGTCTTACAACCTATGACTTCCTAGATTGTTTGAAGCGCGAGCTTGGTCAGAGCGTAACTAGAGCTGAAAGCACATGCACTTTGTATGGCTCATAAGCATGGCGTTGCTGTACTAAATGCCGCTCTATGGAGCTAAGAGGACATGAACGCGTTTGCGCAAAGCTAAGAAAGCCGGGGACTCTTCAATTAAGCTTAAATACGAGGGAACCAAGCACGCTTTCTTTTGGAGGCTCAGGTGATGCTAAAGCGGAAGGCGGTAGCGTGTCCTAGTTCTGGGAGTTGAAAAAAAGGAGGAAGAAGCAGCGATTGCTCGGTGCGGTGGAAAATTAGATAAGGCCTTGTCAATCCGGCAAGGCTGAAGAGGCCGAGTGTTGAAGTGGACCAAACAGAGGCTGCTCCTTGTAGAATAGACACCCGTAGAAAGCGAAAAAATAAACACAGTCCGGAAAAGTTAGAAATGGAGGAATCATAAAGGTGATTTATATCGACATGGGGTCAGGCACCGAGTTGCAGCCAAGTGGAGGCTTTGGAATTCGAGCAGTGGATCTCAATCTTTCACGACAGAGGTGAATGTTTCAAAAATTACAGATACATTATTTTTATCCGTTTCCACGTGACACTTTAGCCAGTTTTTGTACCACCAAAATCTTCCTAATACCATCCAAATCTTGGCCGATCCCCCGCAGTGGGTACACGCCATCGAAGAAAGAAATCCAATCCCATCCAAAGCAGAAACTAAATGCAAGCTCGCTCGTGCAGTGTCAGCTCAGGAAGATGCCGAAGCTGCGGAGTAGGGTGTGGAACAAGTCCGCAAGAATAGTGTGTGTTAGTTTCAGTGGCGTAGCTAGGTCGTCTGGTACCCGGGGCTCATATATCTTCTGTCACCCCCCCCCCCCCCCCGAATGCAGCCGGCGGAAACAGGGGTGTCTTCAGACGTATATGACCCCCCCCCCCCCCCCAGTGGCCCCTTGCACCCGGGGCCCACAGCCCCCCGGCCCCCCCCTTTCGCTACACCACTGGTTAGTTTTGTTGGCGGCATTGAAAGTACTTATATAGCGATAGGCGCCCCATATATGGCGGTGAGACAGCGAGCCACATTTTCTGACTGTTGGGGCGCAACAGGAATTGTGCGAAACGAGCAGTTCAATTGCAATAATGGTCCTGACGTTGGAACGTCACCTTGGTGAACCAGTAATGAAGATTTAACTCAGTGCAGGGCCCTCAGACTAGCAGCTGAAGGCGCAAGTGAGTCTGGTAGAACACAAACGCGGTAGCAAACAGAATAAAGTGGTGCGATCGCGCGAGCGGAATGCAGAAGGCGGTGAGGACTTCGTCAATTCGTCACGAAGATGTTGGGGAGTACTGCCGAACAAACGTGATTTTCTTCGATGACCAAGGAAATGTCTAGAAACTGAATTACGCGTGGTTGAGGAAATTCCTTGGTAAACTTTAATCCTCCGCCATAAAGCTTAAATTCAATCTTCGAAGCCGTTGTTAAACTTTCAATCCAAGCATTCCAAAGTAGTAAAAAACGGAATTGCCATGTCGTGTCTTAAGTCTGCTCTCACCAGATCCTGCATGCACAAAATGAGCGCCAGCTTTAATGCGCAGGTCCGGCGCCTATTAGAAGCAGGTTATCCTAGTGTAGAAGTGTCCACTGTGGCTGAACGCCTAAAGAAGTCGGTTTCGAGGGGGACGGACGTGATTACAGAAAGTAGTAATAGCAAAAAAAGAGTAGTGGCTATTCCGTACATTCACTCAGTGTCGCACAGGCTTAAAACAGTTGCAAGTAGATATGATGTTAATTTCGCTTTCACTGCTCCCAATAGGCTAGGTAAGATATGCGCTGCCGTGCAAAGGAAAAAAGAGCAGGTAAAAGGCAAAAGAAAGAACAGATATTTGTCCTGTGAAGCACAATAAGAACAACAGTTTTACTGACAGTCGTATGCGTGTGGTTTATAATATTCCCCTTAGCTGTGGGGCAAACGGGGCGGTGTATTAATCAGAGGCTAATGGAACATAAAAGGTGGATCGCCTGCTAATCTTTCCCTACATTGTCAAGATTGTAACTGCACGCCAGAGTTAGATGAATGCGTGATATTGTACAGACATAAGAATGAAGATACCCGTCTTATGGTAGAGGCATGCCATATCTAAAATGGTGGAAGTGCGTGTGTGAGTCAGCCTTCGATTACATTACATAAGGAAAAGATTAAGTGCCTTAACAGTTATCTCTCAAGTAGACCGGCACATGTACCCGACTGACACGTGGTGATTACCATTCCAGAGCTAGCGCAGATGAGTTTTGTGTCTTCTTTCTTTTTTCGCCTCAGTGCTCCCTTCAGTTGATAGTCGGCGTTCGTGTTGTCCACTTCTCTACTCTTGTGTCCTGTCTGCACACCTCACCTCTTTTTTGCATAATGAATCCTTACCAACAAGCTCAGCTGTCTGTAGACAGTTGTAATAAAGGGCCAGGAAATACCTCGGGTAAAAGAATATAAATGACATGATATATCGATAAACGAAGGCAATATATATATGAAAAAGGGAAAAAAACAATAACAGTGAAGGGGAAGAGAAATGGGGCAGCCATAATGAAGCACAGAGCGCTATGGGGATACATTAGGCACGGGGTGCGCCGGTGTATGTGGAAAGGTGTAATGGTTCCAGGACTTACTTTTGGAAATGCGGTTGTTTGCTTTAAATCGGGGGTACAATCAGGATTCGATGAGAACAAAAGGTCAGTGGGACGCCTCGCATTGGGCACTCAGGGGAAGACTACAAATGAAGCTGGGCTGGGTGATATGGGCTGGACTAGTTTTGAAGTGAGGGAAGCTCTCAGTAAAATTGATTATGAAGAATGACTGAGGAATATGGAAGAAAGTGAATGGGTTTGGAGAGTGTTGAGGAATCTGCACAGGAAAAATATTGATTCACAGTGGAGTAATAGAAGTAGGAAGCTTACCAGCAAGTTTGCGGCCTGTAGGGTGGGGAGCACAGCAATAAAGAACGTCAAGCGGAAATTACTTCTCGAAGCGAGATCGGGATGCCTTAGAACACGCACCTAAAACGCGAGATATAAGGAAGAAGAGCATGTGCTTGCTGCGGTAAAGCTAGGGAAACGATGGAGCATGTTTTATTAAAATGTGAAGACGTCTGCCCAGTTGTCAATTTAGGCACCACTGGCTTCCTTGAAGCCCTTGGGTTCAGCGAGAGCAGGGGAAAAGTAAACATGTCCGCAATAGAGATTAGTAAAAGGCCATTGGAAGGTTGGTGGAAGTATGGAAACGACAAAAACGGAGATGTACAAAAGCATAGTTCACAATAGGGAGGGGGACCCTCATAACATCCATCTGTCCAACCGTCAATGGAGTCCGTTTTGTATGAGTGGAAAGAAAAATAGTGGCGCGGTGTCTTGGTTTACACATTGCCGCGCAAGGCGTTCGAATTCAAACCTCACGGTGGCTGGAATGATTTCCATCTCTTCTTAAAATACACTTCGTCAAAATTTGGGACGATACTATATGTGTGGACGAATGTTATAAGTGTCGCAGTTGAAATGGGGTGGTGGCTTGCGCCACCAAGCTGTTGCTATTATTTTAGCTAATGCCCTGTGAGGCATTTTACCTAATGCCTCTGTGAAACACACACACACACACACACACACACACACACACACACGCACACACACACACGCACACGCACACACACGCACACAGAATTCCCAGCGTCAAAGTTTCTGACCCACTATTGGGAATTTTGTTTTTGTACGCCTCTGTTGTATGTGGTCTCCTAACTCTTCTGCCACCAAACCTCTAAACGCCTCTTACTAACCTCTGTTGGTTGTGGACATGTTTACTTCCCTTTAAAACTTCAACTCCGGCGAGAGGCGACGGTGCCACTGAGCTCGACAAAACACGTCGCTTTGCTTTTCTGCCCCTTCCGCCAGCGATCTGCTCTTGCCAGCAGGGGCGTAGCCAGGGGGGGGGCTTATGGGGCTTCAGCCCCCCCCGAAATTTTTTCGTGCTGTCCATGCACCGCCGACTAAAGCAACCCCAGGCGCAGGAAATCATTCTGGATTTGGTCTAGAATGTCTTTTTCACGCTCGAAAAACCATTTCACCGCGAAAATTGCGAACTCGGGTTGGATTTCGCGGCAACGTCCATGCACCGGGAGTCACATAACGCAAGCAGCCCAATCCGAGCACAAAGTTTCAGTGGCGTTTTGATGACAAAGGGGCTCGCCGTGGCCTCTCGCGGAGGCCGCGGAATCTACACTCTATCATGGAATCTACGAAGCGCGTGGATGTCAATTCCGAAACATTATGGGTATAAAGTTCTCATAAACTTTTGATGTGAAAGGTGCATTGACATTTCCAAACGTGTGCTTTAGATTTTCAATTGCGGAACTTTAATGTAAGTTTAATGTTCCCATAAATATTTGATGCCAAAGGTGCATTAACTTTTCCGAAGTCGTACAACGGGCCATACAATGAGACAAGCTACAACACACTATCAGACAGGTTGTCAAAGCCCACAGTGAGGCCCGATGGGACGAAGCGTTGTGGTGGTTTATTCGTGCCACACAAAAAATATCAACATTTTTTTTCACCTGCGCCAAAGCCTCCAGTGAAGACACTAAAGCCAGCCAAGGTAGCTATGTTCTTATTTATTTATTCTACTTCGACTTTTAATCGGGAGGGCACATTGAGCCTCTTCAATTTTTTTTGTTCTCGCTAACCTACCCGGGGGCTGCCAGAGCCAGCCAGAGCGCATGCGTTTTTTCAGTGTTGCCCCGACCACCGCGCGGCGCACTTCGGTGCGCGTTCTCTGGCCGAGTGCATTTTTGCCTGGCAGAGTTTTGGACGCTTTCTAGCTAGCAGTCGAGAAAAATAAACAATGGTCGCTCGCCGCCATCACTGTGGGGACTCGACGGATTGCACCGCGTTCGCTTGAGCACAACCTCTCCAGAAAGTCTTGTCTCGCCGGTGTAGGATACCGAGCAGTATGCGCATTGTTCTTGGTGGACCAAGCGTCTCGTGTTTTCTTCGATATTCCTTTAATAGCCACATTAGTTGCCCAAAGTAGGCATTCGATTGTGACCAACATACTTTGCGTTTTCTTTTTTCATTATGGTTCCCCCGCCCCAAGAATGAAAAAAAAAAAGGAAACGTTGCGGCGCAGCGAATTGTCGCATGGTGTAAGTTCTATTTTGTTACATCTTTTGCGGAAAGTAATAGGCCATGGGACGCTTCAGCTGCTGGACACACTTACTATATTATTGCGATAGCAATTATATGGAGACTCTAGGCGCATTCCTGCCGTCGCCGTCGCCCTCATGTTCCGCATAAAGTCCAAGGGCGATAACATCGTCACCGCGTGCCGCATGCTGTATGTGCGAGTGAAAGCGTGGGGGGGGTGTGGGGGGGGAAATGGGTGTGTCAACGATGGTGGCTTAGTCTTTTGTGCGCAAAGGAGAAAAGCGGGGAGCAAGCGCGCCGCCTTCCGTCGCGCGCAATGCACCGGGGGGAGTGGATGGTATTGGGGCGGGATCTAGGATTCTGTGAACCTGTGATTGCCCGACATGGTTTATTTGCCTTGTTTGACCCATTATAAGCCATGACTTTTTCTTAGATACGTAGATTTATAGGAGACTTATACGTATGTTTGGATATCTTGTTGCGAGGTTTTGTGTATACGTGCAGTGAACTTTGTCTCCAGTGGCACTTTTTTGCCATTTATCAAGCTGTATCTTGGCATTTGTATATTCCATTGTATCTTCGCATTTGTAATGTACGAGGGCGAGTCAAATGACAGTGAGCCTACCCACCCCGCGCAGTTATGGTTCTGTTCATTATCTGCAAGGCCTGCGCGTAGCACGCAGGCAACTCTCATTTACAAAAGTGGCTCGCAGGTATGAGGATAAATGTTCTTTAATGCGCTCGTACACTGGGTTGAACATGGTTGCGTGACGTAATGGACGCTCCAGAAGTTGAGCAGCGTGGTGCCGTGAGGTTTTTGTCAGCTGAAGGTGGGGGGTTTCCCAAAAAGAAATTAGTCACCGTATGGCTGCCGTGTACACTGAACATTGCATTTCATTGGCTACTGTGAAGCGTTTGAACAAACGGTTCAAAGAAGGACGTGAAAGTTGCAAAGACGATCCCAGACCGGGCCAAAGCCATCGTGCAATCACCCCTAACGAAATTGCAGTAGTTGATGAACTGATGACACAAGAACGGAGGATAAGCATCGATGAACTGGCAGAGCGTGTGAACATCTGTCACGGTTTTGTTCACCGTCACCGTTCACGCCATCATTCATGAACATCTCGGTTATCGGCTCTTGTGTGCCCAATGGATGCCCAAGATTTTGAACCACCGCCAGAATACGGATAAGTTCGGTACTGCCTTTACTCATCTGATCCGGTATCACAATAAGGGTGACGATTTCTTGTCTGCAATTGTGATCGGGGACGAACCATGGTGCCACTACTACGAGCCTGAAACACGACGGCAAATCTTACAATGGAAACATTCGAATTCATCACCCCCCAAGAAAGCAAAGGCTATCATTTCCGCCGGAAAGGTGTTGTTCACTTTTATTTTGCGATCGTCAGGGGCCATTGCTGATAGAACTTGCTAAATCTTGAAAGACTATCAATTCTTTCCCATATTGTGAAACGCCGGATCGGCTGCGTGTCTCAATCAAGAACAAACTACGTGAAAAATTGACGAATGGGGTCATCTTGCTCCACGACAATGCCCGTCCCAACGTCGCTGATGTGGTTAGTACAAAACTGGCGAAGTTCAAGTGGGAAACGCTGCAATATGCGCCATACAGCTCAGATCTGTCGCCTTGCGACTTCCACATTTTGGGGCAACCGGAGAAACAGCTCAAGGGAACCAGATTTGTCTCGGACGATGACGTGAAAGTCAGTTGCAGACGTTTTGAAGCAGCAACCCAAGGAGCTTTATGAGTCAATGGGACAAATGTCTAAATGCTCATGGAGGCTACCTTTAAATAAAGTACCCCGTTTGTCACATATTCGCATCGCCTCACTTTCATTTGACTCGCCCTCGTATATTCTGCAGAACTCCTGCTTTTTATACGTGCTCTCTGCTGCGACTATACTTTCGGTGCAATTACTCACGATACAAGACCGGTGACAGCTGCTCCTGCTTAATACAGTGGAACAAATGACAGCGTCATTGAGATTTTTCACTGGCCGTTGCATATGTACAAGAATGTAAACAAGGATCTTGAATGACGAAGTTTCATTAACATATTTGTGCTCAACTTGTTCATTTTATGGTCTTTACATTTTTCATATCGGCGGCATGCACTGCTTTGTTGGTATCTAACTGATGTAGTTCTGAACCTCGTGTGATATTTTATTCACTTATTAAATAGACAAAAACATGGAAGCATTGACTTATGTTGGGCAGAACTTTTGGCACATACGAGTATAATATTTTATGAAAAAATACATATTTTACTTGTATTGACAGTGCGTAGCGTTCAAGAATTCGTTTGCAGCATCTTTTGCAATGGCAATGCAGTTATTATTCATGTATTTGATCCCTAGGCAAATTGTTTAAGAGGAAGCTTTAGCTTGGCCCCACTCCGACGCGGCCTATTCAGATACAAGTAAAACGCAGAAACGCTTTTCTGAGATAACTCCTGAATCGCTCTTAATGAAATTTGTTGCATTTGAGAGAGTAAGTTAAATTCTAGTGTCTGTTGGAAGCGGAATTTCGATTTCGGGTCGGAACTTTGTTTAAAATATTTAGAAAATTTCGAAACTTCAAAAAAAATATAAGGACGAAGTTCACAAACTAATAGCTCTGCATCAAGAACAGAGATCGCGGTTCTGTAAACGGCATCCATTACACCATTCAAAGTGGACAAATTCGATATGTCCTTTTGTATCTTACGTGAATTGGTTATTTTATGTACAAGGGTTCTGTAAGAGCCGTATTTCCATAATACTTCATTTTTTGAGGCTCATGTGTAACATATCAAGTTTGTCCGCTGTAGATGTACTATAATGTGCAATTCACAGAATTGTGATATCAATTTTCATTGCTGATTTCCAGAGTTGTAACCTTCATTGTGTCATTTTCTGAAAATTTTCGATTTCTGCCCCTTTTTAATAAAATATCGACGACCTAAATCGATAATTTAAAACAAGCAGTCACTAGAATATGAGTTTTTCTTTTAAATGCTACAAACCTGATCAAATTTGGCGCAGTGGTTGCCGAGAAAAACGAATTCTCTTTCTACATGTATTTAGATAGGAGCATCCGACGTAATGTTTCCTCTTAGGAGGAGGCCGAGCTTAATATGAGCCCCCCCCGAACGAAATTTCTGGCTACGCCACTGCTTGCCAGCATCGGTGACAGTAGACTTTGCCGCCGCCGTTCACGATCTTATGTGAGTATGTTTCGCTCTCATTGAAAGCAGCTGCTTTTCACCAAAATTGTTTGCTGCCTGCTCGGCGGCATTCAGGTTCATCGACATAACACGGACGTGGCATCCGAGATCCTGAATGAACTATTGTAATCTCAGGGTCCATTATGAACAACACTTTAGCTAATAAAATTGACAGATATATTTTTTTCTTTCTCTTACGGCGAGTACAGTATATAGATTTTGTAAATAGGCGTTTACAATATTAACGCTTTGGTGAGAACGTGGTAAAATTCTAATTCGTGGAAATTGATGGTGGCTTCCTCATAATGCTTCAAGCATGCCAACGTTCTACTTTTATCCAGTGCTCTCTTTCTTTTCTCTCTCTCTCTCTTACTCCCTCTCAAGTTAATTCGACGCGGACGCGGGCGAGGAAGTTTTGTTGACAAACAAAGCTCCTGCTGCCTGCTAAGTTGAACATTGGTCGTACAATGTCAACGGAGCTCTATGCGTTACACGCATCGCATAATCCTGTCAGTAGTCATCGTCGCTACTTTCTTCTTCTTCCGTGCCCTTTACCGACGGACAGACCGCACGGGCCGTCTCTCCGCCTCCGTACGGAACTGGTGGGCCGGGGACATCGTGGACTTCGACAATGCCGACAACGTGACGGGCTTCGACTGGCCAATCGTTCCCAACGTCGTTCACTTCGTACGCCTAGGCAACGCATCACTCACCTTCACTGAGGCTGTTTGCATCCGAGCCGCGTGGATACAACAGCGGCCCACCTCGCTCATCGTGCATTGCGACCGGTGCGAGGAGTCGACGCGCTCGAGTCCTCACTGGCCACTGGTCGCCGGGATTCCCGGCTTGCGGCTCGCGACCGTCAAGAGGCCGCGCAACATATTCGGCAAGCGGCTCAGCTCCATCTACCACGCGTCGGATATCGCCAGGCTCCGGATTCTGCGCAAGTTCGGCGGCATCTTCCTCGATGGTGACTCGTACCTTGTGCGCTCCTTGGAGCCGTTCCGGCGCTTCGAAATGGCACTGGGATGGTACCCGAATCAAGCCCTCGGCACTCAGGTTGGTGGGATGATGCCATAGGCGATGCAGTAGGTAATCAACAGCATTCGAATGGGCGTTGCCACTGGATCCAACGTTTCGACAAAGGAATCTGTCTTCATCAGGGCGAAGACAACGGGCCCACGTACGAAGACAAGTTTCTTTGTCAAAACGTTGGCTTCAGTCTCCACCTTCCTGTGAGCACCTGTGTTGTTCAGATTTACGTGCACGTATCAGTGAGCAAAGGGTACCACACGTTCACTTTCGATCGCGATCAAGTCCGATCCGTATCGAAATACTCGACCGCGATTGGCTCCCTGTCGCAGCTTGCGCTAAGACACCAATCGCGACCGAGAAATCCGATCCGGACCGGGCTTGATCGCGATCAAAGGTGCGCCGTCTGACACACGTATTAGATACGAATACTATACGCAACTGTATTGTTGCAAGAACTTTCTAGTTTGTGCCAAAGCATCAGATTTAAACCGACAGGTCATTGATGGAAGAAATGGATGGAAGAATAGTAAAGGCATTGATTTTAAGACAAGTCGAACGTCATTATAAGGAACAGTCATCCTTGCCAAAAGAAAAAAAAAACAAAAAGTAGTTCGATAACGGGAAAATCAGACATCCACCCTTCGTAGCAATTGCTGCAAAGCAAACCTATACGAGTTCCTCGAAAGAAAAGCCTCAAGTTGAAGAAAAATTTGTCCTGGTCCAGAAGGAATTTCACCGTTCGTGGAATCAGACATCCACGAACAGGTGGATGTCTGATTTTCCCTTTATTAATTACTTCTCTCCACCTTGCAGGTTTCCGCAGTACTATTACGTCAAAAAGCAGTTTGATATATCAGTTAATTCGGCCTTTCGAAACTTGCTTATAACAAACGTAAGTGAAATTTCATGATGCATTGTGACCCGTTGTGGTTGCCTAGTGGCTACGATGTTGGGCTGCTGAGCACGAGGTCGCGGGGTCGAATCCAGGCCACGGCGGCTGCATTTTGATGTGGGCAAAAAGCAAAAACACCCGTGTAATTAGATATAAGTGCCCGTTAAAGAACCCCAGGTGGTCTAAATTTCCGGTGTCCTCCACTATGGCATGCCTCATAACCAGAAAGTGGGTTTGGCATGTTAAACCCCATAATTTAATTTTGAATTAATGATGTGTTTTGTTAGCCACCAGTAGTATGACGAACAACGTAGATGTCGAAAAGAATTAATATATATTAAAGATTAACCTGGATTAAATGATGGTTGCACATGGCTGCTAGGAAGTGTAAAAGCAGTCGGAACCTTTGCCGCCTACCAGGCGTCTTGTCCTCAACTTGAAATTCCCACCCACCCACTCTCCACACACCTGTGCTCCTTGTGCTAGCTCCCATGGTCTATGCTCATTCTCAACTCTGCATGCCTTGCTTCTTCTTCTCTATAACAGATGGCGCTAGCATTTCTTGATAACACTGTAGATGCGCACAATGCCGACATTGAACTGGCAGCAGTTCAGTATATAGAATTTGTTATCTTTCGTGGAGAAGTGCAGTTCACCAAGGCTAAGCTAACCTCGTGTCCGTTTATTGTCAGTTGATCATCCCAGTTGCACAATCACTTCTGGAACAAGAATCCAGGCTTCTATGCCTTGCTGTTGAAACTATAGATCACTGGAAAAATACACACTCCCAAAAACACTTGCGCAAGTATAGATTAGACAACCCCAGTAACAGGAAGTCATATTGCGTTCTCGGAAAACAGCAAAGCGCGCGGCTTCTTTGGCGTCATTTTGAAGATGCTCTGCTTGCCGCACCCAGCCCCACGAAGCTGCATTGTCGAAAAGAACAAACTCTGCTAGTGCCTTTACGCACCCCAGCCATGTGGCAAATGTGTAAGCAATCGATAGGATCTCTCTTTAATATTCTCCAAGTATTCTTGCATGCATGGTCAAGAAAAGCATGACAAAAAGAGCTATAAAAGTAACTCCCCTGATCACTTTGTTTGCTGCATGGAAGTGGCTTTGTGGTTCTGGCAGCAGATGCCTCACGCTTAATGTATCCACTGTCCAGTCCGTTGTGAAGGAGTTAAGTTACATGAGTATTGGTTACTAAGTTTCACATGTCTATGCAAATAAATTGCTTTATCCAGGTTTGTTATATTCAGGTTTCACAGTGTAGTTCAATAGGCTGGCTAAAGAACGAAAATCATTGATTGGTAGCCAGCCTCATGAATATGCGCAAGATTATGTTTATCTAGGCCAATTACTCACAGGGGACCCAGATCATGAGAAATAAATCTACAGAACAATAAAAATGGGTTGTAGTGCTTACGGCAGGCATTACCAATTAAATCGTTACTGGCAGCTTACTGCCATAAACGGTGGAAGCTCAGAGGCTCACAAAAAAAGCTTGAGAAGAAGTTGAGGACTGTGCAACGAGCGACAGAACACAAAATGCTAGGCATAACGAGTACGACAGCGGTATGGATTAGAAAGCAAGCAAGGGTAGCCGATGTTCTGGCAGACATTAAGAGGAAGAAATGGAGTTGGCAGGCCATGCACTGCGTAGAGTAAATAACCAGTAGCCTATGATAGTTACACGATGGGTGCCAAAAGAAGGAAAGCACTGTTGAGGACAACAGAGAATTAGGGACGTGATGAATTGAGGAAATTTGCCCGCATAAGATCGGGTCAGCTGGTACAAGACGGGTAATTCACTGGGAGAGGCTAATTCACAGGGGTAATTCACTGGGAGAGGCCTTTGTCATGCGTTGGACATAAATAGGCTGATGATGAGGAAGATGGAAATTCATTGTAAACAAAGAAAAAGCTCTAAACAAAGTTCAGAGCAGCAAAACCAGAAGTGACAACCGTTTTCAGAAACACTAATGTGAACACGCCGAATAATATTGTTACAGAAAGATAAAAGAAGAGAGAGGAAGAAGATCGGAGATGCTTGCTGCTGCGTGTTGGTAGGGGTTAGCCATCCTGACTACTCTGACTCATCCTGTATATATATAGTAAATATAGTCTTTTTGTGCTCCTACCATCCCCGTAACAATATTAAGTGTTAGTTTTGTTTTTCAACGGACCTATAAAGGCGGCTACGTGAATTTAGATAAGTTACGTTCATTAACAATAATTTCTTGAAATTTGTTCTGTTCTTTTATCGCTTTAGACAAGAATGATTGATTCAAAGAATTTGCTGTAAAAAGTTGAAGTGGTATGTTTGAAAACGGGCACAGTCGGTCAACTTTGCACAGTGGCGAGAATGTGCTAAGTGAGATTCGCACTGACTGAAATTTGTTCCTTCATACAGCTCCAAAAGTGCCTTTTTCATTTGAATTGTGCCAATGCTGTGCCGCAATGTAGTTTCGGGGGTGTGAAAATTCTGAAGCTACCACTCAATACAAAACAAACGCCATTGCATTCATCGGCCACATTCATTCAGGGCATCACAGCCAGCGAGACTGGTGCTGTGACAGGTGATGGAATCGAATTGATTCCCATTTTTATTCGCCAACTGTGAGGCATGCATAAGGCTGCAGTGAATTGGGTGGTCGTGCTAGCTTTGCGATAGCATGATCAACGCAGTAGTTTTACACATCAAGGGCTGATGCACGATGGTGCTTTGTAAACAAAAAGGTGATCAGCGTCCACTGTGCTTATTCGTGTTGCTTGTTTGCAACTTTATTAGTGGCACTGTATTCTACTTTTGAAGATAATTTGAGGTCGTTAAATTTAGCATTCAGCATTACAACCAAACGCATGGCACTGAGGTATTAGACTGCGGTTCATGCTTTTTGTCAACTATGTCTTTGGTAATGCATGTGTTTTGATAAAGTTCGCAGTAAAAAAGTTGAAAGCGAACAAGCAAGTAGTCTAGCCCTATATTCCTGTCTTGCGAGTGTGTATCAGTGGCGGAATAAAGAACATTACGTGCTCACACTGCCCTGGTATGGTACATAAAACAAAACTTAAATGTGCGAAATGGCAAACCTACGAAGTGGTCCTTCCCCAATGGGAAAATAAAAGGAAACTAATTTCAGCTGCACTAGTAAATTACTTATATAAATAACAAAAGAGCCCCTCTTACCGTGAAAACAGGCTTCGCTAAGCCAGAAGAGATGCCAGAACGAAAGACAGTTGGCGACCCCGCCTTGGATTTCCTGCCGCAGATCATGATGATGTCATAGATTTTGATGGCAACTGCTCAGGCCCAGATAACTGTTCTTTGGTTGAGTTGTACTACATTCCATCCTAGAACAACGGACGACTACTTAGCCAATTGCAAGAGATTTTACAGATCCATAACGTCCCAAATACAAGAAAGTACTTTGAAATCTGGGACGCCAAGCTAGTGCTGATATTGCAGCACAAAATTCATTGAGGATTGTGACCTTCATTTGCTGTTCTAATAATCAACAATACCACAAAATTGAAGAGTATTTCTCTTTTTTAGTGTTGCTTTATTGTTCCTTGTGTGGTTTTGCACAGTGCCGCCGGTAGCGTGTCGCTGTTAATGTATGACCACTACTGCATTACAGCTTGCTGTGGTGAATCAATTGTTTTGCACTTTGTTTTTATGAGTAAATGATTATATGAACTAAAAAGGACACTAAACTATTTAATTTTTAGTGGGAGGCTTACACCTGCTCCAAACACAGAAGTAGGTGCTCCAAAATTAGATTTTGCATGCTCCAGTGGCTGCTTCAAAATGCTGAAGGGCATTCCAACCACTGCTAATGATCTAATTTCGCTAATACTGTGATGACAAATGTACTGGAATGTGATGGTTTTGGCTGCACAGTTTTGTAATCTTTCTGTATTCGACAACACTTCGTGAATACAATAGAAACTCCCCACCGGTAAAGTTCGTTGCTGCATGCCTTTCATCTCTGCACAGTTCAATTCATCACCATGGGTGTGTGCCATATTTAGAGAGAGACCAAACCAAACTGCAATTACTACTTGCTTTGTAAATGGCACTGGCACAAGGAAGAAATGACTGCGAGTGTGAGCGAGTGTTGGTGAGTATGAGTGGGCAGGACTAGGAACATGAGTGAGTGCCAACAAGTGAGAGTGAGCACATAGCCTGCGAAAATATTGTTGAGTCATTATGAGCGAGTATTGGATTATTCTGCCAACCTGTGCAGACAGCTGAAATTGCCCTCTGTGGGCACAAGCAGAACAGCTCACAGCACAAGCAACGTGTTTGAATGGAACATTTAGAAATTTATTTTATTGGCCTGCACAAAGTAAAGGATGTGAAAAAAGCAACTGCGGTAGAAAAGATTGTAATTATGATATCCCAGGTAACTGGAAGCAGTCTCACATGACGTAGGAAAAAATACTGATTACGGTAAATATGCCTTCATTACAAATGTGGTAAGCATGTCGGTATGTGCTGGTGATGTCGTGAGAATAACTGTGTGCTTATACCTACTTCTGGGCCAGCATTATGTAAGCATTCTTTTCCTTTGATTATATCCATTTCTTATCACCTGTCGCAGCAAATGGCTAATATTGGCAATAACGAAGGCATGGTGTCATGCCAGCCAGTGACGAAGGGCAAAAGAATGGAAAAAGCAGGAGAATCTTCACATAACGCAGCCCCTAGATTCCTTTTGAAGTGCCTGGCAATGACACCCATAAAAAACAGTTGTTTGGGGCTGTGTGCGAAAATGTGCATATTGTTGTTTGGCCCCTTTATTTTCAGGTTCTTGTTGCCCACAAGAACGCCCGGTTTCTCCGACTTTGGTACAACTCATACCGATACTACCGTCCCGAGCTGTGGTACTGGAATGCAGGACGGCTTCCCACAGAAATGATTCTGGTGCCAAGGCCACACCTTGTTCACCGCGTGCCTTATGACTTTGGCGTGCACAATGTGGCGCACCTCTTGTACGGTGTCTGCAAGCCCGACTGGAGACAGTACTTTGCTATTCACCTCTTGTTTCGACACCGGGACTACTTGGTCACCTCAGATACATTCGGACCATTGACAGTGTTTAACGTGGGCCGCTACAACACGACATTTGGCCAGATGGTCAGGCTGGCTCTGTTTGGAACAACAAGACTCGGAGACCACCACACTTTGAAAGACCCTAAATGGTTTCTCGAAAATGAGCTAGAGTATGTCCTGGATGCTTGCTAACTTAAAGTGTTGGGGCACTCGACTGCCAGCCAGCCTTTGATGCAACTTCTCCCTTGTGACCTTGCCCAGCCGCCCTAGCAGACTTACTGCACCTCTTGTGGAGTTGTCTCAGGCTGTGCTCATCAAGGCATCACTACCTGCTGAAAGTGGGACTACATCCAAGCTGCCCACCGGACAACCATCTGTAAATATAATGTCCAGATCATAGATACCTGCTGGAATTCATTGAACGAACTGAGGTCTCTAGAGGCCTCTTTCTGAAATTTGGGCATTGGTTCTTGGCACAGCGCAGCACCACATGGGGAGCATGCCATGTGACGTCCATGCAGATATAAATGAACAGTTTGCTGCACGACCACCGCATGTTGTAGTGTGTGCTGTGTCGATGTGCACCTCCTGACGAAGGGACATCCTCAGTGTTCTCTCTCCTTTCTCTCCCTCTTTTTGCCCTTTAACCCCCTTCCCCTGTGTAGGGTAGCAAGCTGGACAGGCATTTGGTCGGCCTGCATACCTTTCTTTTTCTCTTCCCTTCCTCTCACCGAGCAGAACAAGCTACTGTATTTGCTCAAATACAGGCCGATACTTTTTTAAAAGACAATGGGTACGAAAGTTGGGAGTCAGTTCAGATTTGAGAATGCAGTTTAACCGCAGCCGCCAGACACTCAGTGCATTTTGGATCCACAGTATTCTAGGCACTATATTGCAACACCGCCTCAGGGACCTGGCAGCGTGCCACAAGATCTGGGAGGTCAAGATTGCAGCTGATGGGTTGATGTGCCTCGTTTTTTTTAAAATGTAGCGTCTCGTCGTTAGCAAGGACAGTGCACTGTAGGAACAGGTTAAAGACATATAGGCTAGGCATATTGACAAAGATGACAACACGTTAATGTTGCACGTGCTTGCAATGGCTGTCGGAGACCTTAATAACATGCATGTTCTTTTTGCAGTCAAATGCCTTCTTTTCATTTAGTTTACATTTTAGTAAAGGTTTTAATTTCCTGGCCTTTTGAGTTTTGGGCATTTGCCTACAATCGAGGCTGGCATAGATTTGAGTAGATACAGTATGTATGTGTACGTATAAGGTACTTCACCTGTTTTATGTCATAGGGCAAACTTTCACATTAAAAGAAAGCGTATTGAAGATTTTTGCGAGAAAGGGGGGAGAGAAGTCTCTCAGTTTGTAGACAAATATGCTTTTTGATTGTCAGCCTGGCTGCTAACCATGTGTTCATTAAGACCATGTTCATAATGCATTTGTTTGTCGTGACTTATATATTGCCAGGCATGTTTTGTAAGGTTGTGCTTGATAAGCATTGTCACATTCAAGTCATTGTGCGAGATGTGCTTGCGATATCATTGTTAGCGAATCTCAGAATCCCACATGTAGAAAGACAAACTCATCTAGAGTGTAAAAATTACTGTAGCATATTCTCAAATTTTTTGTCATTGGATTTGGCATTACCAAATCCATACTGCTAACTTATTACCACTGTTGTTGAAAAGCGTACAATTATTGCATTCTACTGGTGCTAACATATGTGGTAGAAACTTGCAAGTTAACAAACAAGCTCAAAAACAAGTTAAGGGATGCACAAAGAGCAATAGAAGGAAAAATTTTCTGTGTAACGCTAAGAGGCAGTAAGGGAGCAGTGTAAATCAGAGAGCAAATGGGGATAGCCGATGTTCTAGTTGACATTAAGAGAAAGAAATGGAGCTGGGCGGGCCATTTAATGTGTAGGGTGAGGAAGTTAGGAAATTTGCTGGTGCAAGTTGGAACCAGCCAGTGCAAGACAAGGCTATGAACTCAAAGTTCGGGTGGACCTTCTAAGGGAGCCCCGAGCACTCGTCGTTAAAGGCAGTTAACTCCTGAGTCATGGTATGCATGGTGAAGACAAACGTAGAGGTTGATGACAAGCTAATCCATTCAATTCTGGAACTGGAGAGTATTGGTATATCTGATACTGCGAACAAGGAACTTGAGATAAGCTCAACCAGGCAGCACTTTGAGAAAACAATAGAGCTACATGGTGGCAGATACGAAGTGTCGTTGCCTTTGAAAACTAGGTTTGAGCTGTGTGATAACAATGAAGCTGCGATTACCAGGCTCAAGAAACTTTTGAGCCGCTTGTCCAGCAAGGAGGATCTTCTACAGACTTATGATGCCATGATTTGTGACTATATACAGGCCGGTCATGCGGAAGTTGTAAAAGACCCACCTCAAAATCTGGTGAAGGTTTATTACATAAAGAAGTTATCTGACAACAAGCACTGACAACAAAGGTATGAGTTGTCTTCAATGCGTCGTCGAGAACATGGGGATGCAAGTTGCTTAGCGAGTGCTTGGAAAAAAGCGACAACTTATATCAGGACCTTGTCAAAATATTACTGCGCTTAGAACGCACCCCATCACCATAATGGCAGATATCGAGAAAGCCTTCCCTCAGATTTCGATGCAAGAAGAAGACGGAGATGCCTTTCGATTTCGGTGGTTCGAAGGAGATGTTGCTGAGCTTCTGCATAAGGTCGCGCAGGAATGGAGCATGACCAGAGTACCTTTCGGAGCAACGCGCAGCCCATTTCTGCTGACGGCAACCATTTTTCACCACGTAAGAGCACCACCAAGTATGTCTTCGGGTGCCAAGACTTTGGGCGAGTCGTTTTACATCGACGATTTAGTGACAGCAGCCGATTCAGAGGATGAAGCTGCCCTTCCAAGAGCTAACCGAGCCTTCCGCTTGGAAGTATTGCCTTGGTACTGAAAATTCTGCCGACCTGTTGACACGAGGTGTATCTGTTGACCAGATAGCTACAAGCAGCTCTGGCTAGGGCCTCACTGGCTTCAGGATCCTGAACACACCTGGACATCACAACCACTATGACCAGTGCACAACACAGTCGTCCATTGTGAAAAGGTCGCCGTTCAGGTGTCGCTTACCACTGACGTCATGCGTCCACTAATTGTAATGGAGCATTACAGCAGACTTCATAAGCTGCTGAGAGTTACAGCATGGGTGCTGAGGTTCGTCAGTTGCTGCAGATATAATGGCAGCGATAAAGAAACTGGTCCCCTCATGGTAGAGGAGCTATCGAGATCCAAACAATACTGAATTTAACTAGTGCAAGATGAGTTTTTCACACAGAAATCAAAAGCTATCTCAGAATGGCATTTATCGATGTAATGTCACTCATCGCAGGTCTCAACCCATTCCAGGACAAAGATAGGATACTTCGGGTTGGTGGCTGTTTAATGCTAATGGAATTTCTGGAAGGTGTCAAGCATCCGATTATACTGGCCAGTAATCACCACTTTTCAAGGCTAATCGCAATCAAAGCACACTGCGAAGTACTTCACGGAGGTGTGTGAGATACACTGACGCAGTTGAGAGAGCACTTCTGGATGTGCAAAGCACGAAGCCTGGTGAAGAAAGCAACCATGGAATGTTACTTGTTCAAACATTACACCGTTACACCAAGCAGCGCTCCAGTAGCTCTGCTCGCAAAGCATCGGGTAACGCAAGCACATACGTTTGAAGTGGTCGGAGTGAACTTTGTGGGACTTTCCTTCATAAGGACACCATTAAGAGATATGAAGAACTACATTTCTCTATTCATGTGCACAGCTTCGAGTGCGATCCACTTAAAACTTTTATGCGGCGTGACATCTGAAGCATTCTTGGATGTCCTCGCATTGCTTTTGTGCCCGACGAGGCCTTTCCCTAGTCATCTGTTCTGACAATGCGAGAGCTTTCAAGAAAACGTCAGGGGATCTGCAAAAGCTTTGCAGAATGCCACTAGGAGATGATGTCACCAGACAGCTGAGCAGTAAAGGCATCAAATGGAAGTTTATTGTACCAAACGCTGCATGGTGGGGGGGGTGAATGGTGGCTTGTAAGATCGTTCAGGATTTCACTCGGCAAACTTCAGTTCTTGATCTTGTTTTTCTTACTACATCTCTTTTTAATACCGGTTGTGAATGCGATGTTATTGATTGAATATCTGACCACAATGCTGTGTTAATTTCAGTTACAGGCATCGTCCTTGAATCACGCTATATCTACTGCACATTTCCCGACTTTAACTGCGCTGATGATTTGGCAATAACAGATGCCCTATGCGGTTTTTTTAGAGTTTGAACTCATAAGTGCCACTGATGATACTATTACCTTGACAAGTTTCTTCGAAAATCTTGTCAGTAAGTGTGCCAACCTTCTTATTTCTTTAAAAGCAAAGAAAACAAACACTGAAATTCCTTGGATGACTAGGGACCTCTTGCATATATCACGCCGTGTGGCCAGATTACGACAATCGAAACGCTCTAGTGTTTCAACAAACTCATGCAGCTCCATAGCGCTAAATAGGAACTTTGTTCTAAAATGGTTGCTGCAAAAGAATTTTATTACAAGGTAACCTTGCCATAATTAATGATGACTAATCCCCGTAAATTTTGGAAAGCTATCCTACCACCTAGGTCATCCTCGCACACATTAATAACTAACAATGTTGCAGTTTCGATTTGCGACAATAAACTTCATTTAATGCCTACTTCCACTTTGACTTTGCGACTAATAATTCTGTAACCCTTGTTTTTGATTCCGAACCATACCCTCCAATCGACGAAATATCACTGTCTCCTGAGAGTGTATTTAACTTAATCCTAAACATAGACACCAAGAAGTCGTGGTCCTGAAGGTATCCCGACTGCTTTTTTCATTCGATACTCTCTTTGGGGCAGCAGATATCTAACACTTATCCTTAGAAAATTTCTCCCAACCACCATCGTTCCTCCCTCGTGGAAACTAACTTCAATTCTGCCCTTATTTAAGTCGGGTAACATTCAATTGTTATCTAACTATAGGCCAATCTCCTTAACAGCACACTTAATGTAAATTACTCGAACACATTATCTTTAAACATATTATGGAATTTCTTGAAAATAACAAAATTTTATGCACTTTCCAGCATGGCTTTAGACGTGGCCTTAGCACTATAACACAATTGACAGAATTTGTTCACGACATCAGCAGCTCTTTAGACATAGGTGACCAGATTGATGCTATTTTTATAGACTTTGCAAAGGCCTTCGACACTGTTTCACACCCTCAACTTATGCACAAGCTGTTCGCTGTACTAAAAAATGCATCTTTGGTTGGCTGGATATCACTCTTTCCCAGCATTTGCGATATGTATGTTTCAATTCTACTAACTTACCCTTGATGCCTGTTTCATTAGAGGTTCCCCAAGGCTCAGTACTGGGTACTCTTTTATTCCTGCTTTATATTAATGATCTCCCCTACACACCTCAGTTAAAATATGCCTTCTTGCAGATGATTGCATTTTATATCATGCAATTAAGTCTCCTGCTGATCATGTTGTCCTTAACAATTATTTTGCTCACTTCTGTAACTGGTCGAAAGCATGGCAGATGAATACCAACTTTTCCAAAACTACCTCCATATCCTTTACACGATGCTCATGCCCTTCCTTCTTTGCCTATGCCTTTAACAATATTACTTTAAATAGGGTCTTCGAATTCAAATATTTAGGTATCCTACTAACACATGATTTGTCATGGTCAAAACACATTTATGTCACCTATAACGAGGCCCTTAAAAGACTAGGTTACTTACATTGTACACCGTGTCTTGCTTCTCAAGAAACTACACTTCTTACATATAAAACCCTCATTCACCCCATCCTCGAATATGGCTGCGTTGTATGGAATCCATACAAACACTGTGACGTCAAAAAAATTGAATCAGTGCAAAAAAAAGGCAGTGTGTTTTGTTTGTAGGAGATATGATAAGGAATTTTTGCCATCTAACTTTCTTCCCCTACTTGGTCTCATTCCTCTTGCAGAGCGCCGTAAACTTGAATGCCTAAAATTCCTTCACACATTAATCAATTCTCCTTGCCTCTCCTGCCTACTCTTGCAATTGCCTCATTGAGGCTGCAGTATGTATTAATAAATAAATGAATAAATAAATAAATAAACTGTAATGACACCACTTTACAAGGTTCTTCAAAGAGCCTGCCTAAACTCTGAAGAACTCATGACAGTACTAGCAGAAGTTGAAGCCATCATCAATTCTAGACCACTTACTTTCATTGGGTTGGAAGACGGCAAACCATGCACTCTGACTCCGGCCGAGCTGTTGATTGGCTGTAGGTTCACAATGATACCACAAAGCAATAGTGAGGAACCAGAGATACCGACGCGTACGGAGGCTGTCCAGAGACTTCAGTACAGAAGGCGCCTGACGGAAAACTTTTGGAAACGATGGACCAAAGAGTACTTACTCCAGCTTAGATGAGCGCACTTCTGTGACAAATGGGGCAAGAACAAAGTTAAAGGCGATGTAGTACATGTTAAAAGCCCTCCACGTCAAATGTGGTAACTCGTAAAGGGGATGGAAGTCTACGGAAGAGAAGATGGACACGTTCACTCTTGCAAGATAAAGCGACAAGACGGCCTTGTGACAACAAGGGCCATCCAAAGACTGTATCCGCTAGAAATACAGGCGTTGCCGCACTTCTCAGCCAGGAATATGTTGAATTTTCCGCACTCTTCCTACATGAACAAAGATGATCCTGGGGCCGGGGAGCACGTGATCACATTCGAAGAGAAATTGGGGGCCATCTTTTACTTTCTGGGCTCAGATGGACGCTAATAAACACCTTTCTGAGTCTTAAGTCTCTGTCGGCTGTTCTGTGTACCATATAGGTATTCCATAGCCTTTATAAATAGAGAACAGCACGATAGTTATGTCATACACTTCGATGACCACAGACCATGCTTGTTGCTTTCACTGCCACCAAGTTGTACCTTGGTTTATTAAAAGTTGCCCGATGAACAGTTTACTTCCAAGTTGGTCATTTTTTGGCCTCCCTGCTGGCCAGCACCCGTCACTATTGCATGACAATATCATAGGTCACTTTCAGGCTCGTCGCAATCAATATTGTCCACACGTACATTATGGCGCATAAGACCCATATTATATGTAAGGAGAGGTGAGTTTGAATCACGGCAAATGGTTCATAATTGTCAAAAACTAACTATAGTGGGCTGTGTCAGCTTTTTTGCTTTGTTGCTCAGCTTGGCTTCTGTAAGTTGTGAGATGAAAACCTGCTCTCACTATTTTCCCAGCATCTGGCTTTCTGCAGAGATAAACCTTTGAGAAATAAATCTTTTTGAACTCCCATCAGAACCCAAGCATTGTTAATTTCACTGCCTCATTCTGAATGTTGTGTTTGGACTGCTTCAAATTTCTCTGCATTATAAGGCAGTTCCCAGCATCTTATGTCAGAAATGAAAAACACTTTTTCTTTGGTGTTCGTGCGTGCCTGTCTCAAGCACTGCAGTACACTCGACAGCTGCAACATGGGACAGTATTGCCTCTTGGTGCTTGTATTGTGTCTTGATGGGATTGGATTGCCTGTTTTCACAATTATTGGCCTGAAATTAAATATCCTTCAGTTCCTTGTGATTTGTTTATATGTTTGTTTAGATGCCTACCTATTATTGGCACAACATTACAATGGCAATCATGTTACATTGGATGCTCTTCGACATTGTTTCTGCGCATGAATTTGCAGTTGCAAGCAAAAGCTTTCATGCCATAGGCACCGGGAAAAAAACATTTACTCTGCACCCCTGAACACCCAGCCTAAAATAAAGTTGTACAAAGCATTCATGCATGTCCAAGCAGTGCAGTGGATGCCCAAATTCTAGGCTGCGTGGTCGTGTCAGAAGAACATTAAAATTTTTTGCTACAGTCTTAGTTTCCAAATTATTGATTATCATGCTGTGTATGATAAAATCAGGACATCTAACATGTGAATCAAAATTGCAAGTAGTTTAGCATTTTCTGTAGTCAGCATGATTAGTACATTGTATACATACCATGCAGTATACCTAGTTGAAAAACAGGCTTGTCAGGTTGACAATCCTACATGATGTGATTGTTTTAACTATACTGACACAAAGCTTTTGTTTGTCTTCCTTCACTTGCTCTGTTAGGTACTGTATTTGGCAACTCCATAATCACAATACTATAATGTGTCAGTTTCTGGAATGCACAACAGACTACTTATGGATGTTTTGATGTGATCAGTGAAGCATCCCACCAAGAGTAGCGTGGCTTCATGCTGTAGTGTCTGTTGAGAAGGGTTCCTCGTTATACTCTGGTGCGGTCTGGTCACATGGTGTTGCAAACGCCACCAATGTGCAAGTCGTTCAGCCCAATGCAGTAGTCGTAGGTTATGCAAAGACCATGTCGCCAAAAGTGTGACGCCCACACCTTCACATCACCCTTTTCTTTTTTTCAAGCTTCTCCACATTCGACACCATCCAAGCCTACTCCATCACTGTAGCGCTCTTTTGGAACATAGACTGCCCATCTCACCTTTCAAGTATTGTCTCATCAAGTGTCTGGCATGCTCAGCTTTTGGTGAAATGGTTGTACATAGCCTGCTCAGTGAAATTCATGTCGGTAGTTTTGGACACTACATGATCGCCGCCTTCAACTTCTGTGATGTAATGAAATCTGTGCATGCTCAACTTTCTCAATCAACGAAGGCAAAGCTACTATCTTTGTTGCATGTATGTTGAACTGGTCGCATTAAAGATTCTATAATTGATTATTTCTTACATGTTCAAGGAATCCAGAATTAAGTTTCATAACATTGAGGTGTGTTACGATGTAGTATAGCACAGGAGGACCAAAGCCAGATAGTGTAATGGGGACTTGTGTACAAAGCACCGTATTTGCATGATTCTACTGCGCCCCCGATTCTAATATGCAGTTATGTTGCTGCCTAAATATTTAAAGAAAAAATAATTTGGTGCCGATTCTACCACACACATCAAGTAACGAAACCTGAGTCAATGCCTACCATGTTGCAACAATTTTATGCAAAATGTAAAGGCACAGACACGCATACAGCTGAATCTTAGCAGCTAGTTGCTATCAGAGTCTGGCGACACCTCCTTTTTGCTATCTACCTACCGTAGCAAGTCATCTTTCAGCTCCATCTAATTCATTAGAAATGCTACATGTACTGGAAACTGGAAAATGCCGATTGCAAACCATGGCATAAAAAACAACGTACATTATATAACAGTGTGGCTAGCTACCTTGTATTCAGCTTTTTCTTTGTAGTAAGAATTTGTTTCATTCTTTTATTTTGAGTACAATTAGTTACGATTGTAATTCATATGCAAATTTGGATGCACTATTTTATTAAAAGGAGGTGTCCATTAGAATTGTAAAGGGCAGTTGCAATAAGTAATACGAAAAAATAAACAGAGGCCCCATACTGTGATTAGGGAATTTAGGCATAAAAAAGGGAGACACATTTTTTGTCAAGACTTGTTCCTGATTTCTCTAATGAAATGGGAGTAGAATTGAAGTGAAATGGGAAGTCAAATGGGACGTGCTTCAAGCAGACTGAAATGGAAATACCATGGTGCAATATAAAGAGTAACCTGAATCTGCTCTCTTCAGTGCATAGCTGTTTTATAAGTTTTGCATGAAAGGAACCTGCACCATTTGCATAAGTGTGGATGCCTGGAGGCCACTATTTACAAGTAAATATCTTTAAAGGGACACTAAACAGTGACAATATAAGTCTGTCTAGGCTGGCAAAGTGTTCTTTTAAAATTTCATTTTCAGCACAAGGTCGCGGTTTAGATTCCTAACTGCAATGGTCACATTTTGATGTGGGCTGTATATAAAAATGCTTGTGTACTGTGCAATGGGTGCATGTTAAAGAATCCCAGGCAGCTTCAATTAACCCGGGGCATTGTACTGCAGTGTCCTTCATAATCCACATTATAGTTTCAGGGTTTTAAACCCTACCTTTTAATTTTGAAAGATTCTTTTCATTCGTCTGGTGTAAAATGTTAAATAACCAGCGAGAAATAAAAGGCAAACTTCTCATTATTATTTTATTTTATTTCACACCAAAACCATGGCACCAGTATGCCAGCATGACGTTGCAGGTTTTGAAGTATTTGCTTGTGTTGTGTCATTTTGATTCAAAGCATTTGGGAACTTGCCAGGTCACGTCTTTAGTTCATTTAGAATACAACATAGCTCTTTTTCTCAGTGATAAGTTAGACTTCTGTAAAAGACAAGTCCATTTGTCAAAATACTATAGCTGTGGCCTGTCGAACAAGGTTTATCTCACAAGCATGTTGACAAGGGTTAGGCTGTATCACACCTGCACAACATAAATAAATGTAAATGCACTAACTTATTTAATCATGGTAATTGCATATATAGATACAATCAGGCTTTTTTGTAACAACCCATAACTGCTGTAAAGTGTAACCAAGGTGCAGGCCACAGCTGGCATACCTGTGTAACAAGGGTATTAGCTTTAAAATCATTACTGGTTGCTGCCTTCTACTGTTGTCATGTGACAGTTTCCATAAATTTTACATCACGAGTATGTGGCATGTTTTCTTGAAAGCATCTCGCATATTAGTATGGAACATGCTCGTGATGTCATTCAGAATGCCTATGTTCCTCATTGCACGTGACGTATGGCAAATCAGTTCAGCAGAATCCCGCAAAATGGCGAAGTATCGTGAAAGGGAAAAAGTCGCACAGAACTTGACATCTGTGCACTCATTGCAGCTGAGAAGACAATCATGTTCATGTAGAGATCAATGCAGTTTAAAAGGCAAAAAAAAAAGTTCTTTAGCTGCTTCTTACTGCAATGCATATAAATCCTTAATGAATCTGTATCCATGCCGCAAAGGACCCGAGAACAGCAAGATAGCCAGAAGAAGAACGCAGGTTTATTGGGAAGTGTTGCTTTTATAACCGACCAAGTGATAATGGGCCGACCGTAGAACGCATGTCAGAAACAGGGCCACTGTCATGCACGCGCCTGATACATCCTTTTGCATAAACAAACAAAACAGACTGTGTTGACAGATTAGTACGCAATTTGATTAAATGCCTCGTCATAGTGAAGGCGTTGTGGGGGCCTCCTTTTCCGGGACAATCTTCTCGGAGCAGGGGTCTGCAAAGACTCCAGTGTTGACCTTCCGTGTTGGTTGTCCACTGTTACGTCCCATCAGTCATTTGTGACAAGTCCGAGGCCTGCAATGTTGACCCAGCCAAAGAATGCATTGCAGGTACCTGAAGGTTGTCGACAGGCATGCTCGCTTCGATTGTGTCGTCACCGTCTTCGCTGCTCATTTCGGCATATGGCTCGTCCGTTTGTATGAGGTGTCCGTGGTTGTGCCGCAGAACTCACCCGTCTTCAGTTACCAGCTGGTAGGACCTTGGAGCTTGTGTCCCTCTTACAGTCGCTCTCCGATACCACATTCTCATTCCTCGCAGCCTTACTACGTCCCCTCGAGAAAGCCTGGGCAACGGTTTGCTTTGTGCGTGCTGGCAGGGCTTTTTCACCTCGGTGCAGGGTACTTCATGGAAGTTAAAAAGATTGGGTCGAAGGCGCCTCCCTTGCAACAGTTCATTAGGGGATCGCCCGTCCTCCAGTGGAGCTGAGCGATAAGCCAGTAGTCCTTGCCAGAAGTAATTTCCGGACGCCTGGGATTTTTTCAAGATGAATTTGATAATCTGTACACCTTTTCCTGCCAAGCCATTTGACTGCGGGCAATGAGAACGAGAATATACATGTGTAAAATCATAGTTTCATGCAAACATGGCGAAGTCATAAATCGAAAACTGAGGTCCATTATCCGTGCAAACTTCTAACGGGATGCCATATCTTGCGAAGATAATGCTGAGTGCATCAATTGTGGTCCTTGAGGTGGTGTCCTGGAGTTGCTGGACCTCTGGAAAGTTTGAGAATGCATCATAAGCAACAAGGTAGGAGTCTCCAACAAAGAAAAATATGTCCACTCTAACCCTGTAGTACCATGGGCATCTGGGAACCGACCACATCAGTAGAGGTTCTTTTGCTTGCGTCATAGAGTTTCGTGTTATTATAACTAGAGGGAAATCTGGTGTTGCGATCGTTCAACCATAATGGGAACGATGGGAAGTACAGGCTACGGATAGGAATCCTGTTGACTGGGGAACTAGTTTACAAGTATTTTTTGGCAGTTTTGGTTTCGCTCCAAGTGCAGTTGCTATAACCTGCAGTGGGACAGTGCAACGTAAAGCTCTCTGCCTTTGTTCTGTTGCTCGAAGTGGCGATAGCATGCTGGGTCAGCGGCTGGGACGATGTTTGCGTTGCAGTGTGGTGTCGAAGCCCTGACAAGTGATGGCATCGTAAACGTTGAAAGAACATGTTTTGACCGTTCAGACTGTGGTTTGTTAAGTATGTTAGGTTGGTGCTGTAGCATTACATGCTTTATGACACTTCGGAATAGGAAAAAGAAGAAACTACTGATACAAGACATAGACAGTTGCACTTCTAGTGGCTTGAAAATCAAATTTTTCATGTATGTGTTCATTGAAATGCGTGTTTTAGGACTTTGAGAACACCAACTTACTTGTGGTAGGAAAGGTTGCTGCTTCCTGCCTGTAGTCTAGTGTCGCAAAATGGGTAAGTGCAAAGCCACGCCGTAACGCTTTGGAAGCAGTACGTCAACATAAAATAAAATGAAGCATACTCATACGAGGCCTCAAGCATTCCTGCTAGCAGTGCAGCAGATGTGCTTAAAAGTACTTGAAGACGTTCAGCAATCGTGACAGCCGACGCAGCTATTCAAAAGAGCGCGAGAGTTCACAAGTCCCTGTCATCTGCGAGAAAAGTCTCGCGTTCGCACCGAGCAGGTGTCATAGCAGACGACACTTGTAGCGTTCCTCTCAAGGGTGCAACACTCTCACAATACAGAATTTTTATTTCCATAAATACTTGATGAGTATTTTTATATAAGTACATGTACGGTTGTTATTGCTGTTGTGAAAATAAATAAATAATTATTATCTGGCATTAAATCAAGAACAGAATTGCACAAGAATGCATACCGGTGGTGTGTCATGGTGTAAACCATAGTAAACCGTGCTTCAATCTCAAAGTCATACAAAGCTTATGTAACGTGTTGTGCATTATACGAGACACTGCATAAGTAAAATTCTATTTTACGCTATAATATCTGAGTACAGCTTCGTTTACTGCGCCGCAAGCAAATGCTGCTTGTCTAAAGATCGAAGTCAATCCGAAGCCTGTATTTCCCATCATTCCCATTTAGGTTGAGGCAACGCTCAGGAGAACCCCCATAGACACTAGCGCCACATTTCTCTCTAGGGTATTTATTTAGAAACTCTGTGGCTTGCACATAAGCATATTTCTTACAGGTTGAACAGCTTGCATGTAGCGCTACAATTTCACTGTTAAGGCCTGGCCAAAAAAACAAGGTGGCATGCCCTCTTTGCACTTTTAAACCCCCAAGATGTCCCGCATGAATTCTGGACAAAATCTTCTTTCGCATGCTCTGAGGTACGATTACTTTAAAGCCTTTAAAAAGTATCTCATTTACAACCGATAGTTCTTGTGAAAAAGGCTTGAGTTCACCCTCAATGGGTTGGACCCTTGACACACATTCCACCACTACCTGCAGCTAGTTGTTGCACGCAGTTTCTGTCCGCAATTCGCATTCTGTCGTTGGCGTCACCATGTAACCTAGGGACTGCACTGCGTGAATTTTCATGTCGTCCATGTTAGTGTCTTGCCTGCTACAGTCAGAAGCCAAGGATCATGATAACATATAGGCCAGAACCAGGTTCTTTCCCGGAATGTAGTGCAAAACAGTCATACTTAAACAGGCAAAGAAAAAAATCTTTGCAGTTGGGGCAGCATGTCATCAATTGCTTTTTCCGATATCGACAAGAGTGGCTTGTGGTCACTTTCTATGAGTAGCTTTCGCCCCTGGAAGAGTTGATGAAATTTTTCGCATCCGAAGCAAATGCTGAGGGCCTCCTGTTCAATTTGAGCGTATCTTTGTTCTGCCTGTGTTAGAATGCGTGATGCATATGCTACAGGTCGCCATTCATCACTGTGACGTTGCAGACGAGCTGCTCCTACACCGTCCCGTGAAGCATCGCATGAAATCTTGGTTTCCTTTTGAGCATCAAAGATAGCAAGCACAGGAGTTGTGGCCAAACCTTGTATTACGCTCTTCCACTCTCTAGCGTTGTGTTCAGTCCACTGAAAATCTGAGTGACACTTGATAAGATCCCTCAACAAAGCTGTTCATTCAAGCAGACGCAGCACAAATTTTCCGAAGTAGTTTAGCACTCCCAGCATGCATTGAACATCGGGCTTGCTTGTTGGTTCCGGCATTTCAATCATGCTTTTAACGAGCTGTGGGTTTGGTAATATACCATTTGAGGTTAGTATGTCACGCCGAACTTGCACTTTTAAGCATTAAAAGTCAGGCCAGCTTTTCAGCGGCTTTAAGGACAGCTACAAGGTGCTCGTCATGCTCTCACCACGTTGAACCCCACACCAAAATGTCATCCATGTATACTATAGTACGCCCCGTAGCCCGTCTAGAACTTGAGTCATTGTTTGTTGAAACACTTCTGATGCAGACGATATTCCAAATCGTAGACATGAAAACCGGTATCTCCCAAAGGTGACGAGAAAGTACATATCTTCGAGGTTTGCTCATCCAAAGCTATTTGGTGGTAGCCAGCCCGCGTTAGCATCCAGGCAGATGAAGTAAGTGGCTCCCGCTAAGATAGCTTCTAAGTTTTCGCACATCGGGAGGGGGAATTGCCGCCTTTTAATATGCTGATTGATATTCCTAGGATCCAAACAAACTCGTAGACAGCCATTTTTTTTTTTACAAGTACCAGTGGGCTTACCCAGTCAGTAGGCTCCTGTTCTTTCATGATGATTCCAGCACACACCATTCTTTCGAGTTCATTTTTGAGAGGCTCCTCCAGTGCCAGAGGAAAACGACGAGCTGGCTGAACAACTGGTACTGCTCCAGATTTCAGGACCATGTGATACGGCTGCTTCAGGCAACCAAGTCCCTCGAAAATATGTCTGAAATCCTTCAGAGGACCATATGCAGAAGCCGCGTTCACAGCATCCACAGTATGGTGAATCAGTCTCAAGGACTCACTGGTTTCTAGTCCCAGTATGGGGTGGCAACCATTTTTTACAATAAAAAATTTCACCGGAGTCTGGCCATTACAACACGCACAATTTCCGACACTCTACCAAAGCACGTTTGGACACTGTCGTTATACGCCCGCAACACTGTGCTTGTTGGCTGTAGTTCACGTGATGGTAGTTTCCGATAGACTGAAAATGGCAAAAGTTTGCTGGCTTGTGATCCCGTTTCTACCTTGAAGAAAATTCCCTGGCCATTAACTTGAGCTTTTACAGTCCACTCATTCGTTTTTCCACCTTTACTGCAGACATCTAGGATATCAAAGTCGCTCTCTTGTTGACTTCGCTCACTTCTCTCGACTTCCTACAGCATATAACGAAGCTATTGACACCATGGCACACAGCATCTTTTTCCAAATGCTGGGCACTGCTTTGGTCTGTGCTTGCAATTACACCGCCTGCGCTGTAATTGTTCCCCACTGACCTTGCTCTCATTTGTGCGCCTTGAAATGGCATCAATGCAGCTGTCTACTTTGTGCCACACCTCATTCTCTTGTGCAACTGACTGCAGTTTTGCACATTTCTTCCGCTTTCAGTAACATCAGCCCTTTCTCATGAAGCATCTTTTCCCGTAGCTTAGTGTTGTTGGTACCAAAGACAATTTAGTCTCTTACCAGTGAGTCGTGCGATGCTCCATAGTTGCAATGCGAGGTTTGTTTCTTTAAGTCACCTAAAAACTTTTCTTACGGTTCTCCTTCTGCTTGGGTCCTCATGCGAAACAGGTATCTTTCAAGCACTTCGTTGGTCACCTCTGTGCAGTTGGCATCAAACTTTTGTATTAAGGTCTTGTAGTCATCTTTGCTCTCGTTCGGCTCAAACTTGAAATTGTTGAATACACCGAGCACCTCGTGACCCGTGATGCTCAGCAGGAGTGCAGCTTTCGAAGCCTCACTTTTGGCTGGTCCTTCACTTCTGATGCTTGCAGGAAGAGCTCAATTTTTTGCTTGAAATGTTTCCACGATGCTGAGACGTTCCCTGCCAGACGCAGGGGCTCCGGTGCCTGCGGCCGTTCCATGCTCGTACTCCACCACTGCCGAAGCTAGAGCGTCGTAGCCACTTCTGACACCATGTATCTGTGTCGTGAAGGATGTGACAACAGCAAGATAGCCAGAACAAGAAGAACGCAGGTTTATTGGAAAGTGTTGATTTTATAGCAGACGAAGTGATAATGGGCCGACCGCAGCACACGTCAGGAACAGGCACACTGTCATGTATGCGCCTGATACAGAATCAACCATATTACCTCCCGAATGTTCAGAACATTGTGTTTTTTAGGCATATTCAAGACACCTAAGTGGTATCCATAATAATAGACGAACATGCACAGTATGGCACTTGCACTACAAAGTTCACAGCCCTAAACACATGCCAGTGATGCAGCATGGCTGCTTCTCTTAAGACCTTCTTGGACACTTTGTGTACATGAACTTCAAAAGGAAGCAAGCACCATAGTGTTCCTATTGCACGGTTAAGAATTACAGAGGAAATAGAACAGGGGAACCAGCACTGTTGGAGTAGTGCATACTGAGACAAACACCTTGTTTTTCTGGCTGTAACTAACCGGCTACTGATGCTTATAATTCTGCTTACTAACTCAACTTGCGATGGCTGATGCTAAAATTAAAGCGAGAAAGTTCTAGAACTCTTATTACTAAAGTTTCTCCATTTAATACCAATTCTATGAACGGTTTGCTGTCCTAAGTTTGAGCAGCAAAGATGTGCTTTGAGGACAGCAATGAATAGCTCTATTTATTGCCAGAAAATTTTCCACACAGAGGTTATCATCCTTTACCTACGAAGCATTTTTGTTTGTGGAGAAGCCAGGGATGCGGTAGTGGCTAAAATCCCTAATTCCAACCAAACACCTTGTCTTGCTTTATTCAGTATTGGCCGGCTTGAGAAGACAGCAGATGAAAGTATATATTGTTACATGGGAATCCCTAACCTCCACCAGGATTCCGTGTGAGGAGAAAGCAAGCAGCGAGATTTGCAGAATACTGATCACGTGACACTCGGTGACAAATGGGAGGCACGACGTATGCCGGGAAGTATACATCATCTTCAGCGGTGGGCTCAAGCTTTGCTTCCTCAATCTTGTGCTGGGCATGTTGTAAAAATGTTTCTGAATGTGACCAGTCCAGAACATAGTTTCAGTTGTAAAGCAGGCCTGGGGTTACATCACACAAATTGGAGGGTGGCCGTGTACGTGGTACAACGAAGCACTGACGTACATTATGCAAAAAAGAGGTGAGGCGTGCAGACAGGACACAAGAGAAGTGGACAACACGACAACACTGACGTCCGCGGATACCAATCAGCCCAGTGCAGTGGTCACAGGACCACTTGCCATGTAATCAAAATATAGCTGTGCACACAAATGTCACCAGATATAAGTTCATTTTAGTGACATGCGCATATTTGTTTTGGGTGTGCCGATGCCTTAACTATCGTTTTTCGCGTGGAGACAGCTTCTCGAGGAATGCAGTGTGCACGTTTCAAACACAATCACTGTCTCCATCCACAATGCACTACTGTGCATGTCAGCTGCATGGAGAGGAGCACGTGAGGCAACCAATCAATTTACCATCGTAAGTAGTTTGCTCTAATTAGCAGTCCGGACTTACTTTTTTTTCTCCTTTTATCACTTTGTACATATGGCGGCTGCGACTTTAGTGATTGCGTAATCAAAAATGTCAAAGAGCGTGCTTTGTGCACATGTTTTATCTTGCGGTCTACACTTGTCTTTATTGTTTTTGCTTCAAAATTACGGCGGTACGGGCGATCCCAGGGCTACAACGCCGATGGTCAATCTCTGTCAAAGTTTTGGTTTCGGTTTCCAAGTAAATGGGTTGACCATTCATTTGGAATTGATTAAAAATGCGGTACTGGTTTGCAAATGGAGTGACGCTAAAGCTCCTGTAAATTATTTGCATTTTTACGTGGATTACAAAAACATTTTGCAGGAATCGCGCAACCACTCTAGAGACCACGTATTGCGCAAAGCACAGCGTGTCGCTAGTGTAGCCGTTATCCAACTGCTGCTTAGTTGGTGCAGTCGTGTGTAAAATTGCGGTTGATCCGTGCGATACCGGCGCGTTGGCACGTAAACACTACAACGCGTGATTCGACTGTCATAGTGTGGAAATAACGTTAACACATAGTAGCACCATGTTTGTGTCATGTGGCGGATTCTTGAACCTAGGCGTCGGCCTGGCTCGCCGCATGTGTCGGACGTACGTCACTGCCAAGGTGAAGATCGAGCCACTCGATCAGGCTTTCTTTCTTTATTTTTATTTCTTTCTACCTTACGCAGCGCCACTTCAGCGTTTATTTTTGTTTAGATTGCTGTTATTTTGCCGCTTTAGCATAATCTCGTTTGCCGGCTTCCGGCGACCAGACAGAAGAAAGCGGGTTTAAAACAGCACATTCAATTATTGCTTTCTATATCTTTTTCAAGTTCTAGTGCCCGTATGCTGTGTTATTACCTTTCTTAGCAGCATCCGGATAGACTTGGAAAACGTTACAAGCATAAATTGGTCCAAGTGACTGACCTTGACCCGCAGTGAAACATGAGCCGATCGGCGCCGGTCAGCACGCGATGCTACCAGCTGTTTCGTGCTTTGCGTTGTGTGCTGTAGGCTGCTCGTGTGCGCTGCTAGGTGAACATGGATCTCGAGAGAGCGTTTCACGGAACTTCGATTTTCCGAGCATAGCCGGGGTATATTGATCATACACCAGCCGCCTAAGGTCTGTTGCCCGACTGTTGTAACTCTCGCGGAGTATCTGTCAGCAGTTTGTAATTACGGTTATTTTCTCTGACGCTAATTGGGCATTCGTTTAATCACTCGCGGAAATGTTCCGTGTACGAAGCGCGTGTTCGTACATTTCTTTTCCGGCAATCCTATTTTGTTTCTGCCTGCATTAATTCAGTTGGCAGGATGGTACCGATGCTTCTGTAATATCGATCACTGCTTCAACTACCAAGTCACGGGCACGCAGTGGCCTGCCGACATCCGTACGCAGGTGCTCCTCCGGTCGCTTAAACCAGTTCTCCCAGCACATGTGGAATTCCATCAAAACCGAAGAAGGAAAAAAGAAAAAGAAAAAGTAGCCGCACATTTGTTTTTGTTCTTTGCTTGCCGGGAGCCGCAAAGGGAAAAGTCGCGCGACGAGCGCCCGTTGGGCACGTGACTTAATCACCCCAGCGATTGGCTTGACGATTGGGCTTTACGACTGACGTCAGCACGCGTCACAGCGAGGGAGAGGGTGTGGGGTATTTGAGTTCAGTCGCGGTTTCTGTGACCTCTCAGAACACGATTGAACTATTTCCGCGAGGAGGAGCTCCCCCAACCCCTTCCGATCAGAAAGCAAAACGGTTGTGTCGCGATCACTCTCACCTTGGTTCTTCGTTCCGTCGGCGCGGATTGTTGAGCGGAGAAGCGCACTCTTGGATATAACATGGTTGTTGCGGAGTTCCAACAATTCACACATCCAAAGGTTAGTGTTGGTGTCGCTGATTCAGTTTAAAGTTAATTGTCGCCCAGGTTTGAATCTGTAGTGCGTTTGAAAGTTATTCATCGGCATTTGTATAGAAGGAGGTAACTTGGAAACCTGAGCCAATAATACTGCAATTTCTTGTGCGTCCTTTTCTGATGAAGTCTTGGATTAATTAAGAAGGAAAAACCTTCATTATATTCTAAATGACAGTTATTACACTGAACTGAAAGGAATTATAGCAATACATGTGTGCAGATTGGAATGTTTGTACTGCTGCATGTCCTGGTAATAGTGTCAATCCAGGCAGAATTGAAGTGTTAAGCCCACACATAGCGATGCCTGCATCGAATTTTGTGACAGTATAGATTAGCCATTTATAAGCAAGCATCCGGCTGCTTTGGCACATGCAGCTGTGGGTCATGTGATATGTGCAGCTGTTGGGAACTGACTCGTCCAAGTGCAGCTGTTCTTCTACCACACGACATTTTTAGGCAATGTCAGTTTGCCTATTTTTGCACTTCACATTGTAGGTGTAGCATTCTTTTGCAGCCCAGTTGTTGCTATGTGCTACATGCTTCATTGTGTAGTGCTTTGGAAACGTTATTGATAACGTCAAAAAGTGGATGGCAAGCCTAATTTTCAGCTTGAAAGAGTACAGAGATTTGCACTTGATTACACAACATTAAATTTGTGACATAACTTGCTTTTACTGAGACTAGCAGTCTTGCTTGTTCATCATTAGGCAATATGCAGGAAAATTCAGTGCGCTAGAAATTTTCTCTTGCATCCTTTAGAAGGGCCTTCGGCCGTGAGCTTAGGATTCAGTTGTATTAAGGCATACACATTCACATCTTTAGGCATCAGAGAAATCTGCATGTCAATAAGGTAAATATGATATCGATAGAAACTCCTGGACTCATGGTCAAGAAGTCTTATCTTACTTTGGTTGCTTGATATGCGTTTTAGAATATGCAAATCACTGCCTCATGGGGGGGGGGGGGGGGGCATGTCCCCATTGTGCATGTTGTACTGCTGCGAGTTCTCAGAGTTGAGTTTCTGAGTTGCTGTGGATCTCTGAGTTGTAAGCCTTGGAAGTTCTGGGTGGGAGTGTGCTTGAAGTAAGGGCTCATGTGGAAGCTGTAATTGCTGCAGCAATGCTGTGCCAATGAACGTCAGCAGCATAAGCTACACTGCAGTGGCTCTTTAGACACTCTGTCTGCAAGTGCCTCAAGTGTTGTGCCAGAGGCAGTGTAGAATACATTTTACTCTGCAGCCCAGCAGAGAATGTAGTACTTATGCTGCACCAATGCCGAATGTGAATTTGTGACCGTGTGTCCCATTACTGTTTGCATATTTGCAGAACATTGGAAGCTTCCCAGACTATGTTAAAGTGGTTGAAGTGGGCGCCAGGGATGGCCTTCAGAATGAGAAGGTATGTGTAGTCTCATTCCTTTTGTTCTCATCTCTCTTGTTTAGGTGCCGTTGCTTGTTTCATCATCATCTTATTGGGCAACTTTACGAAGGCTAGACTCCTCTCACTACTTGCATTCGTGGCCAAAAATTAGTGACTCATGCATGAAAGAAATATGTAATTATACATCATGTAATTCGGTGTAACATTAAGTCTGATGCTATCACGTTGCAAAATATGACGCATGTAATGTGTGCACGAAAAGTGTCACATCTAGGAACCTACATACAAGCAAACAAGCAAAGTTACCCATTTCTGCGAGCAGCAGCCGGGGCACACCACATGCGCCTGTGACCAAAACACAGTACGTCGCATAGTAGAAATGCAAAGATTCACAAATAATGCGTAATTTGACGAAGTCTCAGGTCCACAAGTCGTAGCTGTAACGTAAAAATTAGTTATTCCGTGAGAGCATCGCGGACTGAAATACAGCTGCACTGTGAAACATAAGACTTCTACAATTGCACCACTTGTGTGGCTGAAATGAAATGGAGTTAAAGGGCTCAACAGGCAATTGAATGGTATCAATAAGCAAATAGATAGTTGAGACACAAGTCATTATTGCAACTTGGATGCCACTTGTTGCATTGCAGCTTTAGTACACTTGTATGTATCTAATGTGTATGCGTCCCATGGAAATGATGAGGTATTCGGTGCAAACACCACCATGGCTGTTGTCAAGCAACTGTCCCATATTCTGTGGTCACATTGACACATCCTCTTTCATTACCGGGCCTTGGCACACTAGGCACAATGTATGCCAAGGGCAGGAAGACAATGGCAGTTACCCATGTGCCGCAGCTTCCTATATTTGTTTTGTGTCCTACTTGTGGCAGCTTACATTGCGCCCTCGGAACGTTCCTTGCTTGTGCACTTGTATTCATAAATACTGCATTTGTGCACACATACTCAGCCTCCTCCCCACCACCGCACACTCTCAGAAAAGAGAAAAGAAAAAAAAAAACATTGTGTGCAACTCGTTCAAGAAGCCAGCTAAACAACCCAGCACAGTTAACAGCACATGTGCTAGGATCATAATTTCATTTGCTATGCTAATTCATTTGAGTATTTTACCATGCACAACGCACGAGCCGTGATGTTCTGCACTAATGTACCTCATTAGTTTGCGGTTGAAGTGTGTTCACAGGTCGGAACTTGCATTCATGGGTCACACTTTGGGAAAACACTGAGTCACCACCCTTACTGCTGTTCTCTGTTCACATGTGGTTCAAGTTGACACCAGAGTAGAGAATAATTACTAAGTTAGATAGCACAATAAATACACTGACTACAATGCATGTCAGTAGCTTGAGTATTATTAGGATCACAAATGAGAACATTTTTGCCCTCATTTATGTGCTAGAAGAGATCACACTGTTGGTTTCCCAAGCAAATGCATGAAAAACATGAAGATATTAGAAAATATGCATTATTTTTCTGCACGAACGCGATGCACCGCTTCACTACTGCAAAAATAATTGCCCTCAGGCAAACCAAACTGCGCAGCAAGAAGATTTGGAACCAACAGGTACGAAATATGGGGGAATTGTGCGTGCAACTGTTTAATGCATTAAATTCTGTACTTTCACTTCAATTTCCCAAAGGGTTATTCGGTTTTGTGGGCGAGAGAAGTTGCAGGCGGACTTGGAAAAAAATAAATAAATATATATATATATATATATATATATATATATTGATAAGGCTACTTATCTTATTCACTTATGGCTACAGCTACAAAGAGATGAACAATGTGACGCGAGTTCTGGTATCGCTCTCTTTCTTTCGTGATTGTGTGTGTATAACGACGGCCTCGCAACTAAAGATTTATTTAGGAAATGGCAACGGAGGGTCCTGACTGCCCACATGTAAGGCAGGATCTATTTCATTAACTTGTCTCCGCCTGTAAGTTATCGAGAGGGGTATTACATAACGATTCAGGTAGTGATGTTAAACGACTCACCGTTATTGCTGTCATCAGTCGCAGCAAATCTGGCTCCAGTTTCAATGCAGACGTGTTCCGCATGGCTCACGACCGAAACTTAGCTTTCGGGCTTACATCTCCCCTTGCAAACCCATCACTGCACCCCAAGTTAAACAATGCATGTTATCGATGCGCAATAAACTGGTTTTAGTACAAGATAAGCAACCAGCTCAAGTGTACGAACCAATGAATCCGTGCCTGCCGTGCACGCGAATGTACTGGTAAAAATTTAAATCCAGGCCAGAGGTCACGTGGGTGGTCGATAATGCTGAACGTTATTTTGTGTTTACAATGGCTGAAAGAAATCGGAGTAAGTACTTAAAGGTGCAGTGCATCATTAGAAATAATAGTTTTGCACTCTTTGTCATGTAACAAGATCGCTTCGATTAGAAAGTTTGTAGGTTAAAATTGCACTTACTACGGCGCTCGCCTCTAGTGGGAGATATCACACTCACCAGGGTACTATTTTAATTGGTGTACTATGCCTATTTTTTAGCATCGCCGTGCAGTCTATTTTTTCGCCCTCTGTGGCCATTTGTTGAACTTGAGAGTTCAGGGCCTGATTGAACCCCGTAAATCAGTCTTCAGAATTGAAAATGTCTGTCACAACTACTTCTCTGCGTGGGTACTTTGACTGCCCATGCGACACCATACGACAAACTTTGTATTTATCCTGGTGATCTGGCAGCTTTATGCTTTGGGATTAGCAGTGTTTACCTAATGTGAGGGCTCTATGATGGGACCAAAGACTGGTTGTTCCATCCCATCGGCATAGGGGAAGTCTGTGCACAGGAGCCAAATTAAAAATGCGCTTTTCTGGCAGCTTCTTTTTCTTTACGCGGGGCATTCTTTTTTCTGCAAGGCCTTTCTTTATAATGGCAATTTGAGAGAGTTATCACCATTGCTCAGCCAGGAAGATTGCACTGTGCAGTGCGAGTTGTCCAAAAGGGCCGTTGTATTGCTCGAGATCTGACAACGTGCTTTTTACTTGTGCTGCAGTTTTGCACTTCCTCTCCTTGTCTGCCTTTTCATCGTTCCTTATGCCTTTGCGCTGCTTTCACGCTGCAGGAGATAGTGCCGACGAATACGAAGATTGAACTTATCAACAGGCTGGCGAGTTCGGGTCTCCCTGTTGTGGAAGCGACAAGCTTCGTTTCACCCAAGTGGGTCCCTCAGGTGAGCAAAGATAACGTCGCCCTTGAGTGTGCTCGGACAATGTCATCTTCGGTTTTTCTCATTTTCACTCTTTTTGCACTTCAAGGTCATATACGAAAGGCCCGTGTCATGAATGTATGTTAAAATGAGTATGCCTCGTGAGCTCACCTTGATACTTTATTAAGAATTTAATGGCCTTGAACTTTTATGTATTTTTTGCCCTTTTTTTGCTATTTATTGCCCCCAAAAGAGTGGTGAAGCACTGATTATAGAAAATCAGTACTACTTTGTAAGTTCACTTGGGAAACGATGTTCCATGAAAGTGGAAATAGTTATCTACTTGTAGGTTGCATAATGCTACCGAAAAAAGAGAGGCAAACATGCAAGTTTTTTATAGGAAACTTCAGAGATTAGAAAAATTTAGTGGAGGTCCAGGGATTGTACCCAAGTCCAACACCTATCCGGAGCCATTGCTCCGTATCTGAGCTAACCAGGAAGTTAGCAGATCACTGAGTGAGACCAAATTAATCAATATCTGAAAGCACAAGAACACTCAAAAAGAGAAATCGGTTCTGTAGCAACACCTTGAGGTGGAAAAAGTTTGCTAAAAGGAAAAGTTATCACCGACCTGGTAGTAGCCCAAATATGCAAAGCAAACACAATAGGGATATTTAAAATAAAAAGCTTTGCACTTGAAGAAAATTTTGGCCTTCATAGCTTCGTGCTACTGTTAGGTGGATGGCAATCTTCCTTTTAATTGAACATTTTGACTGACTTTATCGCTTATTTTTTATTGACGAAAATCGAGCCTGCCTGTTGGATAGTTCGCTGCTTGTTCTTACCATTTTCTTTACGGATGGTCTGTTTTGGTTGGTTTCCCCACAGGGTCTCAGTGTCTGATTATGCCAAAGGTGTCAATGTGAACTTGTTGGCACATCTTGACTAAAGGCAGTTGAGCGCACAGGCCCCTGTGCACCCAATGTGCCCTCGCGTTTTTCTGCGCTCGACCAACTTTAGTCTGGTCTCGCCTCCATTTACTGAGACTTCACTTATAATTCAGTGTGCATGTTCTTCGTGTTTAAAATTTGTGACATAGTTTTACTGTGCTGTTACTCCGCAATCATTTCATTTGAGCATTTTTCTCTGGTGAGGCCCGTAATGTTTGTGTTGTCCTTGTTGCGTAAATTGCTTGCCGATTCCCTGTTCACAGTGCTATTGCCAAGAGAGTATTGAACACAATGAACGGCCACACTTGCCCTGTTCCAGATGGCAGACCACTCGGAGGTGCTGAGGGGCATTGAGAAGCACAAGGGTGTCAGCTATCCGGTTCTTGTGCCCAACATGAAGGGCTTCAAAGAAGCGGTGGGTGCTTATGTTTGTTACATTACGCTGCAATTGTTTGCACTCTTTTTGTTTTGAATATAAAGGCCATAATGAAGTGAACACCCGTCGGCAGTAGTCCAGTGGCTTCTGGTGTTGCACTGCAGAGTTCGAGGTCGTGGGTTTGGTTACCGGCCGTGGCGCCACATTTTGGTGGGGGCAAAATGTAAAACCACTCAGATGCATATTAAAGAACACCACGTGGTCAGAATTAATCCACAGTGCGCATTACCGCGTGCCTCATGCCGTATTTACTCGAATCTAACACGCACTTTCTTTCTCTATAAAACGGATTCAAAAATTGCGTGCGCGTTAGAATGGAGTACGACCCTAAATCTGTTACCATATTGCCATCAGCATTTCAATATGGCCACCTCGTACACGCTTCAAGCTTAGCTGCCGTAGCTTCCTCCGTGTGCTGTATAGTACATGTGCTTAGGTTAGTCCACCATCCATCTTCCCTCTTTTTGTGTTTGCTCTATCAGCACGGAAGTGCCGACTGCGAAGACACGCAGAGTGTTCATCATGATGCCACAATTAAAAGGAAAGTCATCACGTGTGCGGAGTTTGCGCGTAAATCAGGCCGCATCATGGGCGTTCGGAGCTCCTGAAACTTGCGTGTGGGACTGGCGCAAACAGGAGAGGCGTTCTATTCCAGCGGCTGCTGCGTAGGCACGACCGTACGGCCCCTATTTCAAAAACAATCTGCGATGGAGACAGTCGACGTATCCAGGTGCACCGCACTGTGTTGTCATTGCTTAGTTCAGCTTGAAGTGAGAGGTCGCACAAAGGTCAATTGCTACCGCACTTTCTCCACTCCAGCGTTCCGATAAAAAGTTTCCATGGTCATTCAGTGAGACGTGTTCATGTTTGCTTGTGTGCAGGTAACACCTTGCTTGTTAACTAAGTTAATAAGCAAATGTTTAAAGGTTCATACGGCCAATAAAACTACTATCCTTACTTTTCACACAGCTGTCTACTAATTTGCTATCGCAATCAATGCTTCACCTTTCAGGCAAAACTGTGCCTTTCTTTATTTATCGAAATTTTAGTGCATTGGGAGTAAATCTTTGTTTTTCCAAATGAGAGAAAGTTGTATTTTTGTATGAAATAATAAGGTGCGCGGTATTGTGAAGGACTTTTCTTTTTTTAGGTCATGGCAAATAGGTGCACGTTACAATCGAGGGCGTTTTTTTTCCCCCCTTTTTTGGTCATGGAAAACGGGTGCACATTACAATCGAGAGCGTGTTAGAATCGGGTAAATATGGTGATCATATTGTGGTTGTCACACGTAAAGCCCCAGAATTTCATACGTTTGATGGGAACAATAAGAGCAGTAGCTTCCCATTTTAAGGATTGCTTCTGTGTAGCCTTGGTCAATCAGCGCATATCATTGTGTGTCTTTGCAGCTCATACAGTTTTCAGTGGAACGAGAAGTTAACTAAAAAGTTTGGAGCATTAGTAGCATTTTAGTGAGGGCTAACTAAGCTGAAACAGCACAACTAAGCAAGGACACACAAAGAAATGAATACTGCATGCCTGTTCTTTGGCATTTGTTTATCCGTGCATCCTTGTTCTAGTCGCGCTGTTTCAACTTAGTCCTATACCTTTGTATATATAAAAGAACACACATATTAGAAATGACGGTGCAGTTTTTCTAAAGCTTTTGCAACCATTAAGTTATTGTTGTTCCAGCCATCTCCCTCTAGAAAGCCTTCAGGATAACTTGAACAATAAAATTTGTTCTTAATACAGTGGGATTTCATTAATTTGACTCTGATTAAATTGAAATACATTGTTTAAAATACATTGTAGCACGAATAAGCAACTTAGAAAAGCAATTGTACCTATAATAGGGCAGAAGGCTCATACAAACAGTTGAAATCATCATCAAGTGTTGTAGGTTCACGAGTGTGCCTCTATTGTGTTCCAAGGGACCGCACAGTGATTTCCTTGCTTTGTTACATAATCTTGTTCATATATTTGTTGATATAATAGGCCGGAATTCTGTTTTGTTGTGTGTATTTGTTCAGCTGGAGACGTTTAAAACTTGATAAATCATCCATTTGCAGTACCTAGGAGTATAAGTAGGGGTTAGCTGTATTGCCCACTAAGAAGTTCTTATAAGCGCAGACCTGTTTAGAACTGACATGAATGTGATAGTTAATGCAAAATAGACACTTGAGAGCTAACTTTGAGTGATGTAATAATTCAGAGCCAAACTAACGCTGACACAAAACCTGCTAAAGTTCTATTATATTTATTGTCTGAAGTCTATGGGGAATTTGAAGTGCATCGCTAGAAGTTTGAAGCAAGCTTTATAAGGAACATCTTTTATACTGCCTTTCTTGTGAAAAACAAGTATTTTAAGGTATAGCTTCATCTTTGGTAAAGTTATAAATCGTGGTACCCATTACTGAATGCTACAGCGTTACCTATATGCAATGTTCTCATCCTTTCATTCACATCTGCAGCTTGCTGCCGGGGCCAAGGAAATTGCCGTGTTCGGAGCTGCGTCTGAAACATTCACACAGTGAGTGACTTAGGCGTGGTGCTTGCCTTCGCCAACTCTTCATGACTCTCTCAGCCTGTGCAGATGATCTGAATGCTAGTGATAGTAGTGATACAGTTAATAAGACTGAATAATTGTAAGCTAGGTAAAAAAAAATATATACATTGTTAAGCATCTTGAAACCGATAATATTAAGCAGTCTTTCTTATCCTTATTTTAAACTGAGCATGTTGAGTTGCTCAGTGCTTTTTGCAGCGTGTGTAATAGCCAACAAGTGCATTGGGCGTGCAAGCACTCTCTGTACAAATAGAATGAACCTGCTGTTGCATTGGCAAAGACGAGCGTTTTTGTGATTGTAAAGCTAGCTTTAGGATAAGGACTGCAGAGAATCACGTGGTGTGTGTTTATTAGGAAATGACCAGGCATAAGGTCAGCTCGCAGAAGATGGGAGTGATTGCAGTTTCTTGCTCAATCGTGAAGCAGTGATCAGTCATGCTCAGTGTTGTCAGAAGTGGACAAGTTCCCAAAGAACTGCATAAATGGAATTTTATGAAACCTGTCCCTTGGAGAATTGTGTAGCTCACAGTTTCAAAACACTTCCCTCTAATGGTTTCTCTTTTTCTTTATTGACTTGTAGGAAGAACATCAACTGCAGCATAGAAGAGAGCATCAAGAAGTTCTATGATGTCATCGAGGCCGCGAAAGCAAACGACATTAAAGTCAGAGGGTGAGCTTTCATTCTTATCTACTTTTGCGGTTGTATTTCTGGGAGAAATATGACATGATTCTGTTTATTCAATATCTACTGCCAAATTATTGTTGCAGCCACAAATATGAACGGTAAACAGGCAGAGACAGCGCAAGTTGGTACAAGTGCATTCTTGAACTGCGCAGTTGAACATGGGACAAGCTTAAGAAAATTCGCCAAGGACAAGTGCAGCCTCGCAACTGAATTTATTGAAATGAAACACAAAGTATATGTATGCTGGCAGTCTCTCCTACATACACCACCTCATCTACTAATGTAGATGCAACTGTCACAACTACTACTATCAACTACTATCACATAGTATTTGTACACTACATACATAGTATCACACTACTACTATGTGATAGTTGTAGATAGTTGATAGTTGTATCCATAATGTGGCGCGCAGTAGTGTTGCAGAAGTCGCATGGTACCTTTTCATTGCGGGGTGCTGTTCTCGTTGTGACGATTGCATTTATGAGGCTGACGTAATGTGCAGCTGCTGCCACTGTCGGGCCTGCGTCACCCGTGCTGTCGCTTTCCGTGCTATCCTTATCAGATTCGCTAGGCGACACTTCGGCAACAACAGAGGCAACGATGGCGAAAAATCGAACCTCGTAGCCAACATTTCTTTGCAGTCGCAGCAGCGCTGCCGAGCAACTTCTTCGCATTCCAAATGTCACACACCGTAGTCATCAGTAGACCCATGTTGCGTGCCGGCGCCAACTTTTCGCGTCACATTCGATAGCATGAACGATGTCTAATTTTTCTTCTAAGCTAAGCACCCAACGTCTTTTATATGCGAGTTTAGGCATGATGCGAGTTCTCATTTGCACGGCGCCGAAATGATGTTGATGTTGATGTGGCTTAACGCGCAAACACACAGGGTGCTTGGAGGCCGTTCTGCCAGGCTGCCCAATGGAGACGACGTTCCGCTGTGTTTGCGCGACGAAAAGTAGAAACACCATGTGTTAACTGATATGTACGCTATAAGCTGGTACGGTTTATGCCGATACAAAACACATTATGTTCAATGGCTGCTGAATCAGGGATTTGACTTTACTACTTTTAAAACGAAACTACTGTTTAAGTGGGTACAGTTTAACGAGGTTTTACTGTAGTTCGAAAAAGTAAGCCCCACAGGGTAAGGGTGAAAGCTCACACGAGTGTCATAGGGCTCATCCGTGTTTGTTGCATGGGATCTTGTTCTTGTTTTTCATGCCTTGTTCCTTAAACTAGGATATGTCACCAACTTGCACCAGCAAAAGGTCTGCTACATATTCAATAGCTGTTGTTCTAAAAGCAACAGATGATCACAATTCATTCACCCAGTGCCAGAAATTAACCAGAGGCCCTTTATTTACTTAAATGTTTGTTTATTTATTTATTGCACCCTCAGAGCATACATTGCATTAGAGAGAGGAGGGGCTTTAATCACGCAAGCAAAAAAAAAAAGACGATATAAGGCAGGAAAACACAACAAGCAAAAAAACAATGTCATAAAATAGGCTCATTTATTACACATACAAACAAAGCAAAAGGAAACAAAATAATATGCAAACTGAACAGATGTGAGCACGGAAAAAATACTAGAGCAGCTCGGAGAAGAATGCATTCTGCAGTGGTGCTTCATGGGACAGTCTTAAAATACCTGTCACATGCACATACGCCAGGATATGCAAAAAGCAGTATAATATGCCAATCTGGAGCAACGAATACATCAAGCTTAGAGCTTAGTGAAGCTGTTCAAGTGATCTTTAAGTATTATGGATCTTAATGCTGGCTGTCCTTAGTGATGATTCATCACCGATGAACATACAGCCACTTTGGGGCTCCCACACTGGTCGCGTTGCTGAGCGCACTCTCAATTTCCACAACCACAGCCGTACAAATTCCTAGCTGACCTTCAAGGTAGAGCCGGTAAAACTCACGTGACGAAGAGAAATTATGGATTACCGGTCCATAAGATCCCAGCGAAAAATTTCTCTTCTCGAGTGAGGCACACCCAAAGTAACATTTATTTTATAGCCATTGATAATTGCATTTCAAAGCAAAATTCGGGAAGCTGACACAAGTTAGATTGCTGGCCAATACGAAGCACACTGGCTTTCACTGCTGCACAGAGGCAACTGCGTAACGCTCCTTAACAGCTTCGCTGTGATTTCCAGCTTCGATTTAGCACAGTTGCCATTGGCTGTACTTACCTGATTGCCCAAAAATGAGGGATGAACACAGGCAAGACATACACAGCGCCATGTATGTCTCTTCAGTGTTTGTCCCTGGTTTTATGCACTAACTAGTCTGAATTTCCATTTGAGTGTGCTTTCCTGCAACTCCACGCTAAAACATGCTGGCTTTCTTTTTTTTATAAATACATGAAATGCACCATATGCACCGTACTCACTACAACTGATCTTGTGCCTCTTTTTCCAGATACGTGTCGTGTGTGGTGGGCTGCCCGTACGAGGGCGCCACGTCACCCGACGTGGTGGCCAAGGTGGCTGGCATGCTGTACCGGGCAGGCTGCTATGAGATTTCCTTGGGGGATACCATCGGCGTCGGCACGCCGGGAACCATGCGGCCAATGTTGCAGGCGGTGCTCAAGGAGGTAAGCTCGGCCATTTCTGTAAGCTTTTACCGTGGGTTAAGCCTGCAGAGGCTTTTTCATTGCCAAACACACCTTGCACATTTCCAAGTCACAGCAGACCTTCCAAACATCAGATCACATCGGCAAGGTAGCACCCCTACATCTTAGCTACCAAATTGACTGCAAACTGACTCCAGAGTTGGCTTTAAGCCAAAGCTAATTTCAGTTTAATTCAATTGCAGCAGTGTCCAGAGCCGACTGCATATGTCAACCTCTGTAGTTCGGGATGCTAATTTTTCAAAATGCAGGAGTCGGACCTATGCGCAGAATTACTAGTTTTTCTAGCTGCCAGTAGCCACAGCACTGGGAAGATGCAGCGGCCCTTCTTAAATGCCTCGGGGTTCGCATCTGTTGGCGTCTGCAGGTCCCAGCAAGCGCTCTGGCCGTCCACTGTCACGACACTTACGGCCAGGCGCTGGCCAACATCCTGACTGCCTTGGCCATGGGCGTGGCCGTGGTGGACAGCTCTGTGGCGGGCCTCGGTGGCTGCCCCTACGCACGTGGCGCGACGGGAAACGTTGCCACCGAGGATGTCCTGTACATGCTGCACGGAATGGGCATACCCACGGTGAGTGAATGCCCGTCCCACCGAGACTGCAGCTTTCTTATAGATGAAAATCACAGTCCACTTCCATCAATTTGACCCTGACAGAACCTGTGAAATTGATCTGATTACCCGGCAGGTCAAATTAAACGAGATGCAGAAAGAGTGGCAAACTTCATCACTGGTTCATTTGGAACTGTTTGTCAGATTCTAACACTGTCTGGAAGTAATTTTTTTGTTTTTAGCTTATAGTGGCTGGTGCTCGAACCCCAATTTACAGTTACCTTAGGACTCCGAACACTCTCTCTGAAAAATTTACTCTTTAATCACTGCATCAAATTTCTGTAAGAAAAAGTGTGAATATTGTGCGAGCAAATACGGCATATTGAATTTCGAGAGCTTTCAGTTTCAGTTTATTGTTAATTCAAGACACATCGTTCCTTGTTAGTAGCGTACTGGCTAGAGTCCCAAAGTCAAACAACTGCAGCGGGATGCTCGCTTGACAAGAAGATTGGTACAAAAATTCTACATTCATTGATACAGCAGTGTAAAATTATTAAATCTACTAGTAAATAAAAAGTGAACAAACTAGTGAAAATATAGTTGAACCTGGATATAATGAAATTGACAAATAGTTCATAGTACCATCAATAGCACACTATCGATATTAATAGTACATACTACAGAGTGCACTATCTACAGTGAACTATCGAGAGCGTAAAACTGTGAGACTTGCCACACGTGAATACTGCAATGTAAACTTGACGATGTATCTCTGTTTCCAAATGCATGAAGCGGGTGTTACTGATTGTGAGGAATCATTAAATATTGAGTCTTTTTTTTACTCTATCAATACAGTCAACATCCAATTTTTCAGACTCCCTAGAGGCATGCCCCAAAAAATGAATGTATACCTTTTACTGCCCCCAAGGGCTCAGATCACCACAGGCACGTATGAAATAGCTCTGAAGGCCTGCCAGTATACCTACAGTAAAACCTCGTTAATTCGAACTCGGTCATTTCGAAGGTTTTCTGCGGTCCCGTATTTTCCTATGTAAATTTGACCCGATAATTCGAACTGGCGGCCTAGGCCAACCCGGTTAATGTTGAAGATTTGGGGTGCTATGCGGCAATTCTCGATCCCCATTTCACTGCAAACCCGACGAAGCGATGGCTATTCAGAGCCACAAGGTGATGCCACATAGCAATCGCGATTATTTATAGACGAAGCGCCCGACCAGTAGTACTGCTAGCAAAAAAATCAGTCCACGGTACGCCCCGCGCACCGCCGAAACGCGCGCCTGCAGAGGAGAAGACGTGCTTCACTGCAACGCAGCGGGCGTACCGGTTTTTGTCACGTGCTCTTGTCCCCCACTCCGCACGCTCCTCGCAGTCGCAGCGGTCGCAGCATCAGCGCGTGTTCCGTGCCGCTGCCGTTCACCCATCCTCTCTCCGCACCTGCGGCGACGTGTGTGCACACAACCCCAGTCTGCGCCGTTTCTTTGTGTGCGGTGGTTAGGGGTGTTGTAGCTAGCGTGGTGTTCTTTCTTTCTTTTTCTGAACTGTGCAGAGGTGCCAATGAGCGAAGATGCCGAAGTATAAGACTTTAACGCTGCAGGAAAAGTTCTGCTTGATCCAAGAAGTGGGTAAGAACACGTGTTCCAACACCGAGTTGGCTGAAAGGCCCCGCGTGCCCTCTCGACGTAGTCAACAATATTGAAGAACAGGTCAAAGGTATCGGAGGCCTACAGCAAGACATATACTTCGAAGTGGTCGCGAGTACGGGCCCCCATGTGCCAAGATGTGGAATCACCTTTACTTCGCTGGCTGCAGAAAGCAAACGCAGCCCATCCTCCCGTCAGTGGAACGATGCTGTGGGAGACGGCCAACGACTTGGCTCTACAACTTGGGCACGAAGAGTTCAAATGTAGCAATGAATGCTTCAGCCGTTTTAAAGAGCGCAATAATATGGACCTTCGTAGCCGTCTGTGGCGAGAGCGGCAGCGCAAACGAGAGTGTCGTCAACGGCTGGAAGAAACACACGTTGGCTCCATTGCTTAGCGAGTGCCATGCAGAGGATGTGTACAACCTTGACAAGGCAGCCCTATTTTACAAGATGCTGCTCACAAAAATGTTCGCAGCGAAGGACACTGCAGTCAAGGGTCGAAAGCAGGGCAAGAAAAGAATTACCGTTCTGTTCGGTGCGAACATGTGTGGTAAACACAAGCTGCCGCTACTCGTAGTTGGAAAGAGTGGGAAGCCTCACTGCTTTAAAGATGCACGGCTGCCGTCAAGGGATGAGCTTATCTACCGGCACAACAAGAAAGCCTGGGTCACAGGCGCAATATTTGAAGATTAAGTTCGGCAGCTTGACAGCAAGTTTGCGGCCACAGGCAGAAATGTACTCTTCGTTGTAGATAATTGCCCGCCGCATGGTGACATCCCACACCTGAACGCTATCAGGATGGTAGTTCTTCGTCCGAACACCACGTCGATCTCGCAGCCAATGGTCCAAGGCGTCATTCACCACACGAGGAAGATTTATCTGCTCGAGCGCATGCTCCTTTGAGACAACAATGTCAAGAAGTAATCCATCGACTTCCTCGGGGCCATATGTGTTATTGTGTATGCATGGAGGCAAGTGGAACCCACTTTGGTCATGCGGTGTTTTGAACACACTGGCTTCTCGAAGGAAAGCACCGTCGATGCTGATGCTGACTATTCATATGCACTTGATGAAGAAGGAGCCAAATACAGTGGAACCCCGTTCATACGTTTTCACCGGACTGAGGGAAAAAAACGTAACAGCTGGGAAAACGCAACAGTGAGGAAAGCTCCGAAAATGAATGACAAAAGTGCAGCTTCAACTATAAACAATTTATTTCCACAGAGTGCGCTTAGAACTTAAAAAAGTCTAGAATGGTGGCTTGCCATTTCTTTCGCTCACTAGAAATCACCACACGTTTCTCAATAGCCTGGAAGGCCGCATTGCTGTCAGCGTCGCTGTGAGGTGCGACGTACCTGCGTAGAAGGTCCACAGCCGCGAAGGCTTCTCCAAAGCTAGGATTTGGCAACTCCCCGGCATCGTGCTCCTCGTCGTCACCGCGCCACGGCAATGGCAACGGACGAAGGAATATCCGCGGGAAATTTTGCCCTCTGTGGCATAATCATGCTAACGTGCTAATGATTGTTTAGTAGTATTGCTGCAGAGCGCGCGCGCGTCCGAGCAGCCCGGTTGCACGCAGCGTGGCGTAGTTTCGCGAGAAATGTAAAGAAGAGAGGAGAGCCGGCCCCATGGAAGAAAGAAATTGAGGAGAGGCCCTACCCCCTTCGCGCGCTAGGAGAAAAGTGTGGAGGAAGTGACGTAGTTGGTTCTCCTCTTTTTTGCTGATTTTTAATTTCTTTGCCGTAGCAGCCATGCCTTTCGGGCCACAATGGCGGCTCTGTTTTGGTTCTGTGCGCTCACACATGTCGCTCCGTAGGTTTCGTACCCTGGAAAAGGCACCGTGCGGGCAGGTCTGCGTTGGTCTCCGTGTTTTGTTGCGCTGCGTTATCTGGACCGCACTGTCCCGGATGTTGCTGTTGCCAGGTGGGACAGGAGGAACTAAATTTCGTGAAATGAACGCGCACGCAACGCTGTACGCAATGTACCGCACCACGGCAGTGGCAACGGACGAAGGAATATCCGCTGGGAATTTTGCCCTCTTTGGCGGAATCATGCTAACGTGCTAACGATTGTTTAGGATTGCTGCGGAGCGCGCGGGTCCGAGCAGCATGGTTGCGCGCAGCACGGCGTGGTTTCCGTGAGAAATGTAAACAAGAGAGGAGAGCTGGCCCGATAGGCAGAGCAACGCCATGAGCAACGCCAACTTCCGGCTTCACTTTAGCTTCACAAAGAGTGATGTCAGGGCCTCTCCTGAGTTTCCTTCCTCCGTGGCTGGCCCGATAGGCGGAGCAGCACCATGAGCAACGCCAACTTCCGGCTTCCCTTTAGCTATAGCTTCACAAAGAGTGACGTCAGGGCCTCTCCTGAGTTTCTTTCCTCCATGAGTCGACCCGTCCAACAACCATGCGGTGACCGTAATCACAGTGATGATAGCGAGAGTATTTTTCACGAATGGCCACCTAGTGGCGGCCTCTCGAACTGGCGTGTGGCTTCTTGCAGCCAGTTACATAGCCAAGCCCGGTCAAAACTCGTCAAAAGCCAAAATGGCGGTTGGAGCGCGTTGTCTACTTTAGCCCAGGCAGGTTCTGGTTGTGACACATCATGCAGGAACGTTTTCACAGCTACTACGTAACAGCGGGGTTCCTTATACATTGGATCCTATGGAAGCTATGCCGGGACCGGATGAAAACGACGTAGCAGCCGGGAAAATGCAGCAGTGAGGAACGTAACAGCGGGGTTCTACTGTATTAGGACCGCATCAATGCACTCTGCACCAAGGATAACAAATCCGATGCAGCCTGCTTCGCCAAGTATCTGAACTTTGAAAATGATCGACAAACATGCTACTCAGACTTGGAGAGTGAAGCTACTGCTGATGCGACCATGTACGATGACGACGACGACGCTAACGAGCCCTCCCGAGCACCCGCTCTCGGGGAAATTATTGGATCGCTGAACGTTATCCGCAGTTTTGTTGAATGCTACTCAAATGCTCCGCGTAGTTGGCCAACTAGAAAACATGACCCTTGGAACCTCAAACTACAGGACGTGGCATACCAGCGTCTCTGATTACTTTAAGTAATCCGAAGATTGCCGAATAAAGGTAGCGCATTCCTGCGACGAAATTATTTGCCTGGGTTGCATTTTTTTCGTGTGTTAAGTTAATTCTAAAACCCGCTTAATTCGATGATTTTTTGCTGTCCCGACGACTTCGAATTAACGAGGTTTTACTGTATTTGGCATATTGGTACCCATATTGTGACAGGAGGCAGCGTGTGTATAATTAAGGAATACATACTGTGTCTCGTGACAATTGCCCCTTCCCTCTATCGATATGTATCACCGCAATACATCACTTAAGCGTCACTGTGTAAAGCAGCCGCATTGCGGCGAAGCTGACTTTTAGGAAATGGCAAGGTGCAACGTTTCTTGCATTTTCGGAGCTTCGAAGCCACCAAAGAGGATTACAAAGGCGTAGTCGGCGCCATTGCTGACAGCAGTGAATGCTTTCAGTGAGGAACAAGGCACCGGGCAGCAACAAGCTTAGTAGCAAATGTTGAAGAAGCTAGGCTTAGCATTGCCGTGGCAGAGGCTACGGCTGCTAGCAGATCTGCATGCCGTTTCGAACCTGTGGTCAGTGCAAGAAGTCAGGGAAATTCTACAGCAAAGAGTTTCTTCGTCCAAAATTTCTGATGTTCTTATGCATTAACTCTGTGGGGTACTTGGCGGTGCCGTGAAGGCGTCTGAATTGTCGGGCATGTCTGGAAAATCGATTGTTGACTGTAGTTCTAAAATGCTGTTGATATTCAATTTACCGATAGTTTTGCATAACTATTGACGAGATTTCGTTTGTCCTCTTTCCTTGTCATGCATCCCTGCATTGTCCCTCACATTCAGATGTGTACCAACAGGCTCAGATAAAGCACTGTGATAACCCTGTTCCCTTCTGTGCATTCATTTGCAGGGTGTTGACCTTCAAAAGGTGATCAGCGTGGGTGACTTCATCTGCAAGGCGCTCAACAGGCCAAACAATTCCAAGGTGTCGCGAGCCCTGAGCAGGCTCTGAGTCACACGTGTAGCCAGTCTTCACCGCTTCATTCCGGAAGCCAAAGCCCCATCACTCCCATCGTCATCATCACTGCCCAATGTTGGTCACGTTGGCTCCTCCCTGGCTCCTGTCGGCACATTGCTGACTTGGCTTGGAAGGTGGCTCACCACTATAGTCATTGTTTTCATACCGACCTCAGCAATGTTTTTTTTTCTGATGGCCTTGTATTTAAGAACCTCATTATTGAGCAGTTCATGTAGTCACCGCAGATGCTTTGCGCGTATTTATTTTCACGCAGTACCTTATCGCTTAGGTTAATTATATGTACAGTTTCATCGTATACTTCACTTGTGCCATTTCTTTTGACACATCTGTGTTACTGTGCTGTTTTGCATATTCAAAGCAGCTTTTGTGGTCTGGGTCAACACACGGTCACCAGGATAGTTGAAGACCTCTGATCATTACTATTTCTTTGTAACTTATGTAATTAAATTAACTCGAGTTTGGTGCTAGTGAGATGTGTTAGCTTATAGATCTTACGTTGATACATAGGGAAGACAATGAAGCCTGTTACCAGAATGTTGTACACATGAACATTGCACTGGAAATAATTCATTAAAGTTTATTTGATGCAACTTGTTTCTTTCAGTACAGCCTGATGGATTATTTTATATATGTGTTGTAAATCATTGCCTTTGTTCACTGGATGCATGCATTCTGTGGCTTTCTTTGTTGGTGTCAGTGCAAATGTAACGGGAATTGCCTGTGTCTAGCTTCGTGTTGTGAAAGTTTGTCATTTTCCAGTTGAAGGCCAAAAGTTTCTCAGATTGTGCACTGTGATAGTGGCATAAGAAAACACACATTTCCAGCAGGGATATCCTTTACTGTTCCTTAAGAAATGTTTCATGATGTTTTTTTTTTCTTGCACTTTTTTTTTGTGAGCATACACATTCAAGGACAGCATCCATGCTTTGACAATCAAGCTGCCTGTACCTTCTGTATAGAGCTTTATTTTATAAGCTTCAAAATGCAGTTGTTGACAAATAAAATTTGTTGCTACAAGTCTGTTGTCTTGGTCTAGTTACTGGCCAACACAGCCTGCAGTAGTCAACAAGTACGGTGAGGCTTTTCGTCAGTGTCCTGAATACATATCTTAGTGAAATTAGATACAAGAGTCTCAAGCTGCGTGATACTTCGATCTAACAGTATTTAACTGTTTACAACTTCTTGTCCATAGAATTGCATATTTTTTTTCATTACAATATAATAAAATTTCACTGCCGCGCGTAGGAATATTGAAGTAATAAATGGAAACTGGCCGCAGATGCAGATGGTGAAATTGCTGAATTACATAGCTGCTTGGGAACACGTTTCAAATCCCGCAACAGAAAGTGGCCACGGAAGCGGAGCAGTGTCCATTAAATATTAGTAACAGTACAATAGTTGAGCGCAACTTTAGAAGTCAGCGGCATTTGCCCCTCAAAGGCGGGTGTACACGAGCCTCCACAAATGGACAGGCACGCTAGACTGACGTCGTGAGCAAGATGGCCAGTGACCCCGCCGACGGAGGGCATGGCAACTCGCGCTTCGAACTGGACCGAGTCACATCAGCGGGACTATTCCTTTAGTCACGGAGGGTAATCGGCTGCTGCGCTTCAGTCATCTGGGTGAGGCTTCTGCCTTCTTAAGTTGCAGCCAGCTGTAGTAGTTCTAAACACAAGACACCCTCGCTTTCATGCTGTGTATAAAGTCCAATTGCGATTAGGATCGCATTGTGCCCTGCGTCACTTGTGCTTTCTGTGCGAGGGAAAGCATGCCCGAGTGGGCCGAGAGGGACGGTGGCATAATACGCGTCTTCCCTTGAGCAAGAGGGGTGGGAGGTGAGCAAGCACATGGTAACATTATCAGGCATGTGCTAAAAGGGGTGAGGGCACGTCTCCTCTAACCCGACCATCGGTGCGCATGGCGCAGCTGGTCGCACATGCTGCCTGCGCGCCCTATCTTGGAGGTAATGCCCCATTTTATTGCACATTTAGTGCTCGAGGTTGCGTAATCTCCAGTTTCAGAGGTGCATTGAGCGAGGGGCAGATGAAGCGTTCGCTCCCCTCTGCCTGTGCTGTTTGCCACACCAACGCTGCTACAGCAGGTGTTCGTGGTCATTGAGCACAGGGGTGGGACTCTTCCGCCAGTTGCACCATTTGGATAGAACTGCAATTTCCTTCGCCAAACGTAAAAAATCGACCAAAATTTTGCCACACTGCACCAAAACAGTTTCGGAATGTGTGTTCCAGCAGTGGTCGTGAGTGCAACCGCTCACATTCCACACATCGCGTGGCAGCGCCTCCGACAGTTTCTCGTGATTTCCACGCTTGCAACGCCAGATCACATGCGCGCAGATGACTCTGCCGTATGAAGTTTCCTACAATCTCAGTGGCATGCATACAATGAATTAACAGACGTAAAAGAATTCTTGACACGCTTTACAAATATTGTTAAATATTGAGAAAAAAGCTTTATTCCAGATCAATAAACGCATTAATCAAGATTACCCATGCATAACTTGTGAAATAGTAGAATTAAAAATGAGAATAAAATGATGGCGGAGGAAGGGAACTAAGAGCAACACAGATAATCTGAACACTACTCTGAAACTGAAGATTTCAGAAGCAAAAACCTGTTTCTTTAGCACTGCTTTATTTTCATTTATGACGCACAACCACCAGAAATTCTGGTGATCTTTGTGAGATGGTAGGGAAACCATCTCACAAATTAATACTTCAGATAAAGTTATCAGCGATTCCGAGGATATTGCTAATGATATAAATGATGCTTTCCAATCGGTTTTTACAAAATATACTATCAAAGCGGTACTAAAACCTTACGCCTTGAAGGTACCCATGGTAGAACTAACCGTAAGTGAAGAGGGCATACTATCTCTTCCACATAAACTTGATTTAAAGAAATCCACTGGTCCTGAAGTCGTAACTAAATCATTCTTACGTCTACACTCAATTTCGGTATCTAAAAATCTATTTAATATATTCACACTTCTCTTTAAACATCATTGTTACCACTCAATTCGCACTGTGCCAAAGTAATGCCAATATACAAAACAGCTTCAAAAATAGATTTACAGGACTACCGCCCAGTATGACTAACAAGCTCATGCTGAAAAATAATTGGACATATAATATTTATGGCAGTAATAGCTCACCTAGAAGCAAACGAACTAATCTGCCAGCAACAGCATGGCTTTACATCAGGTCTTTCAACTATAATTCAATTTGCTGAATTAAGGAATGACACAGCTAACACAATTAACGAAGATGTCCTATTAGCTTAAAATTTTTAGACTTCTCTAAGGCATTCGACGTGGTTTCGCATCAGGATGGAATCGCAAAACTAATGGTTTTTGGTGTTCGGAACAAAATATCATGGATTTTCAATTTTCTAAAAAATCCGAAACAGTATGCAGCAGTCGAGAATCATTTTCCACAGCAAGCTGATGCTAACTCTGGAGTACTCAGGGGCTAGTTCTTGCACCACTGTTCCTCTTGTATATTAACGACATCCAGTTTACCATTAAGATCCCCGTCTATAGACACGACTGTTCGCTGATGACTGTGTTGTCTAGACAGCCACACATAACTCAGCTGATCAAATAGAACCTAGCAATTCACTGCAGACAATCTACTCTTTGTGCAACACTTGGGGCATGGAATATTAAACACATCAAAGATCCATTGCACCTCATTTGCAAATAAAAAAAATTCCCCTTAACTTTACATATACAGGTGGACGCAGTAAAGTCAATGAAAGTATTCAGGCAAAATACTTGAGTATTGAACTTAACCTTTAACCTTAATTGGGAGCCACATATCTGAGCCCTATGTCAGAAATGTGAGCGAAAGCTATAAATCTTGAGAAGGAAATTACAAACTACAGCGCCACATGTCAAACTGAATGCTTATACACTAACTGGCAGCAGTCAAGTTTCTTCTGTTCCATGCCTTCCAGGCAGACGAATATTCAAGGAGTCAACTTTTCAAGGAGGCGACAGTTTGTACTCAGGGAGGCCAACTTAGAAATACGTAGGTTTATCAAGACAAAGTCGTATACATCGACTAGCGGCGGTCGATCATCGGCTCACTCGCTCCTCCCCCTCTCCTAAATAGCCTTACGAATTGGGGCGGTACCCTTATTTTAGGGCTCTTCGCTCACATTCTGCCAATCAGTTTTATTTTACAGTAGACGGACCATCAACAATGTACGCTGTGACCGCCCCCTTTACTAGTCCGGTTTTCGGAACACACACACCAACATCACTCAAACGAACGCCACACATGGCCCGCTTGCTCGGGGTCCACACGCCCCTGTACAGCCGTCGCGCGAACACATTAATCGCCCCGCGAGCCACTAACCCCGGACATGCCGCAGAAACGCACTCTCGCGGCGACGTGGCCGTTACACACGTATGCTCGACGGCGTAAACACTGTCTCCGGACCCCACCGCCACGGGAACGCCGCCTGGCAAGAACGCCGATATGCGCGCGGCGAGGCTTCGCCATTAGTTTACGTATGTCTTGACATGAGCTTAACATTCGAAACACATCTGGGGACATGCGGCACATCATTGCAACCGACGTGGGCGCACACGGCACTTATACAAGAGTACGTTTATAAGACGTGCGGAAACACCGACGGGGCGACGCGAAAGATGAAAACTTCATTCCTAAGAATTGCCACAGCTTGTTATCGTATATGTTCGCCTACCCATGGGACGCACTTTAAGCGCAATAAACTCAGTCAGTGTAACTTCTAACACGCATCCCATCGCTTGCGTAGGATATACTTGTTTGCTTTTATGTCCCTATAAAGTGGCACTCCTTCAGATGACTTGAACAGATGGAAGATGGACGAAACAGCAAAACGACAGCGTGACGCTCAAGCAGAGGTCTCCTATAAAGACATTGTTACTTCGCGCAGTAAATTATACTTCGTTTTTGGTACTTTTTCGCGTCAATTGCTCATGCCACGGTGAATTTCAGCACTTCCATTATCTCAGAGCTAGTAAAATATACCTAAAGAAAAGAAAAAGAAAAGAAAGATGTAAGGTCGTTGTGTGTGTTCGCCTTGGTTAAGCTCACGTGTGCATTCTTTTTGTTTGGTTGAAGTGCGTGCTTGCTCGACTTCTCTGCGGTCCACTCTGTGTTTGTGTATGTGTTGCAATGCATTGCTGTGCTGTTGGCTTGCAGCTGGGCCGCTTCCAGAGAACGCCGGCTTAGGGAAGGCGGTGGCCGGACGCTGTTCGGCGAAAAATGGAGCGGCAGGGGCTCTCGTGCATGCACTGGTTCGGGCGAGCGCCATAAATCGCGCAGCTAGCCGCTGTAGCGCCACCTGGAGAAGGGAGTCTTTAGGGAGTGTTTGGGTCGGGCCGAGGCGGCGCGGGCGGTCCGAGCGGCGGCCGGACACATGGTCCCGCGGCTGGGGGTGAGAATGTGCGCGGCTGAGCGGGCATGGTGATCTGAGACTTGGGAGACGACGGACCGATCTCGTCAGGTGCCCGATCGGAGAGACGGACGGCTCCGAGGCCTTGCTCAGCCGCATTCGTAAATGTGAAGCCGTTTTGTAACCGCTAATGTCTATCTGTAAATAAATTCAGTTCAAGTTATTGACATCCAGCATCGTTAGTCCCGGAATACCGAAGCAGAGAACAGTTAAGCGGCTTATTGAAAGCCGAGAACGAACGAAAACACCAAGAAAGAAGAACTCGGCGGAGAAAGAAAAACCTTACTAAAGGGAATGGAGGTTACATTTGAATAATACTGAAATGGCTCTTTGGCGCAATTCATAAGTCGGCGTGTGTCCGACGATGGCTTCTGCTGTGGGGAATACGATCTCTGTAGTCACACGCAGTGTGTGGTGCCACACCGAAAAGCTATTCGTGCACCTTCTTCCACCAGAGCTTTACGGCTGACTTTTCCGGTTTCCGTCCTCGGTAGGGACTCCATGAAAAACACGCCGCCGTGGAGGTGCTTGTGCACAGCGAGGTGATCTGCCAGGAAGGAAAGAAAAAAGTGACGCATAAGTTTCAAGGACCGGACGTTTGTTTTCTTCAGCTGAGAGCAGCGACTACCATTCTCTGAGCTCGTGAACGCTGAGGGCTCAGGAAAATATTTTCAATTTGATTGGTTTCAGTTACTAATATCTTCATGATATATGTACCCGATAGCCGAGAAGTCCGCGGTAAAGCTATATCTCGATAGCTTAAGTGACAGGGGCATGGTCACCTAACTAAAACACCTTCAAGTATATGTAGTCACGTGGATAGGTCAAGATTTTTGAAAAGATCAACAAACTAACATTCTTTCTACGCGTGTCTCACAGATGCCGTGATTACACGACCGCATCACGGCTCGCACGAAGGCCGCGTTACTTTTTCATCGACAATTGACACTTCCGACGATGTCAACATTCATGGCCACAGCTGTTCAAACTGTCACTTTACCTCTGACTCAGTAAAAATAGATCTGAGAAACAAAAATTATGGGATTAGTGGTTCAATTCAAAACGAAAAAGAATGCTCAAAGAAGCTCCTATCTATTCAAGCAGAAGTACGGAAGGAAACTTTTCGTTTATAATTTCGTTTGAAGTCATTTCAAAATTCGGGACATTGACACCGATCCCGTTGCTGGTTTTGTTTTGATTGACATTAGATACCGAGCACGCCAGCATTTACTGTCCCACCAAAACGATTGCAAAATTCACCATAATGGATGTGCTGTAAACATTACTACGTGCATGCAGTACTCAACGATTGAAACTCGATACTCAGACAGCATGGTGGCTTGCCTTCTTGCGTTACCGATGAGTGCTGGGTGATTGCTGACTAGCCGAGTGCAGTCAAAATGCATCGCACATACTCTAGCTTTGCATATGACAGCAAAATGCATCCGCTCAGTGTTTCCAGTGCCCGCAGGTGGCGCAAGAAGTGCACGACAGCCACGCGCTTCAAGTGTCGCGTTTCAGTTTCTGAGCACTACACATGCGCCGGCATCATACGTCACCAGGGAAAAGGGAAGTTCATCAGAATGCACCAGGAAATGCATCGACATTTACCCAAACAACGCCAGGTATCCTCGGTAGGAAACACTCCGGTAGAACAAAGGACGTGAATGAAACCTGTGATTCGATGATGGGACTTGTCTTCGTCTGGGCCCTTGTCGAAATAGTAGCTTCAGTGACATTGCTTGTTACCCTACCGTTAATACCCTCGAAGTCTCCACTTTTCTGGGAGCCACGCTCTTGTTTTTTTTTATTTGCAGCAGCATCGACGTCGAGGAAGATGAGGAGAACGGCGGCTAGCTAGGGACAAGCCATTACCTGGGGAACAATGCGGGCGCCTGGCTCAGATTACGAGCGCGGCGCGAGGTGGTGGGGAGATTCGTCAGGGCCACTGCGAAGGGCCCTGACGAATCGTCAAAATCGTCAGGGCCACTGCGCGTGCGCGAGACGCAAGTACGGTTCTTGCGTTTGCGCCGGTGACGCTATTTAATCGAAATCGTGCAGCGATACAAGTGCGACGCAAAAGTTCCACATCAACAAACATGACGGCACCAATCAAAGTGGGGACTCTCGCCGTGTACCACATTCGCCAATACCAGCTAAACTATTCCCCACGTGCAATTCTGATCGAGACGGCTCCCTTGCGAAGTCCCACTATCATCCATACACATCGCAGAAGTTTACGTTCAATCCTACAATGTGACATGCTCCTCCGGAAAACGCCGTGCTACCAAGCGGGTTCGATCAACACTAAAATAAAGCGCCAGCAAGTCGGTACAGCGGCATTACATTGTACGTCTGTCAGTGAACAATGCGCTAGTGACGAGAATCGGATAACTTTGACGGGCTCATAGTTTCTCACGGTAGAGTGAGAAACTCCATGGACGGGCCTCTGCTTCCTTCTATGATAATGATGATGATGGCGTGTTGCTTGGATTTCAGTTTTGCTAGCTGGGAAGCATCGACGGAAGAAAGGTTTCGCTTTTGTGAATGCTCTAGCGGAACCTCGGCGCAATGTTCCGCTAGAACGCCCTTTTCGCACAAAACCGCGGAAAGGGTCGCTCTTCTGCAGTTTGGTGCAACTAACACAGGTGTGTTCTTGCACCGTGCGCAAAAAAGGATCGCTTAGGTCGCGGCAAAATAAAAACCGGTTTATGACCTGTCATATAAAGAGGTGCATCATTCCCAAACCACCGTCTCTGACTAGTCTGAAGAAATTCGTTCTACTGCATCGTTCCCAATTCGAAGCGCACACAAATGCTGTGAAGACGCGGTGTAACTTCTCTATATTTACACTTGAACAATGCAACACCTGCATTACATACAAGAGTTATGCAACAAAAATAGATTGCAAACTGTAGCTCTTGCGAACATTGACAGATGCAACCTTTCCACCTGTTCGCTTTTATCTATGTTTCTTTTGTTTACTCTTGCCAGTACTAATCGTTCTTTTTGTAATATTCCAGCGGGACGCCTAGGTATTTAACGGGTGTTGTCAGCAACTTAACGTCGGCGAAAGTGACCGGGGTCCCCAGTTTAACAGGCTTCCCGTTAACTTGCCGAAACCCTTCACTATTGCGATAGCTGCAGCTATACTTTATCTGTACAACAACTACCTGTATTTACCAAGCCAATCCTCCAAGCTACCGGTTTGAACTTTCCCCAAAAGAACAGAAGTAAAATGAAGTTCTTCCAAACGGCATATATGCACGTTCGTGCAAGGCGAGGGTAGTATGGCTGAAAGCAGTGTGTGTTTCACGCGTCTGGGTAGCCATTACAATGTGTGAGGCTTGCCTCGGTGGTCGAGCCCGTGAACTATACTGTTCAGGTGTTCGACATGAGGACATGGGGATGATGCTATATAGGCCTTGCAACTCATTTCAAAGCGGCTGTCCTTTGCAAGCGAAGCTTGTATTGCCTCACTCGTGTCGGGGTCGTATTGGTGTTGCTGTACACAAATACTGAAGCCTTGCGAGCGAAAATAAAAATTGCTTGTTGGGCCACGTACGGACTCGAACCAATGACCTCCGGGTTGCGAGATCACCGTGCTCATTCAGCCACTCCTGGTTTATCACACGTGCCCTTTAAAGCGGGGTTTTACATGCATGAAGAAGTAGATGCAGTTCGAGGCGCGAGCCTGTCACAGGCGTCCCCTCTCTCCAGAGGAACGAAAGGGAATGATCGCGTGTTTATCTAGCTTCGCACCCGCCGTTTCCCGCCAGTCCTGGCCCGGCAGTCAGATGGGGAGGCCGCATTTGGTTTGTTCTGCCGAAGAGCAGGCTGCGTTGAAGGAACGGCAGCAGGAGCGGCCCGCCCATCGTGCGTTCAGACGAACACGCGGTGTTTGATGAACGCCGCCGGGAACTCGCTCGAGAAAGGGCAGGTCGTCGACGGGCCGACATCGCCGTGATGGAGCGCGAAGTCGATGCCTTACGACCACGAAGAGCCGCGGATCCCGAGCTTCGCTTGCACCCCTCTTCACATTAGTGGAAGGGCTTTCATTTTCTTTCTCTTCATTCCCGCTTAACTTCTGTTAAAGAGCCTTGCCATTCTTTTTTCTGTAATTGTTTGTACAGTATTATATAAGGTTGTGCTCTTCCTTTGTAAGTATTTTTTAATTCCCCCCTCACCTGACACTCCAGCTTTGCAGCCTGTGAGGTCTATAAATGAATAAACAAATCATTACATAAGCACGTCTCATTCATTCCTATGCCTATAACTCTCACCATGCCTCCCTCAACAAACATGATTGCGTTGATGTCTCGCAGTGCGCGTCCACATTAACTGCCGTTTGCATTTTGGGATAGTTTGTGAAGTGTAGTGCATAAAATTACATGGCATTAAGGTACTGATCTATGCTGTGCATAAACAAGCCTTACAACAGATGACACGTTGGGTTGTTGAAAGTAAGGACAAATGTTTATATCGCAGTTAATGTAACAACATTTAACTTACCACTTGACAAAAACTTCATTCGCGTAGGCTCCAACATGTGCACTGAATCCGTATTTTTCGCTCATTAATGTGTTCGCTACTGCGTGGCCGCATCTTGTAGATTTCAAAACAAAGCTGAATGAATTACATCGTTGCAACATATCTAAAGAATACGTACATCACTGCGATTACAACATCAGAACTTGACACAAACACGCACACGATAGAATCGGAAACATGCTCAGGGCAAACTCCACAATGATTGGATCCTCAAGCTTATGAAGATGAACAGTTTCATTCCATCGCTGTTAATGAGAGCGAGAAAAAAATCTTAACTTTGTTCGTGAAAAAAAAATCGCATTGATTAGTTTGGAGATGTAGTCATTGCTTAACACTTTCAAAATAAATGAGTGCAGCTTGCTATTGATATTGAAGCAGTCTTTCGACAACAAGAAAACAGTTTTTACACTTTTAAGCGTTGAATTGCAGGCAATTGAAGCGTGCATAAAATTTCGCAAATAGAATATGTTTGGTAATAGCAGATAGTAATGTACCTTAATTCTTCTTTTTTTACTTTCTTACTTTGGCTGAGTAATCTAGCTTGAGACTACTCCCATTAACATGCAATAACGCTGAACTAATACCATTTAAACACATGCGTAGCTTAGGAAATCTTGATGATTGCTATATAATAGAGTGAAAGAACTATAAGATTCAATAACCTTAATCATAATATACTGATAACATTTACTTGCACCAATCAGCCTAACCATGAGCGGCGTGCGAGGCTGTGCAGATAGGCAAACAACCCTACAGCAAGTACGCCTGCCGTGGGCCTACGTTCCTGAATTATGTGCAGCACGTATTGATATGGCCTTCTTGTTAGAGGTTCACAGTATACTAACAGAGCGAGACACAGGGCAACAAAGTTACATACATGGAGAAATCATTTAGTCACATACAAAGGGAAACCAGTTGCCTTTGAACTCCAAACGGTTTCGTAAGTGTAGTAGCCCAAGCCACAAGGGGTGCGATCTTGTATGCGTTCCAAAATAGAAAGGAGGCGGTCCGTTCCACCGAGCCACACACGATTGGTCAATTTTAACCGTGACGAACGCCGTGACGTCAATTGTGACGTGATATGTGCTGTCAATGAGTCCGTGTCGTCTGCTATCGGACAAACGCAACGGAACGGACTGCCTATTTCGTGACGTAAAGAACGGACCGCCTCCGTTCGATTTTGGAACGCGTACAAGATCGCACCCAAGGATCACTGAATAAACCGCATCGCTGCAAGACGTATTTCTAACAAACGTTGATACCGCGCTTTTGGAGGCTGATACCATCAGTACACATATTAGCGATCATCTTGGAATTGTTATGCTTACTGCGAAAAATAGACACAGTTACCGCAGTAGGGTTCCAGAGGTTCCAGAAAATTACATTCAGAAACTAAGAAATCAATCGAAGGCTTACATCTTTTTGCGATGATATTGGACAGCAAGCATGCAACAGCGTTTCCGAAGCAAGGTCATGTGACACCGCATATATTAGATTCATAAACATTTTTAAAGAAATTTAAGAGATATTTCCTGTTAATCGAGGTAAAAAAAAAACCTCAGAAACTTCGAAACCGTGGCTTAGCCACGAATCGTTAGTCATGAGTAAATACAAGCTCATGCTGTATGCAGGATTTATGAAAACGAGAGATCTCATATTTCTTAAAGAATTTAATTCATATAGGAACAAACAACTGAAAATTCAAATCAACCAGAGACCAATATTACCAAACCATTCTTTTTTTCGGAGGAAAGTAGACAGCATTCAGATGTGGTTTGCAAAAAGCTAAATTCTTTATTGTATCCCACGACCTCGAATACTGTGCCTGATAACATTAAATCCGATGGCAAAGGTCTACACGGTAATGTGCGAGGCATCGACCTTAATAATTATTTGATTAAACAGTTTACCCAAGCTCAAAGCAACTCCAGTTACGAAGTTACCATACAGGGTAAAGCTAAATAGGAGGCCCTCTTTCTTGCGCTTACTACTCCTACTGCAGTATATCTATACTATTATAGCATCGGAAATAGTAAAATAAGGGAGGCAGATGGTACGCAAACTGGAACAGCGAAATTCGTGCTTGCAATAACATGTCCTTTAGTCACACACTCTTAGAACATATTTTAGGTTCTGGCATTTTTTCTGAACATATGCAAGTTGCTTGTGTTATTATGTTTAAGCGCGGCGAGAAGAACGCGTTAACTCTTTCCGTACAGCGCCCATTGGGCATCGTTAGCCCGCTAACGATGGTTTGAAGCGTCGCTTTTGAAACCTTCCGCGCCTCTCACGGACTCACTGCGCCATCGTACGTGAAGGAGAACTATATTTTGTTTTCTAAGCAGTCCGCTTTTCCCCCGCCTGACGTTAATTTTTGAACGCACTGTGAAGTTACGCAATCGTCAAAGCAGAAAGCAAAGATAGCCGCCTCCGGGTGCGGCTCGCGCGCTTCGAGAGGTCGCAGATCTCGCGATACCGCTGCGCCTGCGGCTGATTTTATCGGAAGATCGAGCAGTAGTAGCGAGTCCGAGGGTGCTTGCCTTTTCGTCGCACTCTATGAGCGTCGGCCACGCAAGCCAGTCCGGAACATCGGCACCCGCAGCCGGCACACCCAACTGTAGCGCTTGCACTTAAATTTTTGTAGTGGAATACCTGCTGAATGAAAAAGTTTCATTTTTTTCGGAGATAGTGCCTATCAGAGCGCTATGCGCTTTGAATATCTCATAATTCTTGTTGCATATTTTTCTTAGCAGTTGCAAGCCCGTCTTTACAAACTTTGTTCAGTTAATTTTATCCCACAATCAGGATTCTGGCAATTTGTATATTTTATGACGTATATCTCGTTAATAACATTTTTATGCCCGAAGAGCGCATTCATTCTGCTTTTCGCTCATATATTACACAAAATATTCAGTGCAGTAGTTCCTTCAGAAAAAAAGAACCTACATGAAACACCAGTTTATCCCGTGGTTGGGAAAGAGTTAGACAATCATCGTCCAATTTTAATATCTCGCATCTTTTCCAAAGACATAGACACAGTTTTCCACGTTGAACTCTTATCATACTTAAACAAGCATGACTTACTGCATGATTTTCAGCATGGTTCACGCATAAAGAAGTTATTTTACCAGCGGTCAGTGACAAAGAAGCAATTGTCGGTATTTAGTTCATTCTTGAAAGGCTTTTGACCTTAGCAATTATGAGATTATTCATTTATAAACTAGAAAAATACCTTGTCCTGTGGATTCCGCACAAAGCTTCTGAAATGTTATTCTTCAAATAGAAAACAGTTCGTAAGCGTTGAAAACGATTCATATTTATTGAAAATACGTGCTGGCATTCGACAAGTCAGTATACTGGGACCGCTTCTGTTCGTGCTATCTGCAAATCATTTACCACGCAATGCTCGCGATTTCAGAATGATCTCTTGCGCAGATGATGCCACAGTTTCCTTACGGGTGCATCTAAAAGAGGGATATAATGGAAAGTACATACGGCATCTAGTAACTTAAAAGAATGGGTAGTGTAAACCGTTTAAAAATAAACGCCTCTAAAACTAAAATGGCTATGTTTGCCCCGAAAGGTAAACACCTTAAAGGGTATTTATAGCAGCTTAGGCAATGAATTTATAGAAAATATAAATAGCCTAAATACTTTGGGTTTGGTCTTTTCTAATAATTGGGTGTGGAATTAGCACGTAGAATACAATAAATCGAAAATGACTTCTTCGGTTTCCATCTCGCGTACCAGTCATATGCTTCCGGTTAAAATTAAAATACTTCTGTATAACTGGCTTGTGCTCTTAATTTTACAGCATTGTAGCACCATCTGGTGAGCGACGGCGGTCACCAATCTGTCAAAAGCGCACTTACTTCAGTAAAAAAAAAAGCTCTTCGTTTCACTGCAAATGTGCCGTACTTCTCCCACAGTGCCAGCCTGTTTATAAATTACGATATTTTGCCTGTTTTCATCATACAATCAAACAATGCTCATAATTTTCAAAGATTTATTAAAGAATAATTACAAAGTAAGTATTTCACTGCCTGGATTATAGAAAAATTCGCAAGCAACACCAGCAAGGCACAACGAATTTCTTTTTTTTTTCCACTACCGCAAACGAAATACAATAAGCAATCCACATGCTAGAACTGATGCTAAACGAAGATAGCTCTGACAATGCTTGCCATGCCAGGAACTTCATTAAAATGTGCTGTCAACAGTTTTCTTGTATACGGAAACCTGCCTCTAACTTACGTGTGTTATTATCTATTTTTCTATTTCTCTTTTTAAAATTGTATGCGCTGACATACTGTAAAAATAACCCGCTAAACTTTTACATAAAAAATGTTTTGCGAAATTAACATCATAAGTGCAGATCTTTTTCTCATATGTACGTATTCATTTGTATTACTTTTTGTGCGTGTTTATGTACTGCATACAATCACTGGACTTCTGCTCCTACTGTATTGCTATAGGGGGCAGGATATCCGTCAAGCTGTGTTAACATATTTTTGTCTTATCTCTCCTTGCAAAGGAAAATAAAATTGAATGGCAAATTAAATTGATATTGCTCAAGGGCTAGTGGCTTAGTTGCACGCATTCTCTTAATTCCTCCATGATTATTTTCTCTAAAGGTTACAAGAAGTTAAAGTTAAGTAGATTTCTTCTTCCTCTAGTGTATGTTTTCCTCGTTATCTGTTGAACCTAATGATGAAGTACAGCGATCTTGTGTCCTTTGAGCCACTTCAGAATGGAGGAAACGATGAAACCGAAGTATGTGATCTTGATATAAAGTGGCCCAAAAATCGTATGACTGTGACACGTTTGCAATGCCTCAACGACGCCGCATGAATCTTTTCGTGTGGCCACGTGCCATGATTCTTTCTCCCTGCACGCATCTACAACCTTTAGGAAGCCATGAGACATTTTATAACGCTTTGAATAGCTTACTGACATGGGCAACCACTTAAGGTAGCGATCCTTGCAGGCGGAAGAAACTTATAGTTCAGTGCTCTTTATGATATATTAAAGCTATGCAAGGTGAAGAGCGAGCGCAGAAAAGATAAATATACAATTTCAATTTCCTTAGAGACAATAACTACACATCTTGTGGTGCACCTTGCTCCACGTGATTGTAAGCGTGATGCGATGACAACAGAAAGTATTCCTCAATGATTGCGACACTGTGAACAAGATGACGCTAAAAACGGCTGTGCATGGTATGACGGCAAGCAGAGATCGAGCTTTGACAGAAACAAAGTTAGGGCATTTTACACGTGGCACTAATTTAAGCCCACTAAGTAAATATATTTTAACATCTCTTTTGCGAATAGAAGGGTTTCTGTTGTTATTGAAGCGGAAATAACAATAGCTTTAACGAACGGCCATGCTCAACAGATATTCCAGATTAGCGCAAGCAAGCAAACATTCATATCGCGCCAGCGTGTACCTACCTGAAACGGTGGTCTTTATCTTCTCCGCAAGTTCTTGGTCATATTGCTGCGAACTTCGTTCCCTGAGAACGACGAAAGCAGCTGGCGCTTCTCCGTACTCATCGTGAGTCAGTCCTACGACGACCACTTCTGAGATGTTCTGCCGGTGTTCTTGGAGGACCAGTTCTTCTATCTCAGCAGGCACCACCTGATTGTCCAAGCACTTGATCATCTCCTTCAGCCGCTGGACTATGTGCACCCTTCCATCGTCGTCGTAATATCCAGCGTCTCCTGGATTTGAATGTACATGATTGGTATCATCTTTAGCAAAGTCCTATAATTATGTCCACTGCAGGACTAACGCTTTTCCTAGCGATCTTAAATCACAGCTGTATTGCGCTAGCTGATTCCAAGTTGTGCCCGCAAATTGGCTAATTTAATCACACCATCTGATTCTCTGCTGTCCTCGACTACACTTCTCTTCCATTGGCTGCCATTTTAGAAATCGTATAATAAAGCGGTTGCCTGTTCTACTTATTGCATGGCCTTTTTCTTATAATGTGAACTACAATATATGGCTTTTCCATTCGCTATCAATCTGCACCGCCGTCTACGTGAGTGTTAAGGGTATTTTAACTAAAGGTAATGACTGCGCTAAAACTAACAATAAGGAAATTATTCAGCTATTCTCAAACGGTAAGTTACATTTCCCCGTCATCGAAAATATCTTCAGCACACGCGTACATGGGGTAAGACAAGAAAGGGAAAAAGGAAGGAAGGTGTGGTTGCGATATGTTGTACTTCTCAGACCAGCTGCTCGTTAGTTTAGAGGCCGTTATATCATCATCATCATCAGCCTGGTTATGCCCACTGCAGGGCAAAGGCCTCTCCCATACTTCTCCAACTACCCCGGTCATGTACTAATTGTGGCCATGTTGTCCCTGCAAACTTCTTAATCTCGTCCGCCCATCTAACTTCTGCCGCCCTCTGCTACGCTTTCCTTCCCTTGGAATCCATTCCGTAACTCTTAATGACCATCGGTTATCTTCCCTCCTCATTACGTGTCCTGCCCATGCCCATTTCTTTTTCTTGATTTCAACTAAGATATCATTAACTCGCGTTTGTTCCCTCACTCAATCTGCTCTTCTCTTATCCCTTAATGTTACACCTATCATTCTTCTTTCCATCGCTCGTTGCGTCGTCCTCAATTTAAGTAGAACCTTTTTCGTAAGCCTCCAGGTTTCTGCCCCGTACGTAAGTACTGGTAAGACACAGCTGTTATAAACTTTCCTCTTGAGGGATAATGGCAACCTGCTGTTCATGATCTGAGAATGCCTGCCAAACGCACCCCAGCCCATTCTTATTCTTCTGATTATTTCAGTCTCATGATCCGGATCCGCAGTCACTACCTGTCCTAAGTAGACCCTTACCACTTCTAGTGCCTCACTACCTATTGGAAACTGCTGTTCTCTTCCGAGACTGTTAAACATTACTTTAGTTTTCTGCAGATTAATTTTTATACCCACCCTTCGGCTTTGCCTCTCCAGGTCAGTGAGCATGCATTGCAGTTGGCCCCCTGAGTTACTAAGCAAGGCAATATCATCAGCGAATCGCAAGTTACTAAGGTATTCTCCATTAACTCTTATCCCCAATTCTTCCCAATCCAGGTCTGTGAATACCTCCTGTAAACACGCTGTGAATAGCATTGGAGAGATCGTATCTCCCTGCCTGACGCCTTTCTTTATTGGGATTTTGTTGCTTTCTTTATGGAGGACTACGGTGGCTGTGGAGCCGCTATAGATATCTTTCAGTATTTTTACATACGGCTCGTCTACACCCTGATTCCGCAATGCCTCCATGACTGCTGAGGTTTCGACTGAATCAACCGCTTTCTCGTAATCAATGAAAGCTATATATAAAGGTTGGTTATATTCCGCACATTTTTCTATCACCTGATTGATAGTGTGAATATGGTGTATTGTTGAGTAGCCTTTACGGAATCCTGCCTGGTCCTTTGGTTGACGGAAGTCTAAGGTGTTCCTGATTCTATTTGCAATTACCTTAGTAAATACTTTGTAGGCAACGGACAGTAAACTGATCGGTCTATAATTTTTCAAGTCTTTGGCGTCCCCTTTCTTATGGATTAGGATTATGTTAGCGTTTTTCCAAGATTCGGGTACGCTCGAAGTCATGAGGCATTGCGTGTACAGGGTGGCCAGTTTCTCTAGAACAATCTGCCCACCATCCTTCAACAAATCTGCTGTTACCTGATCCTCCCCAGCTGCCTTCCCCCTTTGCATAGCTCCCAAGGCTTTCTTTACTTCTTCCGGCGTTACCTGTGGGATTTCGAATTCCTCTAGACTATTCTCTCTTCCATTATCTTCGTGGGTGCCATTGGTGCTGTATAAGTCTCTATAGAACTCCTCAGCCACATGAACTATTTCATCCATATTAGTAATGATATCGCCGGCTTTGTCTCTTAACGCATACATCTGATTCTTGCCAATTCCTAGTTTCTTCTTCACTGCTTTTAGGCTTCCTCCGTTCCTGAGAGCATGTTCAATTCTACCCATATTATACTTCCTTATGTCAGCTGTCTGACGCTTGTTGATTAACTTCGAAAGTTCTGCCACTTCTATTCTAGCTGTAGGGTTAGAGGCCTCATCCAATTCTAATCTAATCTAAGGCGTTTCTTGATCAGATCTTTCGTCTCCTGCGATAGCTTACTGGTATCCTGTCTAACGGAGTTACCACCGACTTCTATCGCACACTCCTTAATGATGCCCTCAAAATTGTCGTTCATTGCTTCAACACTAAGGTCCTCTTCCTGAGTTAAAGCCGAATACCTGTTCTGTAGCTAGATCTGGAATTTCTGTATTTTTCCTCTTACCGCTAACTCATTGATCGACTTCTTATGTACCAGCTGCTTCCGTTCCCTCCTCAGGTCTAGGCTAATTAGAGTTCTTACCATCCCATGGTCACTGCAGCGCACCTTGCTGAGCACATCCACATCTTGTATGATGCCAGGGTTAGCGCAGAGTATGAGGTCTATTTCATTTCTAGTCTCGCCGTTCGGGCTCCTTCACGCCCACTTTCGGCTATCTCGCTTGCGGAAGAAGGTATTCATTATCCGCATATTATTCTGTTCCGCAAACTCTACTAATAACTCTCCCCTGCTATTCCTAGTGCCTATGCCATATTCCCCCACTGCCTTGTCTCCAGCCTGCTTCTTGCCTACCTTGTCATTAAAGTCACCCATCAGTATAGTGTATTTTGTTTTGACTTTACCCATCACCGATTCCACGTCTTCATAGAAGCTTTCGACATCCTTGTCATCGTGACTGCATGTAGGGGCGTAAACCTGTATAACCTTCATTTTGTACTTCTTATTAAGTTTGACAACAAGACCTGCCACCTTCTCGCTAATGCTATAGAATTCCTGTATGTTACCAGCTATGTTCTTATTAATCAGGAATGCGACTCCTAGTTCTCGTCTCTCCGCTAAGCCCCGGTAGCACAGGACGTGCCCGCTTTTTAGCACTGTATATGCTTCTTTTGGCCTCCTAACTTCACTGAGCCCCATTATATCCCATTTACTGCCCTCTAATTCCTCCAATAGCACTGCTAGACTCGCCTCACTAGATAGCGTTCTAGCGTTAAACGTTGCCAGGTTCATATTCCAATGGCGGCTTGTCCGGAGCCAGGTATTCTTAGCACCCTCTGCAGCGTCGCAGGTCTGACCGCCGGCGGGGTCAGTTGCTTCGCAGCTGCTGGGGACTGAGGGGCCGGGGTTTGATTGTTGTGTTCATATAGGAGGTTGTGGCCAAGTACTGCACCAGGGTGGCCAATCCTGCTCTGGTGAGGGAGTGCGTTACCGGTTCTGGTCACCGGGATCAGGCCGCACTCCAGGCCTGTTTATGCAATTTTATCAACACGCGGATTTTCCTTTTTTTTTTAATCCGGTGGAAAATTGCGCGGCACCGGGATGCGAACCACGGACCTCTTGCACGCGAGGCGGGTGTTCTACCACTACGCCACCGCTGCAGCGCTATATATGCATATATATGGCCGTTATATGCATACACAGAAAACGAGGGCGCGCGTACGGAAAGTCCGCTTTGCTAAAGTTTCGACGGGTGGGCCAGTGTTCGTGAGAGTGAATGAGCCACGTGGTTCACTCTGGAGAGCAGTGGCCCACAAGCCGAAACGCCAGTGAAACGAGCGTTTTCTACGGGTCTTTCGATCGACTTCGGTATCGTAGAGCCCCTATATACCCTAATAGAAATATATATATATATATATATATATACAGTTGGAAACTAGGTGTTATTTAGTTGTCTTGTTATTTGAAGAAATGCACGTAGCAAAACATAAAAAATTTTCTACGTTTCGGCCGGTAACCGGCCTTTACCGAAAAGGTTTCATGATGAAGACGGAACCCGGCCGAACCGTCGAAAATTAATTACCTTTCTCAACGTAGGTTTCCTTTCTCTTTCTCTCTCTTTATATATTGTTACGGTGAAGGGAAGCAAGAAGTTGAATTAGACTAGAGGAAGACGAAGTCTGGCAGTTTCCTGAACGCCATATACACTAGCTGTAAATACACATTATTTTATACTCGTGGGCCGGCTTGCTTTCTTCCTGCAACATTTTGGTGGAAGGTGCGGGGTACAGTCGCGGAACTTCGCAGCGGACGTCATCTACCTGCCACCACAGTGGCAAATCAACCGACACAAGCGACAATGCCTCAGCAGCCCGTGCCAACGGTCATCCTCATTCATCCGCGGGACACAGGGACATTTTGTGGCACGGACAACGCCAACGTCGAGGACTGACTTACGATGTACGAGCGAGTGTGCGATAACAACAGGTGGGATCTAACAATGATGCTAGCAAACGTGATATTTTATCTAAGAGGAACTGCGAAGCAATGGTACGACACCCAGGAAGCTGACCTAACGAGCTGGGATGTCTGCAAAGAAAAAATGCGAGACCTGTTTGGCAGACCTGTCGGTCGTCAGCTGACAGCAAAAAAAGCACTTGCGTGCCGCGCTCAGACGTCCACAGAATCCTATGTCATGTACATACAGGATGTGCTGGCCCTCTGTCGCAGGGCTGATAACAACATGACCGAGGCAGACAAGATTCGTCACATACTGACAGGTATTGCAGACGATGCCTTCAATTTCTTGATGTGTAAGGATTGTGCCACTCTGGATGCAATTATAAAGGGGTGCCGGTGCTTCGAACAAGCGAAGGGCCACCGCTTCGCCGAAACGTTCGACCGATTGCCCAATATCGCCGCGACATCATCTTGCGAAGACCCGCCACGGTTCGTTCAGCCCACAGGACCGGAAGATATCACGCGCATCGTTCGCCGTGAGCTTGAGGCCACGGCTCCGGCTCCAGTTCGTTCCGGCTGCCGGGAAAGCGTGCCCACTATCTCCCTTATACAAGCGGTCGTTCGGGAGGAAATAGCAAGTTTGGACATTCCATCTCTCTGCTCGGTCCGCCATGCAAACACCTACCAGATTTCTCCGGCCGCTCGCTCCCAGACGCAAAGCTTTCCGCCACTCCGTCGGAACCCAGCTGACTGGCGCACAGCGGATGATAAACCCATTGTTCCGGTTATGAGCACATCGCCCGTCATTGCCGCTACCACTGGTCGCCGCTTTCTTGGTGGTCATCTCCGAGCCATAACCGCCAAGTGCCAGACAATCGTACTTTCTGACCCTGTACGCCGACTAGGAACATCAACGCCGACAGAGCTCCATCAAAATCCAGCCGGGCCCCGTCACCGCAAGGTCGTAGGTCCCCTTTGCCTCTCACTCACCGCTCTTCGTCCCCTTCTGCAACCGGTGGCTTAACTTCGGTAAACTAGGCGGTGCAGCTCCCGGAGGTAAAGCTGCATCTCTGACCCGGCCCACAAATCCTCTGTTGACTCTGCCTACACGTGAAAACCTACTGGACATTGAAGTTGATGGTGTTCCTGTTACATTTCTCGTTGACAGAGGAGCGCAGCTTTCAGTTATGAGCGCTGCTCTCCGCCGAAGGCTCAAAAAGGTTCTGACGCCCGCCGTACCGTGAACTGTGCGAGTGGCGATGAGAGTTCTTCACCTGTCCTTGGAATGTGCACAACACGTGTGACCATTGGGGGCCATTATACCGCTGTTCTATTTATCGTCCTTGAACACTGTCCGCACGACCTAATTCTCGGCCTCGACTTCCTTTCCAGATACTCTACCCAAATTGACTGCTCCGCAGGTGTTGTAGAGTTGGATCTGCCGCTTCCGGCCGATGCAACAACTTGTGCTTCACACCGCTTATATTCTACTGAGTTTACAAGGCTGTCTCCGCAGGTGGCTACAGATGTCTTCCTGACGCCCTGTACTCCCGTACCTGATGGCGAGTACGTCGTGTCGCCACTTACTCACTTGGTTTTGTCGCGCAATGTTGCCCTACCGAGCATCTTAATCCGGATCCGCGAAAACTGTGCTCGCATGCCCATCCTCAATTTTGGATTTGCGTCGCATGTGCTGCCACACGGTATCGCCATAGCGCATATCACTCCCTTGGAAGAATTTGAGATTTCTTCTTTGACTTCTGAATCCTTCCTCAGTACCAACGGACCTCTGTCACCCACTCCTCCGTACTCAACGCCTGCGGACGATGTTTCTAAGATGATCACCCCTGACCTTCCTTCCGAGCAAACAACAGCTCTTCGTCACCTCCTGTCACCTTATCGGGACATGTCTGGCCAAATGGACGACCGTCCATTTGGCCAGACGTCTGTTGTCACGCATCGCATCAACACCGGTGACGCCAGCTCCATTCATAGGCGGCCATATCGTGTCTCCGCAACAGAAAGGGTCATCATACAGAAAGAGGAGGACAGGATGATGGACAAGGACGTCATTGAACCCTCTAGTAGCCCGTGGGCATCACCGGTTGTCTTAGTTAAGAAAAAAGACAACTCATGGCGCTTCTGCGTTGACTACCGTTACGTCAACAGGATAACAAAGAAGGATGTTTATCCCCTGCTTCGCATTGATGACGCTCTTGACTGCCTTCACGGATCCCAATACTTTTCACCAATTGACCTCCGCTCCGGCTATTGGCAGATTAGCGTCGATGAGATGGACCGCGAGAAAAGCGCCTTCGTCACACCGGACGGTCTGTACCAATATAAAGTCATGCCCTTTGGATTATGCGATGCGCCAGCTACATTCGAGCGCATGAAGGACTTTCTCTTGCGCGCCTTGAAGCGGTCTACATGCCTCTGTTACCTCGACGATGTGATTGTGTTTTCGCCGAACTTTGAGAGCCACCTGCGGCGCCTCACAACCATGCTCTCCGTGTTTCGCAGGGCTGGCCTTCATCTAAACTCCTCCAAGTGCCATTTCGGTCGCCGTGAAATTAACATGCTCGGCCATCTCGTAAACGCCGCCGGAATCCAACCTGATCCACAGAAAGTTCACGCCGTGCGAAATTTTCCTGTATCTTGTTCAACAAACGATGTCCGTAGTTTTTGGGCTTATGCTCTTATTTCCGGCGATTTGTGAAAAATGTTGCCGACATCGCTCACCCTCTCACTGACCTTCTTAAGAAAGACGCCTCTTTCTATTGGGGACCACTGCAGGAGAATGCCTTCTGTACACTGATTGAGCGGCTTACAACTTCCCCAATTCCGTCACACTTTGACCCTTCTGCGGTCACTGAAGTACGAACTGACGCGAGGGGTCAGTTCGTCAGTTGGGCGAGGAGCTTAGGCGTTCCATAAGTGTTCTAAGAACAGGATCATTGCGCTGCTCGTCGCTGATATGGAGGAAGCCGGAGAGGGACAGAACACTGATGTCCGAGTCTGCATCGGTATCATCCTGTTGATCCACGGGATTGCGGGACAGGCACTCAGCGTCTTTATGCAGGTGCCCTGACTTATACATAATATAAAATGTATATTCTTGTAGACGCAATGCCCAACGTGCAAGTCGTCCAGTTGGGTCCTTTAGAGAGGAGAGCCAGCAGAGGGCGTGGTGATCGGTTACGACTCAGAAGCTCCGACGGAAAAGGTGCAGCCGAAATTTCGCGACGGCCCAGACGAGCGCGAGACATTCTCTCTCAGTAATGCAGTAATTTCGCTCGGGCGTGGAAAGAAGGCGGCTAGCGTAAGCGATGACATGGTCTTGGCCCTGTTGACGCTGAGCGAGTGGTCATGGCATCGGCGCTGTCCTCGCTCAGCGTCAACAGGGCCAAGACCGTGTCATCGCTTACGCTAGCCGCCTTCTTTCCACGCCCGAGCGAAATTACTGCATTACTGAGAGAGAATGTCTCGCGCTCGTCTGGGCCGTCGCGAAATTTCGGCCGTACCTTTTCGGTCGGAGCTTCTGCGTCGTAACCGATCATCACGCCCTCTGCTGGCTCTCCTCTCTAAAGGACCCAACTGGACGACTTGCATGTTGGGCATTGCTTCTACAAGAATATACATTTTTTATTATGTATAAGTCAGGGCGCCTGCATAAAGACGCTGACTGCCTGTCCCGCAATCCCGTGGATCAACCGGACGATACCGATGCAGACTCGGACATCAATGTTCTGTACCTCTCCAGCTTCCTCCATATTAGCGACGAGCAGCGCAATGATCCTGTTCTTCGAACACTTATGGAACGCCTAAGCTCTTCGCCCAATGATCCGTCCCTCCGGATGTTCACCTTGCGCGATGGAACTTTATACTGTCGTAGCGTTCGTCCTGACGGTCCGGAGCTCCTCCTAGTCATTCCCAAGCACCTTCGACTCGCCGTGCTCCAGCAATTTCACGACGCTCCTACTGCTGAACATCTGGGCATCACTCGTACATACGACCGCCTGCGGCGCCGCTTCTTCTGGCGCGGCATTTATCGCTCTGTGCGCCGTTATGTCGCTTCTTGCGACCTGCGTCAGCGCCGGAGGACGCCTCCTATGCATCCCGCTGGTTTGCTTCAACCAATTGATATCCCTACAGAGCCCTTCTTCCGTGTCGGCCTAGACCTCTTTGGTCCCTTTCCAATTTCTATCAAAGGAAACAAATGGATTGCTGTAGCAACCGATTATGCCACGAGATATGCCATCGCACGAGCGCTATACAACCAGCTGCGCTACAGATGTCGCCGACTTCTTACTATAAGACGTCATCCTGCACCACGGCGCCCCTCGCCAGTTGCTGACGGATCGCGGCCGCTACTTTCTATCGAAGGTCGTCGATGATCTGCTCCGCTCCTGTTCTACAGAACACCAGATTGCTGCCGCGTACCACCCTCAAACGAAGGGCCTCGCCGAGCGACTCAACCGCATGCTAACTGAAATGCTGGCCATGTACGTTTCCGACGATCACCGCGACTGGGAAGTCGCTTTATTATACATCACTTTCGCATACAACTCGTCCCGTCACGACACTGCCGGATTTTCACCATTTTTTCTTTTGTATGGCCGCGACTCCACCTTGCCCTTTGACACGTTACTACCTTCCGCAGTACAATCACCCAGCACTGGTTACGCTCGCGATGCTATTGACTTAGCTACCCAGGCCCGAGATGTCGCCCGTCATCGCCTCACAGCCTCGCAAGCTTCTCAAAAGCGACGCTACGACCTTCGGCACCGAGACTACAATTTTTCACCTGGTTCCCTTGTCCTTCTCTGGACGCCTTCACGTCGCGTCGGCTTGTCGGAAAAACAACTTTCCCGTTATTCTGGTCCGTACCAGATCTTGCGCCAACTGTCCGACGTGACATACTAGATCGCCCCAGTCGGTCAGCCTTCAGTGCCTCCCAACGTCACCAGCGATGTTGTTCACGTCGCCAGGCTCAAGCCCTATGTCCCCCCATTAAGTGAGGCTCTATAACTTGCACCGGGACTGAGCTATTCTGCCGGGAGGGTGATGTTACGGTGAAGGGAAGGAAGAAGTTGAATTAGACTAGAGGAAGAAGAAGTCTGGCAGTCGCTTGAACGCCATATACACCAGTTGTAAATACACATTATTCACACTCGTGGGCCTGCTTTCTTCCTGCAACAATTTTAGCACAACAATTCTAGCACAGTGACTCAATTAACTGAATTTACACATGACATCGCTTTTGCTCTTGATTTAGGTCATCAATTAGATGCACTCTTCATTGATTTCTCGAAAGCATTTGATACTGTACCACATCCTAAACTATTACATAAACTAAACTCTATCCTTAATAACCCGCTTCTCATTGACTGGATCCGTAGTTTTCTTTATGATCGTTCACAGTATGTTTCTTTTAATTCATTCAACTCTCCTGACGCATCAGTATCTTCCGGTGTGCCCCAGGGTTCTATTTTAGGGCCATTGCTTTTTTTGCTTTATATTAACGACATTCCAAGCTCTGTTTCAGTAAAAATTCGGCTTTACGCTGACGACTGCGTTCTCTACAATGTCATTTCTTCACCTAACGATCATAACACTCTGAATCAATCTTTTATAAGTTTTTGTGAATGGTGCGAACTCTGGCAAATGAACATTAACTTCAAGAAAACAGTCGCCATGTCCTTTCACAAGCATGCTAATTGCTCATATTTCAATTATTCCTATAAATCCACTTTTCTGCAGCGCGCATACGAATATAAGTATTTAGGCCTCCTTTTCACTCCAAGATTATCCTGGTCAGAACATATTCTAACAACTTGCAACAAAGGACTAAAAAAACTTGGTTATCTAACCCGAACTCTACGTGCTGCCCCCAAAGAAACTAAACTTATTACATACAAAACACTTGTAAGACCTATTCTTGAATATGCGTCTACCATATGGAACCCTTACAAAATTTCGGACATCCACAAAATTGAATCTGTTCAGAAAAAGGCGGTTCGTTTCATATACCGCCGTTATGATAGAATGTTTTCACCGTCATCTCATCTGAATATGCTTGGTTTAACCCCTCTTTCCCACCGTCGTCACATTAATTCTCTGAAACTTCTACACTCTCTATTTTACTCTCCACATTATGCTTCCCCTAACACATATCTGACCCGTGCAAAGCCCCTAATCACGAGAAGCAGCAATGACTTAAACTTATCCGTCTTTTTTGCTCGCACCAACACTTTTAAATACAGTTTTTTTCCTCGGACAATTGAACTCTGGAATGACCTGCCTGGTTCCATCCGTTCTTTACCACATAGAGAATTTGGGGATGCCATTGAATGCTCCCCTTAGTCATGTTACTCACGCATGCTTCTTTGTATAGTGATTTTCTTTCTCGCATTTGTATTCACCCACTCCTGCAATAGCCCTTCTGGGCTGCAGTATTTGTAAATAAATAAATAAAATAAATAAAATAAATATATATATATATATATATATATATATATATATATATATATATATAGCCTTGCGATCGGGCTATTGGCAAGTCCCGATGAATGAGTCCGATCGCTCGAAGACCAGCTTTCATTACACCGGATGGCCTGTATGAGTTTGCGGTAATGCCATTCGGCCTATGCAATGCGCCCGTGACATTCTAAAGGATGGTGGACAATATTCTGCAAGGTCTCAAATGGAAGACCTGTTTGTGTTATATAGGCGACGTGGTAGTTTTGTCCCCTCATTTCATTACTCACCTCTCTCGTCTACCCGAAGTTCTTGCCTTGCCACCGCCGGCCTTCAACTTAATTTTAAAAAGTCCAAAGTCATCCAAAAATTCGGAGTCTCATAGTTGAACTTGTAGTTCTTAAACAAACCTGGGCTTTCTGCAAAATTTCTTGCCCATATATACAGGACTGTGCACAAAACTGTTAATGCATGCATAGGATGATATTTCCAGCGTACCTGACCTGCACCAGCCATCCTCGTCGAAGAGCTCAGCTGTTTCTTTTGGCCTCTTGTAGTAACCTTTGGTCATAGATGGAATCCGAAAGCGCACTTCACCCGTCTGGTTGGGCCCCAACTTCTTTTGTGTCGATAAGTCGACAATCTGTTTCAGAAAAAGCAAACAATATGCATGCCATATATTTTTATCTTGAGTTTATGATCATTAACTTTGAGTCCTATCGTCAGCCCGTGTCCTAAAGCTAACACGCGCACATTGTTTATATTTTTCCAGTGACCGCTTTTCACCAGCCTACTGTTCTTGCCAATTTATCGTTCTGCGCAAGGTGCACCGTCCTGTACGAGATCTTTGTCGAACATTGTGAATTATTTAATAGCGAAATAACATTCTTTATTCTGATTGCATGCGCGACATGAGTAGCGTTTAACAATATGGAACACACGCGAGAAACGCCGATTTCGCTGGAATATGCAAGGAGTCACGCATAATAATTCGTATAGAACTAAAGAAATTAAGTTAAGTTATGGGGTTTTTTTGCTTGCCGAAACCACTTTTTGATTATGAGGCACATCGCAGTGCCTCGTAATCACTACCACTCCACACACCAGTACCACATAAGCAGTACCTCACTCCGGAAATTAGGACCACCTGGGGTTCTTTAACGTGCACCTAAATTTAAGTACACGGCTGTTTTCGCATTTCGCCGGCATCGAAAGGCGGCTGCCGTGGCCGGGATTCGATCCCGCGACCGCGTGCTTAGCAGCCCAACACCATAGCCACTAAGCAACCATGGCAGGTATCGGATAAAGCTCACCTAAAATGTTTATCCAAGTATCCAATTAGCCACAACGTGCTTTTTTCCGTAAAAACTTGCCGCAAGGCATATTGAATAGACGATAGCAAATAAAGGCTTCCAATTTTGTTTTGTGCAAGAACTTAATGACGAGGTGCCGTGTGTGAGGAGTGCACTGTAGTGGTCCTCCTCTTTCGCGCGTCCCACTGGACACGCTGCGTCGTCTGGAGGCACCGCCGTGAACTGCGCCCATGCAGAGTGGTACATACAGAGTGGCCCAAGATGGCGTCAGAGAAGTTCGTTGACGAGTGTCAGGCACGTACCCAGAGCTACCCACCCAGTGACGCATGGCCAGAGGTATATGGCGAGTTTCACATCACTCGAACAGCGCACAGCTTTAGAGTGCAATACTTTCGGCTTCAGCCCTCATAATAAAGCGAAGCTTGATTTAAACCTTCCTTCAGCTTTTCCGCGGCTGCTTGTGTATTGCAGAATTCGTGCAGCATGCTGAGAGCATAGGGGTAATCAAACTGTCTTGGTCGTACCATTGTCAGTCTGTCTGGCTGCTGGCTACATTCGCGCACAATTGACCAGTAAGGAACACAGACACCAGATATATTGAAAATAGGGGCCCACGGCGGCAGGTGATGTACAAAAGTGCTGACGGATCTCTAGCACCAACGATGCCGTCATAGTCGTTTAATGATCTTCGTGCCATTGCAATAATTTCTTTGTTACGACATCTTCATCATTGCCCCCGTCTTTACTCAGTCGCTGTCACTGTGTTGTCATATCGTTGATTTGAAGCTGTTACCTTCGATCCGTTGTCGTTCTACCGTCATCATCATCGGTCCGTCCCCTTTATTGTATTGTCGTCACGGCATTGTTATTATTCCTTCGTCTTGACAGTGTCGCCGTCATGTCGTGTTCGTTCCATGGTGGTGATTTTACTCCGACAGCACTTAAGTGCTCGAAACTGGAAACCCGTCCCGATGTCCTGCTCGTTCGTCCTTTCCGTCCAGTTTGTCACGCTCACGACGACCATTGTCTTCATCGGCGACATGTTACGACGGTATTTTTTTTTCGTCAGGTCAGCTCGTCTTCCCATTCTTCGCCACTTTCAGGGGGAAAAAGAAAGTAAAGCTTTTCCAGCGCCCCATCCTGTGAAGCAATGCCCACTTGGGAGTCTATCGCGCTAACCAGTGAGCTATCGCACAACAGTGCTGGGAAATTGGTGCTAGGTTTTGAGCTTCAGACAGAGTCTGAGATCTGTGGCATGTGTGCCAGTATTTCGAAGGTCAGTATAAACGATAATGTACTGGAGGACCATAACATTAGGTGCATTGCATAGAAATTGTACTTGACAAGATGGCAGGCCGTCTGCGTTTTCGTAGTCATGTTAGGGAAAATAGGGTCGGCGGCACGAAGCAGGCGTTCATAACAATGAATGGGGTAAGCTTCAAACATGGCACACACCAACATAAAGGGTAAGCCGCGATTAAAATTGTCGAAGCAAAGCGATGAGCTAACTTGTAAAGCATTGACAGCGTCAATGCCAAAAGTAACGTCACAGCGCCATAGCAACGTTGTTTGCTCATGAAGTAGCTGACATTATTTAAAAGCGTCAAGTGCCCTGTATTGTAGTAAGGCAAATGTAAAGCGGAAAGGAAACCTGTAAAATTACATAGGTGGCTTTGCGTCATCTCCCTCATAACATCATTTGCTGTAGATCATGTAACTGCATAGTCTATCTGAAGGAATCAGGTGGGACCTTCAAACCATTCATCGAGCCTTAAAACTCCTTTAAAAGATTTGCAGGACGCTCAAACTTCGACTTTAAGAGTGGAACGTGATAGCATTCAGATATCTCTGACTGCTTCCCAAATTTCCCGGCAACTACAGCTAATGTAACCATAATATGTTTACCGGCAAACGCTGCCGGCGAATGCTATGCACGAAGGAGAGCTTTCTGACAGGAATGCCGACTCTTGCGTTGACCGATCCCGGAGGTAGTAAACAGTAAAATGTAAAAGCACCACGAACGAATAAAATTACTAGCACGAGCCTTCGGCCTAACAACTGCGAATAAATGGTCGGATAAAACTAAATATTTTAACAAATTTTATAGAGTCTACCATAGCTGGGGGACTCTGAGAGTGACGGAGTCTGTCCATGTACGTAGTACAAATTCCACAGAGTGCATTGCTATATCATACAGAAATGAATTCACGTACATCATAAAAAAGAAAGGATAACAACTTATCTAATCAGCATGATCTTTTCTGTAGTATAAGAAAATTGCAAACACTTTACAAACTTTTATCACTAACATTTTTGTGTGCTCTTTTAAATTATATAGGTGATCAGACGACCGCACCCTTCTGCCTTAAATGACCACACTGTAACCGCTGGATTGTTCTTCAGTTCTCACTAGTGGACGAACGAAATTATATAAACAATGCGCAGGGAACCAAAACGAAACTAAAAAACAAAACAAATCAGATGCTGGTCTCAAATGTTGAAGAATGCTATTGTCACCGTAAATGAACTCAAAGCCCGGCCGCTGTCCGTCAACACAACACGCCAATCCGCTAATGTTCGGCATGCAGGTGTCACTTCACATGATCGTCCACCTTCTTTTCCCGGCCCTGGCTAAGGTTTCTCCAGATGTCCCCAAACCGCATACTGAATGGCATGTCGACTACGACAGAACTGGCTTTTACCACCTGATGGATGCCAGCATCTCTGCCAGACCGTTGACACCGTTCTTGTTTCTGGCAGCGTCACTGTACCTAGCAGGATCGCTCGACTTGCGACCTGAATACCTATCACCACCGAGATCAATTCACTCACCAGCTATAAAAGAGTAGGCGCGGACGGAGGCGTTTTGTGGGCCCGGCTGCTGTGCGTCAAGAGAGCATGCTAATTAATGTTGATCATGCAGGTATCACTTCACATGATCTTCCGCCTTCTGTTCCCTGCCCTGGCTGCCGTTTCTCCAGGTGTTCCCCAACCGCATCCTGCATGGCACGTCGACGGCGATAGAACTGGCTTCTACCACCCGATGGATGTCAAGCATCGCTTCTAGACCGTTGACACCATTATTGTGTCTGGCAGTGTCACTGCACCCGACAGCATCACTCGACTTGCGACCGGAATACCTATCGCCACCGACATCAATTCACTCATCAGCTATAAAAGGGCAGGCGTGGACGGAGGCGTTCTGTGGGCCCGATTACTGCGCGTCAACACGCCACGCTGATCAGCTGATGTTCGTCATGTATGTTAGTAAATCATACAGTCTTTTTACAAAGCGTTAAAGTAATTAGTTTCTACTGCAGCAGGCGGGCCCACATTGCCACCTTTCCATTTTTGTTCAGTGTTGTGATATTATTCGTCCTTAATTGTTGCTAGCGGGTGACTAACTCTGTACCTGATAGTCGAGCCGCACTAAAGGAACTTAAAGCCTATCCGCAGGTCAATCGCAACTGATCCCCAAGATTGAAGGTCTCAAGACTCAGTTACTAGCAACTAACGAAGCAATATCCGATCCGAACGCGCGTATGACTAAGCTGGAGACCCCCTACCGCAACCTAGCCCCCTTGCGTTCTGATGTAGAAAGCGTGAAGAGTGATGCTGCCCACGCAGCACATGCAATACAGAGGCTGGAAGAGTGTCCTAATGATGCCTAGAATCATTCTCGGCGCAAAAATCTAATTTTTTCATGGTATTGCTGAGTATTCAAGGTCAGAGTCGTTCGCGCGTTTGGAGGATGTAATCATTGACCACTGTCGCAAACATATGAGCATCACGTTTGACCCGAAAAAAATCGAGCGCGCGCAACGCTTAGGCAATCGTGCAGCTAATCTTAATCTCCCCATAATAGTGAAATTCATCTTTCACAAAACAAAAGATTTTGTTCTTTCTAACGGTCGTAAGTTTAAAGAGCGAACTTCAGCGCTGGCGAGGATTTTCCACGTCTTGTTCAATTTGCCCGCAGACACCTCGTTGCATTCGCAAAAAGCAAATCGGCACCTTATTCCCTGCGCTTTAAAACTCTGTTCATGGGTAATAAGCGCTACGTTTTTGAAGAACGCACACAGAGTTTGAAAGAATTGCAATAGCAGCCAACTCGACGCGGGAAACCCGCTTGCCCTACGGTATCGACAGGAGCTAACCATTGCTTTTCCGTAATATTTGCCAACGCACGCAGCTTCTTTCCTAAACGTGAAATTCTGTCTAACATCATGTTGTTGTCTAACAGTAATTTGCTGATAACAACTGAAACGTGGCTGACTGCCGATATTATAGATACCGAGGTTCTTGCTGATCTGCCGAATTTCTGCCTTTACCGGAAAGACCGCAAAATCTCACGAGCTGATGGTGTGATAATTATCATAATTTATCGTGCTCGCTTGCAACCATTGAGACTGATTTGGAAATAACATTGCTAATCTGCCGTGCTTTACCGCAGACTGTTCTCTTGGGCGTTTGCTACAAACCGCCCCATAAGACTTCTGATTTTTCGCATAAGCTTCATAACATCTGGAGCGAAATAACACTCTAACGCAGATATCCTACTTTTTGATGACGTTAGTTTTCCGCAGATCAACTGGGCTAACAATAGTGCAGAATGATGCTGCTAAATGATTTGTTGTGTGCCTTAATTTCGGCCTAACTCAACTTGTACTAGAGCCTACGCGAGTTACAAGAGACACCTATAGTGTACTCTACCTTATACTAACCAGCCATCCTGACAGTCTATCATCCATAACTTACCTCAGTGAGGTAAGCGATCAGAAAGTTTTCCATGCCACTTTCGCCTTTCAACCCATGCGACAACAAAAATCCCACAAAACTATATGTCTATATAATAAAAGGAACTACGCAGCTATTAATAATGAGTTATCCGACTTCTTTTCGACCTTTGAGGTATTATTCCATATGTAGTCACCTCAAGAAAACTGTACACTATTTCAAAACAAAATTAATGAACTCGTAAACAAACATATACCGAGATTAACTGTGTACACCAATCAAAATAAGCCATGGTTCACCAAAGCACTAAAGACGCTCGAAAACGAAAAGAAACATCACTTCCGGCTAACCACGCGTCTTGGAAGCACCGAGGCATGGTCAGGCACGTGGCAGAGAGCGCCTACCTGAGCGCCGTTCGCAGTGCTGAAAAATATTTTTATAACGTAGACCTACCCCAGCTACTTACTCGAAATCCTTGGCAGTTCTGGCGTATTTTAAATCCTCAAGAAGCTCGTACTATCAGCGTGACGAATGGAGCAGGCGACAGCGCCACGGACGCCGAGTGTGCTGATATTTTCAATACAGCATTCTTTTCCGCGTTTACAAGAGAAACTACCACTCCAGACTTCGTTCCAGTATTCCAAGCAGGTCACTACTGCCCCATTTCATTAACTAGTGTTCCTTGCAAAATCGTGAAACATGTAATATACTCGCATATCATAAACTTTTCATACTCGGTAAACTTCTTTCATGCTTCTCAACAGGGTTTTCGTAAAGGGCTTTCATGTGAAAACAACTAGCTACCTTCCTCGGTGATCTGCACGTTAATCTTGATAACAAATCTCGGACGCCGTGGTAGGTTTACGAATGGTCGAAGCGCTCGAAAAGGCGTTTGTGTTTGAATTTCCGAGTAGCAGAATAATGTTTTCTCCTATATTCTAATGATAATCTGACGCTATCATGTCTGTAGGTTGTATGTAAGTCGTACTCTATGATTATTCTGACGTATTTTACTTTGAGTGAATCAAATAGTTTGCTAACTTCCTTGCTCTAGGCGGAGGGTCTGCGTGCTTAGGTATGGGTGGTTGGTTTTGCACGGTTCGCAATATTTGCCGAAGCGACGGTAGACGCTGGACACGGGATGACGACGCTGGATTTTCTGTGACACGGCACCCTTAAAGGGAAGCTGAAAGGCTTTCCGGAAAAAAATGAGTGAAGAGCTGGACCTCATGGTTTTCAGTCCTGCGAATTCGAATATCGCATAGAAATTGAGCGAAAGAAAGGGCAAACAGATTTTATTTCGACGAAAAATGCAGACCCGGACAGCTCGCGCACCTCGTTTCCGCCTGTGATTGATCGGGCGCCTCGTGACGTCAACCATGGTGTTCGTCCGGACCGACCACTATCGCTACACATGAAGCAGGGTGCAAGGTAGTTTGGTGCTGTTTTGCTGAGACGGCAATGAAAAATTTCGAGAGCTTGCGTTTCTCTGAGGAATTCGGCGTGAAGTCCAAACTACATGAGAGTCATCTTGCGCGCGACGGCGACGGCTTCGAGCGACAAAATGGGCCGTCGCGTGAGCAGATCGCTCGGTGTTGTCGCTCGATCGCTCGTTTTTAGAAGCATAGAACTCGTCGCTCGTCGCCCGGAAGTACTATGAGCGACTAGCCAATAGCGCGAAGCCGGAACTGGATGTACATAACTCAAGTACTACAGATTGTCGCACGGAACTAGCAGACAGACAGACAGACAACGAACTTTATTTAATCTTGAGGAGCTACTGTCAGGACCTCCTAACGGGAGGCCATTGTAGCCGCTGGCCGCGCCCACGTAAAGGACAGAACGCCGTGACGCTCCGCTCTTTCCTGGGCCCTCTGGATAGCCTAGGCTTGGTTTCGGAGTACCGTGCTTCTGATGGCCTCCTCCCATTCGGCCTCGCTGGAGAGGAAGTCGTTAGGCAACGCGGGACATCGCCAGAGCATGTGAGCCATTGAGCAAAAGGTTTCAGTGCAGTCGGAACAACTAGGGTCCACATCCCAGTACATCCTACTGAGGAATCCCCGCGACGGGAAAGACCCCGTCTGCAGCATTCTAAGTGTAGCTGACTGACCTCTACTGAGCTTCGGGTGAGGCAGAGGATAAATTCTCCGACCAAGTTGGTAATGTTTAGTAATTTCATTAAATGTGAGGAGTGGATCGTTCTGCTGAGTCCCTTCCTGCCCCTCCGGAGCCTCCAGACCGTCGCGGCGCGTGAGTTCTCGCGCACGGTCGTGGGCAAGCTCGTTGAGGTTTGGGAATCCCTCGAGAACGTTCGTCCCCATATGTGCGGGGAACCACGTGATATAATGAAAACCGGGGCAAGCCCTTTTTTTCTAAAATAGAGGCCGCTTCTCGTGAGAGGTTACCCGACTCGAAAGCTCTGATTGCGTCTCTCTAGTCGGTGTAAATGCAGGAACGCTCTGGGTCACACAAGGCCAGCGCAACCGCAATTTGCTCTGCTATACTCGCGGTGGCCGCTCTGACCGAGGCCGAGGACCGAAGCACTCCCCGCCCGTCTACAAGCGATAACGCGAACACTCTCCTGCTCCCGTACTGCGCCACATCGACAAAGACCGCGGAGTCTCTGTCATCTCTAACTTTCTTCAATATGGCTCGTGCACGGGCTTTACGTCTTCCCTCATTATGCTGCGGATCTACGTTCCGCGGGAAGGGCCTCATTAGGTAGGTCGCTCTCGTTTCTCGTGTCAATGTTATACGCCGGTCCTCCAATATCCTAGGAGCCATGCCAACCTCGTCGAGAATTCGCCTGCCAGCTTGGGTCGACGATAGCCTAATCACCTGGGCCTATGATCACCGGTGCCTCTATGATCTCGTCTATGCTATTGTGCATACCGAGTTGATCTATAGCCTGTCGGAGCTCGTGGCAATAGGCAAGCCTAGCACTTTCTTGATGCTCTTGCGCATGAGTGTATTTAATTTGGTCTTTTCCGTTTTTGTCCACACTAGAGCTGACGCCACATAGTTAATATGGCTCATGAGGAACGCGTTGTACATCCGAAGGAGGTTGTCTTCCCCTAACCCCTTCTTTCGGTTGGACACCCTAGCAATTAGCCGCAACATATTCTCCGTTTTGGCTGTAACGTGGGTAATTGTTCTGACATTACAGCCCCTCGCGTCTATAAGCAGGCCTAGGATCTTAACTGAGTCGACTCTAGGAATTTTCTGCCCATTATTCGCGTATAATGCCACGGGTAGCTGGTTGAGGGGTGTCAGACCCCGAACCCCTTGCCTTGCGGGTCTGTAAAGCAACAGCTCCGATTTACTTGTAGACAGCTTGAGACCCGTGTCCGCGAGGTAAGCCTCCGTCTCGTCCAAGGCCGATTGTAGGGCTTGCTCCATTTCAGCTAGGGAGCCCCTTGGGCACCAGATCGTGATGTCATCTGCGTAAAGTGCGTGACTTATGCCCTGGAGGCCGCCCAGCCTATCTGATAGACCCTTCATGACTATACTGAAGAGCAGTGGCGAGATGACTGATCCCTGAGGGGTACCCCGAGCTCCCAATCCGTACACGCTCGACCGAATCTGCCCCACCTGAATAGTAGCAGTTCTATTCATGAGAAACGACCTGACAAAGGCCTGGAATTTGACTCCCAGGCCTATCCCGGCCGTGGCTTGCAGAATGTATCTATGAAACACTGTGTCGAACGCCTTAGTGAGATCCAGGGCGAGAATCCCTCTCACGTCTCGGGTGTCGCTATCAAAGATTTGCTTCCTTAGCATTAGCATAACCTCCTGCGTCGATAGGCCGGGCCGAAAACCAACCATATTATGTGGGAAGAGGTTTCTGCGCTCTATGTACCCGGAAACCCTGTTCAAGATCGCGTGCTCCGCTACCTTGCCTATGCACGAGGTTAGTGATATTGGCCTCATGTTGTCCAAATGAAGGGGTTTTCCTGGTTTAGGGATGAGTGTCACTATAGCCGACCTCCATCCGTCAGGCACCTGTCCTGTCTCCCATACCCTGTTGACCTCCTTAGTGAGTAGTTCCACTGCTTTATGGTCCAGGTTTCGTAATAGCCTGTTAGAAACTTTATCCGGACCCAGAGCCGATCTGCTGTTTAAATTGTAGATGACCGCCCTGATCTCTGATTCTGTGAAAGGCGCGTCCAGTTCCTCTACCCTCGCGCACTCGATCTGCGGATAATCATCTTCCTGCGTCGGCCCTAAAGGAAGGTGTCTATCCGCGATCGCATTCAAAAGTGACTCTTCAGTACCTCCCTCCTGTTTGTGCCGGTGTATGACTTTACTAAGTGTTTGCCTTTGATTATGCTTTGTCTGCGCGTCACCCAGGAGGTGGTTGAGGAGGTTCCACTTCCCTCCTGAGCGCATGGACCCGTCTACTGCCGCGCAGACCTCGTCCCATTGTAGCCTATTGAGCTCCGCACAATATCTCTCAATCTCTCTATTAAGCTCCGCAACCTTTTTCCTCAGCCTACTAATTAACCTTTGTGTTTTCCACCTCATCAGAATTGACGATTTCGCCTCCAACAGATGCGCTAGGTGCGGATCCATTCTTAGGACCTCCGCTTCTGTTTGTACTACCTTAGTAGCCCTCTCGACGTCCTCCGTTAGCGATTCGATAGCCTCGTCAAGCGAGGAAAATGTGCTCGTTCGCTCCTTCCTAAGTTTCCTGAACTCCTCCCAGTCCGTGACTCGAAATACCCTCGCCGGTCGGGCTTCCACCGTTAATGTTACCGCTACTATGAAGTGGTCACTGTCCAGGTTCTCCTGCTTATTGGCCCACGTTACGTTACCTACGTTCCTTACACAGGCCAAATCAGGGAACTAGCAAACTATTGAATTTTACTCGTGCAATTAAGAATAAGAACCCAGTGCAAGCCCTTCAGATATATTTTATGCTCATTTTACAATAAAATACATCAGGTTAAATTAATAAAGCACGCATCACGCTAATTTGGGCGCGTTTATTGCTGCCCTCATACTGGGAAGTCGTTGCTCAAAGCCCTTGCTCGCGTGGAGTTCGGCTTGTAGGCGACGAGTGAACGCGACATCCATCTCCATCGCTTCGCTTGTCGCTGTCGCGTGCAAGATCGCTTGTGCGGGGTTTATACTTTACTCCCTACATGTACGAGCCGATTGTGAAGAGCCGGCCTCTCCAAGAAGCAAAAAATGCTGGTGCAAGCAATGCTTTCGACGCGAACGAAGGCGAAGTGTTAGCATCTCCTCGTGTTGGAAATGTTATTTGGCGAGTATTTTTTTTTTTTGTTTTTGCTAAGCTGGCACTCAGCGATCCAGTGAGTTCGCTTCAGGGCAAACAACTGTAGTGTTATGTTCTTGCGTGCGTCCTTGCAGAATGTAAGCGGTGATGCGACCTTTGGCATTTGTGCGCTGCCCCAAAGCTGTCGGCTATTTACACAGACGGTTGAAACGTGGGAAAAGTTTACCGGCTCTTGTAGCGCGTGTAGTGTAGAACCTTCATCAGCGCGCCATCCGCACGCTACTCGTAACCGGCGAATTCCGTTGGCTACGTTAGATGGCCGGTTTCTCTATGTGCGCGAGAGAAGGGGGAGCGCAGCGTGCTGGCGTGAGCCGGCTTTCCGACACATGCAAACTTTACACTTGAACTGCGTTATGGTAGCTGCATGCAGGCTGTTCCACAACACACGTGCGAATAGAAAATTCGCGGCGCTTGGCGACGAAACCTGCGTAAAGGGTGGGAGATAAACATGCACCTTCCGTTCAGCGTGCTAACACGAAGGAGAACCCAAATCACGCATTATTAATAAACTCTGGTAGTAATCGTCAGCACGGAAGTGATTAGAGCACAACAGTGATGTTCTTGAGCGCTTGAAGTTGTTTCGCTTCACAGCAGCCTCCCACTTAGCTGCAAGCTTCTTGTATTGTGGGAAGTAATTGAAGACAACATCGGTCGCGGCCGCTGCTTTTCGTGCAACCGTAGGCTGCACAGAACGCCGGCATTCTCGACCCACCATTGCAATTGATGGTGCGCACGTTAACTACCGCTCTACATAGACACAAAGTAATGCAGGGTCGAGCGAAGCAGCTTATAACGGCTCGCTATCAGAAACAAGCACTGTCAGGCATGGTCGCGGAGACTGCGAAGGGACGGAACATCAGTGCTGACGTCACTAGGCCGCAGTTTCCGGTGTCTGCTCGCATCGTCAGCGTCAGCAGCAGCGCACGGCGTTCGACGGGGGGCGGAGCGACAGCGCAATTGTAACCGACGATTACGTCGCTCCTAAGTGAAAAATCCCCCCCCCCCCCCCCCCCCAAAATTCTACCTGCAAGGTTTATAAGTTTCCCACACCCGTATATAAGCGTCTTATTCAATTCGACAGACTCTTCAGCTTCCCTTTGTGCTGTCGCGTTAAAATCCATATCTGCTACCACTAGAAGGTTGCATCGACGGGCACCTATGCTCGCTCCATGACAGCGCGCAATGTTGGCCCTGGAAAGGTCCTTACTACCAATCATTTGTCAGCTTTCACAATCTCCACAATTGCCTTTGTGAACCTTGCGGCGTTTGAGTCGCCGGCGACAATCACTCTTTCCTTTTGCCTACTCTCGAGGCCTCTCCCTGCTTCCCTTTGCCATGCTTTTCGGCGTGATTTTCATTTGACAAGGGGCATTGACCCCTGCGTTCCTGCTTTTGCTTTGTGGCCGCTTCCAGGTAGGTGAAGCTCTTTCCAGCTACCCCCACTCGCCGTTGCGCGCATTGCACGGGCTTTGTTGACAATCCCTGTCCTGTCAGGTCGGGAGACGGCGTTCATTCGTCAAGACCTTTCTCGTTCATGATGCCGGCCCTTTTGTGCTTTTCCTCGGCTGCTTGAAGTCTTTTGCATCGCCTTCCGCGCATTCCGATCCATCTTTAGCCAATTTTTGAGTTCTTTGACCTGTTTTACAAGCTGTTTCCTGGAACGCCTTCATTTTCTTTAGTCTAGCATCGACATCACAGTATCTGCTGATCGACTCGATTTCCTCTCCAATCTCATCCCTCCCCTCGTCTACCTTGAGTGACCTCCGCACACTGGACGCAATACCGCTTTTGTTACCATGTCTTGCACTTAACGTTTTCTAATGCAAACACAGGAGCTTTCAAAGCACGTACCTACAAGCAAAGGCCGATACGCATAGAGCGTAAATCCTTAAAATTCTACAAATAATTATCAGCAATCTTGTAAAAGCAATAAATGCTGCACATATTTAAGGTATGACATGCGTTCGCACGTGTTCAAAAACGCGGCCGTGCTCTCACTGTCCTACCAAAGCAATATTAATCTTACCAATGCACACACAATAAAACCACCAAAATAACAGACTTTCCTCTTTCATTATAACTATTTTAAGACGCCAAAGAGCAACACAACCCACAAGAGAACAACGGGACAGAGCGCCTCCCGTTCTCTTTTTTGTGCTGTGCGTTGTCTTTGGCGCCTTAAAATAGTTATAATAAATCAATACCAACTTGCCAAACAAGAAGTTCTCTTTTGCCACTTTGAAACTAGCATTTTAAGGTTATAAGGACTTGACGTTCCACACGGTTGCGCGTGTTGAAACATGCGGCGCGAAAAGACACTGACTATACTGCGAAACCCAATATACGTGAAGCACACCCATGCACACGAAAAAAGAAAGAAAAAGAAGAACGAAAAGAAACAACCAGGTTAGTATTTGAAGGCTAAAATTATCAGCAAACAAAAAAAGAGAAGCAAGTTGAAAGAGTGCACAAAAAACATGTTTTCGCCACCGCCACAGAGCCTAGGAAAAAAACGTCCGTCCGCCTTTCTGTTGGCGTTGCTGTTGCAGAACGGTCTTCTATTCTTGCACTGGTTATAACAATGCGTGTATTCCTGTACGATGTAGTTAACGGATCTAGTTACTGTGGCTCTGCTAAACCGTTAGAACGCATACATAAGCACTTGTTACTTTTTTTCTCTTGTCTATCAACTACAACATAGTAACTTATTTTAGTAAAACAAAATGCGGAACTATGAGTGACACAGCAGTGGCAGGATCGCCGTGTGGCTTCACAAGCTTTCTTTTTTTTTTCTCGGTAGCAGCAAAATCAGCAGTTTATCACAACGGTCTCTTGCATGATCACACCGAAGCATAAAAATGGTGGAAGTACACGATTCATCTACTCTCACATTCCTGAGAATGGTACGAATAATTCTGTATCACTTTAAGAGCCAACTATATTGCGTTGTTTAGTTTTTTGATAATAATTGCTGCTACTTCCCGTTAACCTAACAAGATCACCCTGAAGAGCACTTTATAATAGTTGCCAGCTACTAAGTTTTGCGACGTCTTGCGTCTACGACTGCAATGTTGCCCATGACTTCTTGAAATACTTTCTTTCCGATTCTCTTTTGTAGCAGATACTAAAAGTACTAAATCGCGAAAATTGACTTGCAGGTTAAAATTATTTCTGCGTAATTGCATATCCACATAATAAAAGGCCTACACTTTGTCCAAAAAACGTTTACTAAGACAATCACAAATAGAATCAGGAACACCTCAGACTTCTGTCAACGAAAGGACGAGGCAGGATTTCGTAAAGGCTACCCAACAATAGACCATATTCACACTATCAATCAGGTGAAAGAGAAATGTGCAGAATATGACCAACCCTTATATATAGCTTTCATTTATTACAAGAAAGTGTTTGATTCAGTCGTAACCTCTAAAGTCATGCAGGCATTACGGAATCAGGGTGTAGACGAGCCGCATGTAAAAATACTAAAAGATATATATAGCGGCTCCACAGCCACCGTAGTCCTCCATAAAGAAAGCAACAAAATCCCAATAAAGAAGGGCGTCAGGCAGGGAGATACGATATATCCAATGCTATTCACAGCGTGTTTACAGGAGGAATTCAGAGACCTGGATTGGGAAGAAATGGGGATAAGAGTTAATGGAGAATACCTCAGTAACTTGCGATTCGCTGATGATATTGCCTTGCTTAGTAACTCAAGGGACGAATTGCAATGCATGCTCACTGACCGGGACCGGCAAAGCAAAAAGGTGGGTCTAAAAATTAATCTGCAGAAAACTAAAGTAATGTTTAACAGTCTCGGAAAAGAACAGCAATTTACAATAGGTGGCGAGACACTGGAAGTGGTAAGAGAATACATCTACTTAGGGCACCTGGTGACGGCGGATCCGGATCATGAGACTGAAATAATCAGAAGAATAAGAATGGGCAGGGGTGCGTTTGGCAGGCATTCGCAGGACACGAACAGCAGGTTGCCATTATCTCTCAAGAGAAAAGTGTATCACAGCTGTGTCTTACCAGGTCTAACGTACGGGGCAGAAACCTGGAGGCTTACGAAAAGGGTTTTAAAAAGGGTTTAAAAGGGTTCAAAAGGGCTAACGAGCTATGGAAAGAAGAATGATGGGTGTAACGTTAAGGAATAAGAAGAGACCAGTTTGGGTGAGGGAACAAATGCGAGTAAAGGACATCTTAGTTGAAATCAAGCAAAAGAAATGGGTATGGCCAGAGTATGTAATGAGGGGGGAAGATAACCGATGGTCATTAAGGGTTACAGGCAGGATTCCAGGCGAAGGGGGGCGTAGCAGGGGGCGACAGAAAGTTAGGTGGGCGGATGAGATTCAGAAGTTTGGAAGGACAACATGGCTATAATTAGCACATAACCGAGGTAGCTGGAGAAGTATGGGAGAGGCCTTTGCCCTGCAGTGGGCATAGCCAGGCTGCTGCTGATGATGATAATACAAGGACACATCATAAACAACTAAGAATGGTTGCGCAACCGCTAACCACAATCACAATCACAGTAATGCAATTTTACGCCTAAGATCAACTGTGTCGTGCGACATCAAATGAGCCCTTGTGATTTCCTTTCCTACCGCTGAGTGATCGCACGCAATGTGGTTGATATTTTGTGGTGTCACAAGCATTGCGGAATGATCAACGCATTGTTACAAGTAATCGCTCAATCGCTATCGCAGTGACCACTTCGTTTGTTTAACACGACCCCAAACGCCCTTTGTGAAGTGCTTGAATCACAGCGCAAGCATACAATTTTAATGACTGCGACGAACGCAGGGCGCAACGATCAAGGATCGCGCGCTCGACGTGGGCAGTCACTGATATTATTGCAGCGCAAAGAGTACAGCGCAAAGCCAGATGAGCCTCGACATTGTAAAAAAATGCATACCGCCATTTCTGATTGCGCTACAATAACGGGACAAACAGAACTTAAAGGACGTGCGTACCGCACGCGCACATGTAAGCAAGTAGCGGCTAGCAGACGAGGCGATGCGCTATCCACACTGTCGTGGTTCAGCCAATGTCCGCCAAGCATGCTACTCGAAGACACTTTTTCTTCAATTTTTGACTTAGAGCTATGAAACTCCACCTATTAATTTAGTTTTTCATGCTGATTTCAAACCTGCAATTAGTTTCACTGTAAGTTGCATAGTTTTTGTTCTATTCGATGCCAATGTGCTAAATTGCACCTTTTTTAGCCCCCCTTTTTGTCACACTTAACTTCCATAATCACAGATCATTGATGGCTCATTTTGATCCATATAAACTGTACAGTGCCAAAAACTAATTATAAAGTGCATACAAATATGCTAATGGTGTGAAAAATTTGAACCTGGCAAGTCTATATTTTCATGACACCACCATGTGGAAATTTTAATTTTTTTGTAAATATTCGGCCAATACTTATGTTTGAGAGAGATAATGGCACTCCTCACGCTTCAGAGAAAATGTGTGCAAAATTTCATTCAAATCCAAGCATCAGAAGTGCCAAAAACATGAGGGGCAAACTAAAAAAATTGCCCAAAATTTCATTTTGAGAAAAACGCGTTTGAAGTTATAATTGCATGTTTATTTACAAAAGAGGGCTTGAATTCCAATCAAATTTTGATGTAAAAAAAGAAAATTATTCATAAAACAGCGACTGCCACTAGAAACTTCCTGCAGCGTATGTCTCTCCCTCACGGCGCTTGCGAGTGCACTCCTCAACACGTGCTTTTTTTGTCAGTGTGCGGCGATTTGCTCTCGCTTCCGCAGTCAGCTTCAAGGACATTTTTTTCTGCCTTGCTATGTCTTTGGATGTGCCAAGCTCCACCAGACTTTCAGATGGAAGCACGCCTAGTTCTTCGAGGACACGCTCAAAGCTGGTGTGCCCTCTGTTGAACCAGAGGACAGCCAAGGCAGTAGCCATTTCCACTACATACCGTGAGGCAAATCTCGTTTTGGGGCACAGAAGCCATATCTTGCTATTCAATGACTCCGCGGCATTTTGGGTTTTGCCTTGGATGCACCTGGCCAGCAACTTCTCATCGGTGAGCCGCTTGTAGATCGGCAGTATTGCCTTTCCCTGGGCCTTGGTCAGTAGCGGTGTGTGGGTTAGTGCAGGCTCACCCAACGCTTCAGCACGCCGGTGCTTGCACCAGGATGTTGCTCCTTCTGGACAATACTTATGGCTGCTAGCACCATCGGATGAGCATGAATGAAAATATGAGGCCCAAATTGCTCTATACATTCCTTTCACGCTGCCCCTGTTGCTAGTAATAGCAACCTGATAGTAGGTCTGCAGCTTTAGGATAGCAGGCTCCTTCAGTTTCTCTCCTCTTGGCAGGGGTTCTTTTAGCTTCCGGAGAGCGGTTCCGAGGCGCTTTGCCACGTGATTAGTGCAATCTTCTTTTTCAATAAGGACACCACTGTAGACATTGGCCTCTACCACTGCTGCATAGGCTTTTGAGTCCCCGTCGCTAAGAAACTTTCTGAAATACAGTGGTGTGTCGTAAGATCGGCTCCTCTGCCATATACGCACTGCTGCTTCTGTCTCCATAGCATGGGACGAACAGTCTACATTCTTTTCACACACAGGGCCATGAAATGCCTGCCAGACTTCTTCTTCCTCATCTGGCAGGACCCTGTGCCGGCTGCAGGCAAGGCAGTAGTTCGAAAGGACCTCGAAGTCCAGGCAAAGGCCGGTGTCCAGGGAAACAACTGTCCCAATGCCGTTGTGGCTTTTATGGCCGCGTTTATGCCATGTGCCATCATACATCACAGCAATATTATCCCCGCCGGCATCTCTCTTTGTAATCTCCCGCGATTTCCGGAGATTTTCGGAGACTGCACTCATCGCAGCATCGTGTACCTTCCGGCTGATTGCAGCGAAAGATTTGTGATGCATCGGTTTGTGAAGTCCAATCACTGATGAAAACCGCACTAGCTGCTCATACCCAATTCCTATCGAACGGGCCGCCACAGCAGCTTTGACGTTGATGGCGAAGCTTTCACGCGAGCTCCCGCTGTCATAGTCTCGGCGCGCACCTCTGCTGGTGTCCCTGCACGCCGCAACTCGCCGCGATGTATAAGTTGCGGAAAGAACACTTTTTGGGCACGCACAGTTCTCGCACTGCAGCTCCAGGAACGAAGCGAGTCCTTTGCGCTTCGTGGCCGGTTCCCGGACACGAAGTTCTGAGCGCTGGCATGTTGGGCAAGTCGCGCCGCTCACAAGAATGTTGAGCGCTGCCAAATCAGTAATGAATGATGACACCCCATCATGCGCTCTTTCCTCAGCTTGGAAATGTCCAATCTTCTTTTCCGACGCACTCACGTATTCTAAGGCCGCTTCAAACTCGCCGGAGGCATCCGTAACACGGGCGGGATCGGCACCGCTTGCGCTAGGCCTAACCGCCGTGGCGGCCGTGGATCGAGTTGTCGCTGGACGAACCTTTGCCTTAGATTTCCGCCGGCGACCTCGATATTTGTGCACCGAACGGTGTTTCACTCCATGATGACTGCGCTTGCTTGGTCCCGCTTCGTCCATGACGAAGATATAGTTGCCGAACGATCGTCACTCTGAAGCGCACCTCGACGACACATGGAGCCAGCAAGTAGGCTTCGCCACATGTATGCGCATGATGGCCAATGGCGTTTCCCGATTCGTACCACGTGATTTAAAAACCAGTCGCAGCGCTCGGAAAACGCGGCAATAGCATGCTTTTCTTTATTATTTCTAGCGCTGTAGACGCCCAGGCAACCATGGCGATTCAGAGAATGAGGCTTGGCCGATCTCCTCACGCGATCAGCAACAGCGAGGAACCGCGCGATGGCGGCGGCGAGAAGCTCGAAGACAGCGTACTTTCGGTTTTTTAATAGCCACCTTGTGCTCTTTAAATGCATTTTTAATCTATTTCCCATTTAAATTCAGCTTTGATTTTTATTTTCATAAAAGTAGAGGTAGTAAACTTGACAAAACAAGTAAAAAGAAAAAAATGGATAATTTTCGAAAAAAACCGCGATTTTCGACCCGCATCTCCCCTTACGTTCAATTTCGCGACCAATAGCACCTTTGTCGTCCCATCAATATCAATTCTTCATCATTCCGTCGCCGCTGCGTCGACATCATACAGTCGTTATCATGTCTCCACGCTAAGGGGCGACTTGGCAAGCGTATGTCATAGCAAACTGGGAAGAAATCGTAGTATGTGGCATACAGCTGAAGCAACGAAAGCCTCAGAATTAGCACTACATGTGTTAAATGAAGGTCACTGAAGGAATACGATCTCTCGCTACATAGCTCGAACGCTATTCACTTTACCGTCACAGTCATCATGAAATGAGTTCCGCAGTAATTTTTTTGGTAATTGTAGAGCGCAATACCCTAACAAGTTAGTGGATCCTACCCGTCGAACTTGCGACACGGGTGAGCCATCCATTGCACACCATTTGCTATGGAAATGTCCTGGCGTATCCTCACTGCGAAAAATCTGCCTTGCTGGGATACAGAGCCCAGTCGTTGCACTAAACGACTGGATCCTTCCAAGAGGAACCCTTAACACGGCAAAGCTGTATACAACAGCTTGCGGCTCTATCTATTAAGGAGCGAAACAATTAACCTAGTCTAGGCACCTCGCCGGAAAAACTGCTGCGTTTTCCTTTTAATATATGCACATATTCCTTAATTAGCAAATTTCTTCAGATCTTTCTCATTATCGCTACAGGGCTCCCCTCCCCCCCTCCCCCGTGGAACGGAAGCCTGAGGAGCCGTCCAGTGAACGTGCGTAGATGTGACCGCCCGGAGTGATGAAGGAATCGAGGCTAGGTTGAGTGGAGGGATTGCAGGCGCAAGAGCGGCGACATAGACAGGTTTGAGTCGGTCAGCAGCGACGACGTCTTCACGACCGTTAATGCCTAGTGCAAAAGTATTAGGAGTGTGATGGAGCATGCGGAATGGTCCATCGTAGGCCGGGGTGAGGGGTGAACAGAACGGTGGTGCCGGTCAGCAGGAATTACAGAAGCAAAGTCACGAAACGTGGTGCGCAACTCCCGGATGTAGGTGGAAGCATCATGGGTGAAAGATGGCGACGAGTGCGCGAAGAATTCTCGAGGAAGGCGCAAGAAAGCGCCGTAGACGAGTTCAGCCGAATAGCAATCTAGGCCAGCCTTCAGTGCTGATCGGATGCCCAGAAGGACGAAGGGAATGTGGACGAGCCAAGGGAACGTTGGCTGAGAAGTGGTGAGGGCCGCCTTCAGTTTCAGATAAAGTCGTTCCACCATGCCATTCGCGGAAGGATAGTAGGCGGTCGTATGGATGTGTCGAAAGCCCAGGATGTTGGCAACCACGGTAATAGGGCCGATTAAAACTGGTGGCCTCGGTCGGTGGTCACGACAGAAGGGCAACCGAAACGCGACACCCAGCCGCTCATGAAAGGCGTAGCAACTGTTTCTGCCGTAGTGCTTGTAATGGGAAACGCCTCGGGCCATCAGGTGAAGGGGTGCACACATGTGAGCAGGTAAGAGGTCCCACGTGATGGCGGGAGAGGGCCGACAGTGTCGACGTGGACATGGGAAAACCTCGCGTCTGGAGGCCAAAATGGGGAATTAGACGGGACGGTATGGCGGTAAACTTACACACGCTAGCATTGAAGGCAGGTTCGCGCCCAGCGACGAACGTCTGCATTGATACTAAACGAAATGAACTGAGTTGTGACTAGCTTCTGGTTCTTACGAATTCCAGGGTGGCTCATGTTGTGCAGTTGACCAAAGTTGAGCGACGAAGCGCCAAAGGTGCAAAGGGTTGAGGAACAGCCGTGGATGTCTCGGATGTTATCAAAGAGGAAGAAAACGGAAGTGGGCACTCGGTGAAGGACAGGGAGGTGAATGACGAATGAAGGCGATGCAGTTCACGGTAGTTGCACTGGGCGGCTACTAGCTCCTCCATGTCCACTAGTAGTAGGGCCGCCAGGGCATCGACGCGGGAGAGTGCATCAACGGCAGCATTTTCCGGTCCACGCACGTGACGGAGATCCACTGTGAACTCGGAGATAAAGCACACTTGACAGATCTCCGTGCAGTGCAGTAGCCCTCCCCCCCTCCTCGGTAAGTACGCCTATGCCATCCTTTTATCTCACTCAGCGAGCTTCGTCTGCCGCCGGCGAAAATGTCACAGCACTGTGTGACTGAGCCACACGAAGGAGTGGAGTAAGAAGCGTGAGCTCGGCTGTACTCTGCGCCGGCTGGTCCTTTCTTGTGGCTTCCTTTTGGATAATGTTTCACCGCGAAAATAAACATCTTTCGTAACAACATGCAACTGCAATGCAAAGTGCGTACGTATCAATGCTACAGGACGCGTATCTCACATCGCGTGACTGCTCGTGCTAGGACCCCTGCATAGAGCATGTTTTCACAGCAGCCAGCAAGCCTTGGCATGGTACAGGGGTAGAGCAGCTGACTCCCATGCCGTGGGCCCAGGTTCAATCACGGAGGGAACTATGTGTTTTTAATTCTTCCTGGCGACAACAGCGACGGACACCGGCAGCGGCTGCGGTGGACTTCATCGCCAACAGAAACGGCTACTGTATTGAGCCCATAACAGCGTAAGCCGTAAAAATAGGTTGGTAATGATGATGATAGGATTAGAAACAATTCGTGTACGCATCAGTGTCACACCCACCTTAATCTCTGACGAAGGAGCCACAAAGCCAACGTCCACACCTTTGGTCGCGTGGATGGATGGTGAGCACAGGATACCCATTGACTCGGTCATGGCATATCCGTTCACCAGACACTCGAAGTCCACGAATGCCTCTTGAATTTCCCTGAGAAGGGGCTCCGAAAACACCAAGCCTCCGGTTCCGATGCGACGGATGCCTTTAAGCCGGTTTCCTGTGCTTTTCATCTCCGCCACGATCGCCCGCAGATGTGTCGGTGGTAAGGAAAGGGACGTCACCTGTAAAGTGAAGAAATATAATTTTTCACCTAAGGGAGTCTAAAACATATTATTGGGTGAGCTTTGCTTATCTAAATGTCTGCTGCGGATGTATTCTGTGTAAAATAACATCGTTATAAGTACACAGGTCAACACACTTGCGTAGAACGAGGGGAACAGCGTGCTAAGCATTGTGCTGGCGACATCTAAAGATGACCTCTGGTGCCAAATTGGCTGAATCTGAGCTTGAGTAACTACATTTCCAGTTAGTATTGATCCCTCTCAGCCTGGTGGTCGCCTCTAGATTTGGTAGCTGCGTTGGGCCTCAGGAGCGGATTACATACACGTGCGTTGACATCTGTAGGAATTTGAAAATAGTGAGCAAGAGACGCAGAAGCATACCATCAAGCTGTTTTCTGTCCAAATGGGCATACAACTGAGCTCTCGAACCAACTGTGATTTGCTCGCTGCTATTTCGTGTGGGTGCTGTCAGATGGAACTCACTAGATCAACATGTTCAACGTCACTTGCAGCACTGCATGCAGCACAAAGGCGGGAGGAAGCACAGCCCGCCTTGTTCAGCCTTACTAAAACGAAAGGTGATTGTTACGTATACGAGAGAAGTTTTCAGTAGCAATATATTCGTTGAAGCAAATAAATCTAGGAAAGCCTTCGGGGAAGGAAATTCAGGAACATATTTATTTGGGATAGATGGTACAGATCTCTGGTTAACCTCCCTGTCTTTCCTTTGCCTTTCTCTCTCTCTCTCTGGTACAGATTCTTGCATTTCAACAGAGATAGATGTCGTATAAGCATCTCTTGTTATCTGTTTAGCGCACTTAGAGTAATTTAAGGACACCTTAAATACCTCACAATACAAAGTAAAATATTTTTGCAGGGAAGGCCCGGCGACTTCCGTATACGGTAGGGAAGGTGCGAAACAAAGCGTAGTGGTTAAGATACAGCAGTCAGTGACCATTAAAAGATGATGGAGATGCTCGACCGAAGAAAGTACGAGGCAGCTGTATTCCTCAGAAGTTGAAGCTGGACTCATCGAGTATTCATCGTCGTAACAGCTTTAAGAGGGTAAGCAAACAAATCCCATACACGCATGCACACATACACACACCAACACCTATGAAATGAGCCACCTTTTAACACTAGCTCTTTAGTGAAAACGTGGTTCTTTCCTTGGGTGTTTTTGAAAGAGAGTGTGAATGTGAATGTGGTCGGCTGCGCTCTTAAGGTGTTTCCGTCCTTGTCTGAGTGCTGCAGTAATTAACGCCTCATGCTTTACACACCTACGCGATGAGCGCACCACACGCAGAAAGAGCCATTATCGCCTATTGGGGCGATGAAGAGCGCTCCTGGCACCATAGGCTCATTTGAATAGTAGGCTTGAATTAGGTTTCACCGACCTCTTGCACAAACTTGTTTATCGACAACACCTCTAACTCGTTTCTCTCAGGGTGTGCGCCACAATCGATCTTTAGGACGACAAGCCGAGTCACCCTTCAAAGCACTGCAAGTCACTCGTATAACTAAGAGCTACCCCAGTTGGTCACTTCCAACATACAGCGATAGATTGAGTGGAAAGATCGGATTGGAGAGAGAGACAAGGAAAAAAAAAAGCAGTCTTGGAGCAGGTTTTCTTCGATGTCTACTTACCGGTGCAGGCGTGGCTTGGTATAGGTACTTTTTATGTTACTTTTCATACGCTCCGCTTTCGCAATGGCACCGAACAAAAGAGGTATCGGCACAAGCGTAGCGGCCGTAAGAAAAGGAAGGCTGTCGCGGAGGGAGCACATCCCGCTCAAACTTCGTGGACATAATGTCCGCTTTAGCCTAACGCAACACTGACGCATCTGACACCTGTCTTATTGCATTAACAGATAAGTGAATTTATGTCGGGCTAAGCTGTTGAGGCTCATTTCTGCGCCAACGCGAACTGCAGTTGAGCTTGTTGATGCAATAGTAATGAGTCGAGAAGGAGGAGTCGAGAATAGCCGTCAAGGCTGTGTAGTTAGTAAGTTGAAGGGTTCTATTGTGCAAAAGCTACGATAGATAATATTACAGCACAATATTCATGATACGAACCTCAGTATTTCAGTGGAATATTACTCACATTGCCCAAAATTTCGTCCCCAAGCGAATGAGAAACTTGTACATTATGGCAGCAGAGACGCTTTCATTCCAAATTTTTTAGCTGCTGCATGTCAGTGACTGAAAGGTGAGTTGGCGGAAGGCTGCGAAATTTTTCCAAATCGCATGATGTAAACAAGAAAACTTCAAGAAAATGTTTTACTTTTCCCGTTGCAATAACTACGCGTGATTTGATTATCTATTGTGGATATTGCCACCCGCGTTATGCGTGTTCATTTCATAATCATCATCATAATCAGATTGGGCACTCATTTTTCTAACTGGTTGCTGTGAAAAAACAACGTGAAGGACGTTGGTTGTCGTGGCCGCTTCAGTAAAGCTGCCGTTCGCTGCCAGTGGAATTCTCTCTCCTTTCCTCTCGCGACCAACTGGTAGAGGTGCTGCGTAGACCTAGGCGGCACCCTAGGCGATCTGGACCCAGAGCTGCAAACGCCAGTAGCTTTCTCACCCCAAGTCGCCCGAAGAAGCCGTCATCTGCAAGGGCCGCCACCTGAGTTCTATCTGCTGGCATGTCCATCGAGAAAAATGTCCACAGCTACGGCAGACCAGATGCAGGAGACCCAACTGGGTCATTTCTTGTTGATTGCATGTGCGCCACGCACGCCTTGATCTTTCCACGGTGACACATTCGAGTACGTTGAATATTGGATGACTTCGATCGAATCGCCAGCCTCAATGAGTGCGACGACACCAAGAAGATCCGATGCGTCTGCTTTGCACTCGAGGATTCAGCACGCATGTGCTATGTGAACCACGAATTTCCTTTGGCGAGTTGGCAAGAATTTCAGCGACAGCTTCGTGACAAATACAGGAGCGCTGAAAGGAAAAAACAAGCCGAGCAAGCCCTGGTGTCACGAAATCATAGGAGAACCAAGGGCACTGCTATGTTCGTCGAAGAAATGTGTCGGCTGTTTCGGTGAGCGGGTCCCTTCATGTCCGAGAAGAACGTGCGGCTCTTGATACGTGGAGTAAAAGAGCAACTGTTTGTCGGCCTGGTGCGTAATCTTCCTGCCACTGTGCGAAGTCCCTTCTTGAGGCATCAACCATGGAGAGGACGTCTCGGCAGCGGTCGTCGCAATATGAGCGCCTCACCGTCGCCGCCTGCTCCCTCGCGACAGGAAACGAAAATGAAAGCCTCACAGACCTCGTACGGCGTGTGGCGAAGGAATAACTCCAAAGGTGGCAAGCAGTGGGACCCCAGCTGAATGTGACGGCAATTACAGATGTGGTTCGTGACGAGATCCGACAGGTAATGCAACTTTTCGCGCACCCCTTGATCAATTGTGCCGAAGCGATGCGTGTGCCAATGCAAACTACAGTAAGTTTCTTCTCTCCAAAGGGACAGGCGCCATGGCGTCTCCAAGTGCCAATACCCCGCATACGGCTGCATATAGTGACCAACGACTTAACATGAGGAAAGTAAATGTCTGCGCTCGGCCTACAACCGTTGACTGTGCTACCACTGTGGGGAAGCCGGTGACTTTTACCGTACTGTGCGTTCCGGCAAATGGGTCTCCCTTGCTTTCACCCTGAAGCGCGTTGCCCGCACTAGGGCGCGCACCCACAGGAATCGAAACTTGTCAGTCAGGACATCATGACCTTGCGGTGACGCAGCGGCGGCAGTCTCGATCACCGTCTCTTAGGCGCTTTGTGCCCCCTAGCAGCAACACTACCCCCTTCGATTCCGCCGGCCGCAGTTACTCCAGCACATCGAAGAAACTAGCACCAGTGACCTGCGGGGGTCAGGTAGCTATCCGCGAAACCTAAATTTGCTCCCTCGACGTCGGCTGTGATCGACATCAATTTCCAACATCTCACATGATACCAGTTTCCGCTGACATTACCATTTCTGTTGATGGCTGCGAAGTAACTGCTCTCGTCAACACCGATGCCGATTACTCTGTTCTCAGTGGTACATTGGCAGCTGCAATGTGGAATGTTACGACGCCTTGGGAAGGTCCCCAGCAGCGCATAGCCACTTGTCGTCTTGTAACACCAACAGGGCGATGAACGGCCAGAATTCAAATCCGCAATTTTACTTTTATTGGCTCTTTCATCGTAATGCCTCATTGTTCGTGTGAAATAACGTTGGTTATGGATTAACCAAAGAAATATCAAGCCATCATCAATCTGCGGAACCTACTCATTTCATTCTCTAGCCAACTCATTGTACCACCGGATGAATACCCCTCAGAGTGAACAGCTATACGTGTCGTTGATCTCACAGTTGCAGTACCTCCACGTAGTAGCATGTTCGTTGTCGGCTAGTGCGAGTCCGACAAAAATGTTCCCAGAATTGCTGAAGCAACGTTTCAGTCCTACTAGGTCGTCAAATCTGCGTCGCAAGAGCTGTTCTAAACTCCATCGCAAGCAAACGGCGATCATGGTGAGGAATTTCAATGGAGAGTTACAGCATTTCGTACAGCGCAGTCTAACAGCAAACTTCGAGAGCTTCAATGCATCAGAAGACTGTGCATCTTTGACAGAACTATCAGTGAGCAGTTCGCATGAGGCAAAGGCCGCCAGTGAAATTGAGGTGAGCCCGCACCTAGCGCCTGCGCAGATGAAGTCTCGTTCGCCTTCTGCACTCGTTCAATGATTGTTAGCGTTCACTTCCAGAGTAAAACAGACTACGTTTATGAAACACCGCATCATCACTGATCCGACTGTGAGGGCGCGCACGAACATACCCACCGGGTTTCCCAGAAGGAGCTTGATGCCATTCGTAGCGAATTCGAGCTGATACTCGAAGACGACAATGTACAACCTTCCAGTAGTCTGTGTGCGTCACCGCTTATATTGGTGAAAAAGAAAGACGGAAACCTACAGTTATGCGCGGATAACCTTAAACTCAACCACTTCACAATAAAGATGTGTATCCCTTGCCCCGCATTGATGACTTCTTAGATCGCCTCCGGCGTGTCTGATCTTTTCATCCATGGACTTGTGCAGTGGCTACTGGCAGATTGAAGTAGATGAGCGCGACCGTGAAAAGACTGCCTTTATTACACCAGACGGCCTGTATGGGTTTGGTGTTCTTCCATTCGGCTTGTCTTAAGTTGCAACAACTTTTCAGCGAATGATGGACAGTGTCTCAACTGGCCTAAAGTGGCAATCGTGTCTCGTGTATTTAGACGACATCATGCTCTTCTTTGCAACGTTTGAACAACACATCGAGCAATCTAAAACCACCCTTCAGGCCATCCTCGCCGCTGGTCTCTCCCTTCAACCTGAAAAATGCCTCATCGCCTACAACGAACTCGAATTCCTTGGCGACGTAGTCATTAACGCCGGAATTTGGCCTGACCCAGAGAAAACTGTGGCTGTTGCCTATTTACCGACACCTAGAAACAAGCGGGGAGTCCGGCGCTTCCTGGAGCTCTCCGCCTGCTACCACAGCTTCGATGAGAATTTTTTCGCACCATGCTGAACCGCTAACTCCGCTTACGAAGGACGACGTTACTTTTGCTTGGGCACAAACAGCAAGACGCCTTTCGCGAGCTGCAGACACGCCCACAGTGACAGTGACAAGAACTTTATTGGAGTGTCCTGAGGAACTTGATTGATTCGGCTCCCCAATCGAGTTGCTGGCTCCGCCCACGACGGGACCGAGAGGAGGTGACTCTCTGCGACGTCGCGGGCCCTCTGGATGGCCTGTAGTTGGTGCGTCAATTCCGAGCTCTTTAGCAAGGCGTCCCACTTTGAGTTGTATGGAAGGTCGGAGCCCGCGTTGTACAGGAACAGATAGAACATGTGGTCGAAGGAGCAGCATGCGTGACCGCATTTGGAGCCCGGCTGCGGAAGTTCGGGTCTATCCAACTGAGGGCTCTGGGAGCAGGTATGATCTCGTCTGTAAGAGCCTGAAAGTAACGGCTTGAGCCCTGTTCAGTTTCGGGATGGGGGGAGGGAATTTCCTCCTGCTGTGTCTGTAATGCGACGTAATTTCGGGATAGGTTGTTAGCGAATCTTTGAAGGGGCAATTCTGTGGAAGAGCCGGACCGTTATTTCGGACGCGGTTCGTGAATTCACGCGCCAGGCAGTTGGCCTGCTCGTTAGGGTTGCAACCCGCTTGGTTAGTTATATCGTTCACGGGGGCCGGGAACCACGCTACGTTATGACCTCCAGTATCTTCGCCCGTAGCAATACGAAAGGATCCGTTGACCATGCTGGCTGCGTGTTTAGAAATTATAGCGGACGAGAAAGCCCTGGACCGCCATGCGCGTGTCGGAGAAAATGGTCATCGGGCCTTTTGCGGCTTGAAGAGCCGAGTATATCGCGGTTTCCTCCTTCTCGTTCGCGTGTCTGCTCCAATTCTGGGCTACTTTGACGCGGATACCGATACAAAAACACACGGATGCAAGCAACATCGGCATCGGTGCTGTTCTTGTGCAGCTACAACTAGGTATCGCTCTAGTTACTGCGTACGCCAGCTGAACTTTATCATCTGCGGAGAGAAATTATTTCACTACCGAAAACGAATGTTTCGCCGTCACGTGGGTCATCACGAAGTTTGGACTTTACCTGCTAGCTTGCTAGCTAGCTTGCCATTTCAAGTGAACGTATTCACTTCCACCTCAGCTGAGGTGGCGCTTCTGGTATACATATTAGCATGCTAATGCAAATATGCACTTTTACTCTTTCTGAGTGGATTAAATCAACACAGCTTGTGTTATAAAATAAAAAGCTGTGTTACTTCAATATAGCTTCTTATTTCTTGTGGGTGCTGTTATCACCTTTCTCTAAACCATTGCAGTTGCTTTATGCACCATTGTTCTTAAATGAATGTGTGGTTGCTGCTACGATACCTTGTGCACACAAGCACTGTGATACCTCTGGGCGCTTCAGGTGGTGATGAATGAAATAAAATACAAGCCAGCTGAGTGTTCCAGTCATGAGGGGAGAGCTTGTCCATTGTCCGCTACTAATGCTTCTCTAACGCTCCCATTAATTAGTCGTAGAGCGGAGGGTGATTAGTCGCTGGTAATTCAGGAGCCTTTCTCTTGGTCGTGTTTTCCGGTTGGCTGACACGACCAACCGCTTTCGCAGAGATCTACCGAGCCTTAATGTTATTACATGACGCACCATGCTACGAGGCCATTGAGCAAGGCTGCTATAGAAAACAAGATACTTCTATAGTTTAAAGTAAAGCTTTATGTTTGCCAGCCACCGAGTACCTTGTATATTTCGATGAGTTCGCTGATGCATTGTAGACTCGCGCCGGGAGTCACTACCACAAAAGGTGTGCCCAAAAGCACGCCGAAAGTGATGCAGGTGATTCCTGACGCATGCGTGATGGGGGCTGCAATCAACACCACGTCGCTGGCATCCCAGGAAAAGCAAGGCCTGCGGCATATTCACATGACACATGTCTGAGGAAAGGTATTGCGAGAAGGAGATGTGTTATTAGTTCGTCAATCTTACAAACCGATCCTTCAAAAGGCGCTTAGGACAAACTATTTATTGAAGCCGTATTGAATATTTCAAGAGAAACAGGAGGTTGGCAGATGAAACCAGAGGTGCTGTGCAGGAAAGCCCGAGTTCGGCAATATTCCATATCTCTGCTAACTCTGGCGGCACTGTCAGAAGATTTAGCTAATGACATCGAGACATCAATTTGAAGCCGGGGCACGCCTCCGATATTGTAAGGTTATCTAGATCCACGCTTGGGTTATCGCAGCTTGGGCACTGTTTCATGGGTGGCCGAAAAACAAGGAGTCAGCGGGTCGAACCAAGAGTGCCTTCATTCATTTGATTATTGTTCCGCCCAGTGCATTAACTGTCCAAGTCAGCTTTAGGAAAAAGTGTCACCTTTTACCACATTCGAATGGGAGCGAAGGGTTAGCGCCACACTGTCCGCATTGGCAGTGGATAGGCAGAAAATGTCCGAAGAAGGAGACACGCCCCTGACGCGCCCCAGAAATCTGTGGCAACTTGCTTGCACCGGGTGTGTAGATAGATAGCCAGATAATCAAGGTATTACGAATTTCGTTGACAGCAATAAGGAGCGCTGGCGCGTAACATTTCCCATTTTTCTCTGTTTGAAACGACGAAGAGTGCACGCTGGCCGCGCTCGTGTTGACATACGTGCCTTTATCTCGATAATTTGTTGTCTGATGCTCTCGCGCATTTCACGTTATCTTTGGTCACTGACTGCCATCGAAAAAACTCAGGCGAGCGAAAAACTCGGGGCATCCTGCATAGCTCTCTAGACCAAGCTTTTTTGGCATTCGGCAATTGATAATGTCCATGCCCTCGTTTGTACTACGACTAAGAAACCAACGTAGAAGTGTAGAAATCGCCTATAAGTGAGCCATCTTCTTTATGCAATCCTTGAAGTATGTTTCAGCGCCAGTCCAACCAACCGCCCGAATTGGATGAGGTACATGCGTCCTTAGTTCTGACGTAAATTTTAGGAGAGGAAACACTTTTGTAACACGCATGCGTTGCATTGAGAAGAAATCATTTTTCCTAAGGCTTGTTTTGTAGTGTACTTTATTTAACGGTATAAATCCTTTTGCGTTACGACTTTTCGGTTACCGCTTTACATTTAAATATTATCCACACTATCTTGCTCACTCCCACCAATGTCCACTACAATGCGCTTTCCATCCAAGTGATTATTGCAGATTCTAGAGTTATTCCCAACCACCATCTCACACCATGGCCCTCCAACTCAGCTATACGCCATGGTTTCAATTTCAGACTATTCTGTAATTATGGAATTCTGATTTCTGAAACGTTGGCAACGCGCTCAATGAACTCACTTTTCCTCCTCTTCCCAACCGAGAATGTTCATGAGGTGTTCAAAACTCACTTTTCGGATAATGGATCCTAAATTACATTATAGTAGAATAATAGAGCGAGAACACAAAAGGCAATAGAGAGGCACAAAACCACGGATCTAGTTTTCACAAAAACCTTTCCAAACTTTTTGCCCTTTTTTTACTATTCTGCTCATTAGTTTGGGCTTACCCTGCCGTTGCCATGTTTGCCACCAAGCCGTAGTGGGTGACGACCACACCTTTTGCAAGACCAGTGGTTCCTGAGGTGTAGCAAATCCCAAGCACGCAATTTTTAGGATCCTCCACGAGGACTTCTCGGAACAAAGCCTCGTCCATGTTAAGGAACGAGGCCGTTGACTCAAATCCTTCCGTAGGAGCCGTCGCAAAGAGTCCCTGCAGAGTAAATTATATTATCATGGATCAAACAGTCACTGTCGCGCTTGGGGTAAACATAGATCTCTCGCTCCTCTCCACGCGCAGATGAATATACATCCTCTAGCTATCCATTCGGCAGCAAAACAAAACAAAATCAAGAAGAAGAAAATCATGTTTGGAGCGTTTCACAAGTTTCATAGCCTTTGGGGGCTGAGAAGTGTTTGAAATTCGAGAAGAAAAAGGGGGCATGTAGGCGTACGTCTAAAAGCAGTTCTTTCGAAAATGTGCGCACATCTGTTGCCCTCCAGCAGCAGTGTGCTGTGCTATCGTTCAGTGTCCATCTAACCTTTGTCCGTGAAGCTGGGCACTGGTAAGTGCTTATTTCAAGCATTAATTATGGTTTATTAATGAGATCTAGCGTACCTCATTTTAATTAGTTGTTGAAAAGACCACGTCATGTTTAAAGAGCGTTGCCAGACGGGACAAGTGAGGTTTAGGAGCACACAGACAAAGCAGCACGATGTCTATGTGCTCCTTCTTGTCTCCACCCGTGGGGTAGCACTGCTTTTCTTTTCTCATGAGTGAACAAGCCCGAAATTCAACCTGGCTTAACACTATACATCTGGGGAACCGGTCTGTGCTTTAACAATTGTACGTGGCAGGAAAGACAGCGTGTGAAGAACAATTTTGGCAGCCTACAAGGGTCAACTCGTCGGAAGGAATGCGGGGCTATCGTTAGTTTATTCAAACCATATTTCATAGCAGATGTAAAGGTGAAACTAATGGGCAAGCGACAGAGGCCTATTGGATCAAGCGGAGATGTGGAACTTACCGCTTGTGTCCCATGCTCATAACAGCCTGCTCCTTAAGGAAACTCCTCTGCACGCATCTTTTGGATAACACGCTGTGTTGACAGGTCATATCGTTTTAACGTTTCGTTGATTTTTCAGCGAGTGCGTTCACCACCGCGATCATGCGACTTATTGCTGTTTTTAAAGCAATTTTTCGTTTTGAATGAAGCTCATTTAGAGGTCAGTGCCCGTTTTATTTTGTGTACTTCTTCCGCATCTGTTTGGTACCGTTACTTTTCTGGAGTATCGTACGAAGAGAATCTGTGCCCCCCCCCCCCCCCCCCCCTCCCTCGCTGCTACTCACGGCAGAAAGTGGACAGGAAGGGCGCACTTACCACACAAGATAGAAGAACGATGAATAACTTGGACTGGCTGCTTGTGCACATATCAATTATGTGGTTCAAATAAAAATCAGCTTGGCAGACTGCCAAAAGTCTGCCACGCTGCCTCTTCAAAAAAATGTGAACGGGATTCTACTGCAAAGCATTTCAGAGCAGCTTCCGCAGAGAACAGGGCAGAGCAGATTCCGTTTTCGTAACAAATTCCACTTAGGCAAGACAGTAGCATCGACAATAAGGCTCTACCACAAACAAAAAGCAATATCATGCAATGTAAACTACCGAAAAATTACTCACGGCAATGAAAGGTCATTGCAACGCAGTATAGGGCAACAAAGCATCTGAAATCCCTCTCGGATGCTTTGTACTATTCTGGTTCATTTTTGATTACCTATTCAGAACAAGGTTATCCGTTCGTCCTGAAATCGCTCGACCGAGATCTATGCGGCAAGATACAAAGGCTCATTGGCGTTAGTCAGAAAAAGGGTGTATTGATTCATCGATTTCCTGACAACAGAGATCTCGAAAGCAGGAATATTTTAAAATAACAAGTCGTTAGTCGTGATCCCTTGATAAATGCAATAAAGTTTTTGTACATGTTGCGTAAAACATAGTTGTTGTAGCGAAGAACACTCCTCTGCAGCGCTGTTCTCGGGAAACGCTGCTCATCCTGAGGCCCTGCGCTGACGGTCGGCCCAACCGCTGTTGGCTAATAAACACCCTTTCATTATATATAAATGTCAATAAATGTATGAGTCTTTGTTAAAAACGAGTTGCCAACAGTATACTATTAGGAGCAGTTATAATTCGCACGTAGATGATGCGAGGTTCCTACAAAATTGTGCAAATAAAGAAGAACACAAACTTTTTTACAGAACCAGCTACATCGGTAGCTGATTACCGTGTGTGTAATCGAAGACATGTAACAACACTTTTGGGCAGATAATAATAAAACAGTATTTGTATGCGCGACATTATTGAATAAACATTTTTTTCAACTGTAGTTATTCAAGCGTATGATCACGAATGTAAAAGAAACTTAATATATCCCCTCTAAAGAAATGGATGCTGTCCTTGAGTATTACCAACTTTTTCACTCAGTGTTCATATTGATAACAGACCATGTAATAGGCAGAGGCTCCGAGATCCTACCCGGCGAAGCCCCAGTAACTATTGACTGAAGAGAAGACAAAGAAGAGCACGCTGTTACATACTGAGAGATACAGTGAAGTACTCTTCAGGTGTACAAAGCACTAATAATAATGCATACTAGAGCTTTCTTTGTATTTTCATGTCAATAACACTATGCAGTTAGACAAGCCAGGTGTACAGCAGTTGCTGAAACTATTATTTTATTGCAGCAAAAAATGTTCTGTGCATATTCTCACCTTTATTTCTAATGAAGACGCCGCCTTACGAGCCTTTTCCGCAAAGGCGGCATCCGTTAGAATGTGAGTGCTGTCGCTGTCGCTTAGCTGGTAGCGCAGTTCGCCTTGGTTGTGGGAAGGAAAGAAGAAACAAAGAAATTCATGTCAATGTTGGAGTCTAAAGGACGTGAAGCTTCTTTGAGTTGGAAGGCGAGATTTCAGCACCAGCGCGTGACACGACCACCGCTTCATTGCTTGCGCCACTTAGCTGCGCGCCTCGTGAGGCAGAAGGCGATGTACGATGCTCGGAAACGCGTTGTTGAATGAATGAATGGATTCTGGGGTTTTACGTGACAAAATCACGATTTGTTTATTAGGCGCGCGGTAGTTTAATTTTCTGGGTTAATTTCGAGCACCAGGAGACCTTTACCGTGCGCCCAATTCAACAGGCACGGGCGTTTTTGGCATTTCATCGCCATCGGAAGGCGGCCGCCGTGATCGGGATTGGATCCCGCGACTTAGTACTTAGCGCCGTGTTATTCAGATTTATATGCACAGATAATTACGACACATGCACAACTGTACGAAAAAAATTCGCCAGAAGCAATCTCACGATAAATCTCGATCTTAATGCGATTAGCATTGAAACGATGAAGTGGCACACGCTACTGCCAACGTCAAAACTTCTAAGCAGCCGGCCTCCTCTATAATGTCTTACTGCGCACGCTGCGCCATCTAGCGGTGTCACTGTAATGTCTACGTGTGGCACGAGTTTGATACCGTTGATCATAGGATAAACTTAGAGAAACTTAAAGTTAGCGTCAACAGATTCATTGAACAGTGACACACTTCTACTAGCACATACCGGACCTGAATTGATATAAAAGAGGGTCATTCAAGAGCAGCACCGACCGAGCGGCACAAACTCAGTGCTCCAAGTCGGTTTCAACGGGGTTCATTCAAGTTCGGTACATAACCAGTGCAGCATTTCCAGTGTCGCATTTCATGGTCCACATTGGCGTCAAAGATGGCCGTTGAAAAAAGCCAAATAGGTACAGAGTGCCTAATATCAGTTACGTAAGTTGGTCCAGCGGTTAGTTTCGAATCCTGTTCCCGCATCACATAAAAAATAAAATTTGGCGGGAAAACGGTTTGAGATGTACGTAATAGATAGATAGATAGATAGATAGATAGATAGATAGATAGATAGATAGATAGATAGATAGAGTTAATTTGACGATAGAGAGGTGGTCTTGCTGTTGTGGTGTGGCTCAGTTTATGCGACTACAGCGAAGCGCAGGACGATTTCACACGCTGCTGTATCGGTCAATAACCAAAAACGAAGGACGCTGGTGGGTTCCGCGAAGAGGGGATGCGGGAGACACCCACGCGTGGAAAGAAATCGGATTAGTGGTTGCATCGCAGAAGAGGCGCCAGATCTGCACCCTCGCTTGGAACAAAAGGGAAGACGGTCCGAGCTGAAGGCGGGCGTTCAGGGAGACGGGCGTGAGGATAAAAGGTAGGGCGTGCTTGAGCTCGCAGCCACCGCTAATGCCCATGCGCTTCCCACATGTCCCGCTCACCGTCTCGGTCACGAAAACTGGGCGACACGACACTGCCCATCTGGTTTGGCATCCGCGCGCCTTCTGAGAATGCCTTGTGAAAACGGCGGCATCTTATGACCATTTAGCCGGCTACGACAGATGGATTCGTTTGTGTGCGACCGCCATCGGATCCTAATTATGGTGTTTAAATTTCAAGCGAACCGGCCTGCAGCTGCACGGTGGACCGAGCTTTCTTAGTACTGGCAGGACAGCCGCCTTCTTGTCGTTTCCCACGGACCGTCTTCGTCCCGGGACCGGCAGCTGGGTCTTCTTCGCTTCGGCTCCGCACCGTGACAGCGAAAATGGCCAATCGCTTATATCTCCAAGTGCCCACAAACATACCAACGCCTTCATACAAGTGAGCGCTCTCTACTGATCCCCCTTGAGATTTCGGCGAGCCCCAGGGGGCACACCAGGCCCGAAAACCCGCCCTCCTTGCGCCACTGCCGTGCTACGCCTCACGACGCAACCTCCCCTACTGTTGCAAGTATGGAGGTTCAGGTGCAAGGTACGGACATGGACCCGAGCCAGTATGACCCTCGGAACTGTATCCAAGGCCTGAGAACTCAGGTGAACCACCGGGAAACCAGAAAAGCGAGCCAAGGTACAAACGCCGATCCGGCTGGTCGGGAGACGCGGGAGACCGCCACAACTCCCGCGTTCCATAGCTCCTCGACGCAGCTACGCGCGCTCCCTACAGCAGCACAAAAGATCAAGCAACTGCCGGTTTTTCCCCCAGACGAATATAAAGTCGTCTTCCACTCCCAGGGAGGCCTTGACCTTACGACGCTCCAGCCACACTACCTCCTCCCCGCTCTCATGCAGGCCACTGCACTGACCGACCCATCTACGCTGACACATCGGGTTCACCGCGTCCATAACACTTGCATAGTGTCGGTGGCGAATCAAGATGACGCTTTCAGGCTCGTAAAACTCCAGCACATAATCTACGACGAACTTGAGTATGCCATGGCGGCATATATTGCACCCCCTGATGGCTCAGTTAGGGGAGTTATTACGAACGCTTACTGGAAAGAATCGCCACAAGGACTTCTAGCAGACTTGATCGCCCGCAACCCCCACGTTACTGCACTAGATGCTCGATGGCTGGGACTCACACGTTCGATACTCATCACCTTCGGCCAAGCCATCGTCCCCCGAAAAATTGGTTATGGCGGAGGACTGCATCTGTGTACGCCCTATACACCATGAGTCGAGACCTGCAGTAACCGCCGCATCACAGTTCACCACTACGATTTATGCATCCAACCTAGGACACACAAGTGCCCCAGATGCAGCGAGCTACACCCGAAGGAGCCAATTACAACATGAACTCCACTCTGCATCATTTTCTAAGGCCCTGATTTGTCCGGGACCTGGAAATGCAAGCACCGCCACCTCCATAGGACAACCAAGCCAACCTCCGAACGCGAAGTACGATGCCGGCAACGAGTAGACCACCACTTACCGCGCAGTGCAGGATCTGAACGCTCGGAAGCACCTGTCGGCCAACAAACAGGGCGCTCTAGGAGCTCGGAGCGACCGACATGTGCCGACAAGCTGAAGACGCCCAACGTGACCACAAAACTGGCAAGCAACACCCCGCTTACCCTGGAACCCCGTGACCAGTAGGCTTGGGCTCTTCGTGTGTAGGTAAGCCGCCTCACAACACACAAACCTGTTCCCCCCTCCTCCCCACCTTGGAATCCAAATTCTACTTAGAATCCGAATTTGACGCTGAATTGGTAGTTCTGGAGGCGCGCCTCGAAACCAAATTCACAACACTCGGCGAGCAGCTATCTTCTCGCCTTGAGCAACAGATGGACACACTTTTTACACGGTTAAGCCTAACTCTCGGACGTACTTTTGCACAACTTGAGACGCGCCTTGAGAGGCTGGAGGCAAATAAAAGCTCTTCACATGAGAGGTCCCCTACCTCCATCCAACGCCCGCCTACTCCTCTTACTTCTGGCGGGCCGGGATAATTCTACCCACGTATCACTAATTTAATGAAACTGCCACGGGTTTCGGAAAGCGCGCACCACTGTAACTCTTAATACCTACCCTCCCTGCCGTACCTAAGCTCCTTTTGTTACGTGACACACAACATCAAGCCAAACTTCCCAATTACCACGCAGTACACTCAACCAGATACGGAACACATAAAACACATAAGGAAGTATAATATGGATAGCATTGACCGTGCTCTCAGGAACGGAGGAAGCTTAAAAGCAGTGAAGAAGAAAGTAGGAATAGGCAGGAATCACATGTATGCGTTAAGAGACAACGCCGGCAATATTATTACTAATATGGATGAGGAGTTCTATAGAGATTTATGCAGTACCAGTGGCACCCACGACGATAATGGAAGAGAGCATAGCCTAGAGGAAATTGAAATCCCACAAGTAACTACGGAAGAAGCAAAGAAAGCCTTGCGAGCTATGCAAAGGGGGAAGGCTGCTGGGAAGAATCAGGTGACAGCAGATTTGTTGAAGGATGGTGGGCAGCTTGTTCTAGGAAAACTGGCCACGCTGTACACGCAATGCCTCATGACTTCGAGCGTACCGGTATCTTGGAAGAACGCTAACACAATCCTAATCCATAAGAAAGGGGACGCCAAAGACTTGAAAAATTATAGTCCGTTCAGCTTACTGTCCGTTGCCTACAAAGTATTTACTAAGGTAATCGCAAATAGAATCAGGAACACCTTAGACTTCTGTCAACCAAAGGACCAGGGAGGATTCCGTAAAGGCTACTCAACAATAGACCATATTCACACTATCAATCAGGTGATAGAAAAATGTGCGGAATATAACCAACCCTTATACATAGCTTTCATTGATGACGAGAAAGCGTTTGATTCAGTCGAAACCTCAGCAGTCACGGAGGCATTCCGGATCAGGGTGCAGACGAGCTGTATGTAGAAATACTGAAAGATATCTATAGCGACTCCACAGCCACCGTAGTGGTCCATAAAGAAATCAACAAAATCCCAATAAAGATAGGCGTCAGGCAGGGAGATACGATCTCTCCAGTGCTGTTCACAGCATGTTTACAGGAGGTATTCAGAGACCTGGATTGGGAAGAATTGGGGATAAGAGTTAATGGAGAATACCTTAGTAACCTGCGATTCGCTGGTGATATTGCCTTGCTTAGTAACTCAGGGGACCAATTGCAATGCATGCTCAATGACCTGGAGAGGCAAAGCAGAAGAGTGGTTCTAAAAATTAATCTGCAGAAAACTAAAGTAATGTATAACAGCCGCGGAAGAGAACAGCAGTTTACGATAGGTAGTGAGGCACTGGAAGTGGCAAGGGAATACAACTACTTTGGACATGTTGTGACCGCGGATCCGGATCATGAGACCCAAATAATCAGAAGAATAAGAATGGGCTGGGGTGCGTTTCGCAGGCATTCTCAGATCATGAACAGGAGGTTGTCATTATCCCTCAAGAAAAAAGTGCATAACAGCTGTGTCTTACCCGTACCCACGTACGGGGCAGAAGCCTGGAGGCTTACGAAAAGCGTTCTATTTAAATTGAGGACGACGCAACGAGCTATGGAAAGAATGATGATTGTAACGTTCAGACGTTCAGGGATAATAGCAGATTGGGTGAGGGAACAAACACGAGTTAATGACATCTTAGTTGTAATCAAGAAAAAGAAATGGGCATGGGCAGGACATGTAATGAGGAGGGAAGATAACCAATGATGATTAAGGGTTACGGATTGGATTCCAAGGGAAAGGAAGCGTAGCAGGGGGTGGCAGAGAGTTAGGTGGGTGGGTGAGATAAAGAAGTTTGCAGGGACAACATGCACACAATTAGTACGTGACCGTGGTAGTTGGAGAAGTATGGGAGAGGCCTTTGCCCTGCAGTGGGCGTAACCAGGCTGATGATGATGATGATGACACTCAAACACCACCAACAACCTTCGGGTATCCACATTGATACATCGCACTATTACCTCCCAAGAACACACAATCACCTCCACCACCCCGTGTGTTCTCATCGAAATCATTCCCATGAAATGTAATACACCTCCGATCTTTACAGCCAACATATACCACAACCCACGCCAAGCCACGACCAGTCTCGGTGGTCTACTCCGGAAAATTAATCGCATCGCGGGCTGAAATCCCGTGCGCATAGGAGGCGACGTTAACTCTCAGCATACAGACTGGGGTTATCGGTACACCACAGCACGTGGTCGCAGGTGTTGGACTACCATCCAAGACCTGCGCTTTACTACACATAACCTTTTTCACACACCCACCCGAATCGGCCATAGTGTAACCATGTACCCTAGTCAGGCTCTTGCATTCAGCCGTTGCCTCAAAGGTCTCTCGTGGTCACGTACGCAACACACATTCGGAAGCGACCATTACATTAACGCCATCAAAATACCTCACACACAACACAGCCCTCGCCTCCTCACCCACAATCTTATCAAATGGGCCGTAATCCGGTCCGCACGCCAAGAACTCCCAGACACCCCGATATAAGACATTTATCATTGGGTAAAGTCTCTCCCAAACGACATAACCACGCACACATAACATATTACCACGTCACCCGACACCTCAACACTGGACACGCTCCTAGCCCACCTCTGGGAGGCACACCACAGCATCCTGAAGAGACGGAAACAACAGAAAGATAATAGAAAGTTAAAACGAAGACTGGTCACGCTAGAGGCAATTCGCTGCACACGCCGAGGAGCTGTGCCGTTCCATTTGGGGTAAAGTGTGCAACAGTATATCTGGCAACCTCTCTACCAAGAACGCATGGCAACTATTACGGCACCTTGTTGACCCCACACACTCACGCACAGCATCACAAAACTACATTGTGCACCTCATTCGCAACTCCACGCTCTCCCCCGACACCCTTGTGGACCACCTCTGGACAGAACACGCGCCACCGGGTATCTCCTCCCCCCTTTCACCCTACACAAGAGCCCCGAATGAGGCCCTTGACACCAATATTTCGGAACAAGAGGTCCGCATGGCCCTGAAAAACATCCGCACAAGCCCTACACCGGGAAAAGACAGAATAACAAACTCTGTGCTCCCCAACCTGGATCACACAGACTACAGAATATTTTAATCAATGCTGTAGAGAGGGCACCCTGCCACAGTCCTGGCGCCATGCCAAAATTATCTTCATCGCGAAACAGAAGAAACCCCACACCATATCAAACCTCCGCCCCACATTACTAGCATCATGTGTCGGCAAACTGCTCGAGCATGTTGCTTTAAACAGACTCAATCAGCATATGCACGATCACAACCTATATCCGCACAGCATGGTGAGCTTCCGCCCATATCTCTCCGCCCAAGATGCCATGGCTCAATTGACGCACGACAGCTTTGACCCTCTCATCCCCGCTCATACTAAAGCCGTCTTGGTCATGGACTTGTCCGAAGCCTTTGATCGCGTAAAACACCAAGTGATCATGGCGGTTCTCTCCTCCCTCAGTGCAGGCGCCCGCATGTACGCCTACATGCGAGCCTTCCTCTTGGGACGCAGGGCCGAGGTTCATATTGGCTCCCATGCGTACCCTCCATGCACCCTCAGCGGAGTGGGCACTCCGCAAAGTTCTGTCCTTTCCCCTTTTTTTCAATATCCCTCGCCATCACCACACACTCTCTGCAGACGACATTACTGTGTGGGCCATCCACGGCAGTGATGGCGACGTAGAGGAAACTTCACGAACCACCGGAAACATCACACAACAACACGCACAAAGCATTGGTCTCTCCTGTTCCCCGGAAAAATCTCAGATACTTCTCATGTGTCCCTCACCACGTACTATTCCCACGGCCCCCATCACCGTTACTCTGACCGGACACCCTACCCCGGAGGTCGACACATTCCGGATCCTGGGCCTTCACCTCCAGAGCAACGGCCGGAACACTTTCACTATCCGGAAACCCAAGCAGGTGACTGAAGCGCTGTCTCACCTCATTTGCAGAATTTCCAGCAAACCCTATTGCATGAAGAAGCGCGATTTGTGTTGTCTTGTTCATGCCTTCCTACTCAGCCGTTACCTCTACACAGTCCCATATCGTCGACTTCGAGAAGAAGAAGTCGCCACCCTATATGCTATGCTTCGTAAAGCCTGCAAGGTGGCCCTACACTTCCCCCCTTACACGCAAACCACCAAACTTCTCCAGCCTGGGCTCCACAACACCACACACGAACTCATGGAGGCCCACAGACAACTACAATACACTCGCTTAGCCCAACCTTTCAAAGGACGTTACATACTAGACGCTCTTAAAATTCGCAAATCAGCAGCGGACCCCACACTGCCAGTTCCCCACCCCATACACACTCAGCGCATAGTAAAACCCCTCCCTCGGAACACCCACGCCACCTAATATTCGGGCCGCCGCAAAGCCCGTGAAAAAGCTCTCCACAAATGCTACGGTTTCGAAGCTGACGCCGTATGGGTGGACGCAACATGCACGGGCGAAAACACGACAGCTGTAGTCGTTGACAATACACTCCATCCCATCGCAACTCTCCACCTTCCTGATGCATCCACCCCGGAATCCTCCGAAGAAGCGGCGATCGCGCCTGCCCTCACACACACTGATGCTCGGTACGTCCTTACCGACTCAAAAACCGCACTCCTAAATTTTGCACGAGGACGAATCCACGAGACCACTTTCCGCATTCTCAGCTCGCCCTCCGCAAACCCGCCCCGCAAGGTGGAACTGATCTGGGTGCCTGCGCACTCTGGGAACCCCGGCAACGAAGCCACCTGTGACCACGCGCAAGGCCTCATCAAACGGGCGGCGGTGGAATGGGGTCGAGCTCATCCCAGGAGCGGATGCACTTGTTCAGCGAGTTGACCTAGGCATATCGCGCCGAACCTCAGCTATACCTCCCACACCACCAATCCCTCCATCCTCCTCCTCCTCCTCCTCCTCCTCCTCCTCCTCCTCCTCCTCCTCCTCCTCCTCCTCCTCATCATCATCATCATCATCATCATCATCATCAGCAGCAGCAGCAGCAGCAGCAGCAGCAGCAGCAGCAGCAGCAGCAGCAGCAGCAGCAGCCTGGTTACGCCCACTGCAGGGCAAATGCCTTTCCCATACTTCTCCAACTACCCCGGTCATGTACTAATTGTGGCCATGTCGTCCCTGCAAACTTCTTAATCTCATCCGCCCACCTAACTTTCTGCCGCCCCCTGCTACGCTTCCCTTCCCTGGAATCCAGTCCGTAACCTTTGATGTCCATCCGTTATCTTCCCTCCTCATTACGTGTCCTGCCCATGCCCCATTTCTTTTTCTTGATTTCAACTAATATGCCATTAACTCTATAGAGAAATGTGCGGAATATAACCAACACTTATATATAGCTTTCATTGATTACGAGAAAGCGTTTGATTCTGTCGAAACCTCAGCAGTCATGGAGGCATTACGGAATCAGGGTGTAGACGAGCCGTATGTAAAAATACTGAAAGATATTTATAGCGGCTCCACAGCCACCGTAGTCCTCCATAAAGAAAGCAACAAAATCCCAATAAAGAAAGGCGTCAGGCAGGGAGATACGATCTCTCCAATGCTATTCACAGCGTGTTTACAGGAGGTATTCAGAGACGTGGATTGGGAAGAATTGGGGATAAAAATTAATGGAAAATACCTTAGTAACTTGCGATTCGCTGATGATATTGCCTTGCTTAGTAACTCAGGGGACCAATTGCAATGCATGCTCACTGACCTGGAGAGGCAAAGCAGAAGAGTGGGTCTAAAAATTAATCTGCAGAAAACTAAAGTAATGTTTAACAGTCTCGGAAGAGAACAGCAATTTACAATAGGCAGCGAGGCACTGGAAGTTGTTAGGGAATACATCTACTTAGGGCAGGTAGTGACGGCGGATCCGGATCATGAGACGGAAATAATCAGAAGAATAAGAATGGGCTGGGGTGCGTTTGGCAGGCATTCTCAGATCATGAACAGCAGGTTGCCATTATCCCTCAAGAGAAAAGTGTATAATAGCTGTCTTACCAGTACTCACCTACGGGGCAGAAATCTGGAGGCTTATGAAAAGGGTTCTACTCAAATTGAGGACGACGCAACGAGCTATGGAAAGAAGAATGATAGGTGTAACGTTAAGGGATAAGAAAAGAGCAGATTGGGTGAGGGAACAAACGCGAGTTAATGACATCTTAGTTGAAATCAAGAAAAAGAAATGGGCATGGGCAGGACAGGCATAACCGATGGTCATTAAGGGTTACGGACTGGATCCCAAGGGAAGGGAAGCGTAGCAGGGGGCGGCAGAAAGTTAGGTGGGCGGATGAGATGAAGAAGTTTGCAGGGACAGCATGGCCGCAATCGGTACATGACCGGGGTTGTTGGAGAAGTATGGGAGAGGCCTTTGCCCTGCAGTGGGCGTAACCAGGCTGATGATGATGATGATGATGTCATTAACTCGCGTTTGTTCCCTCACCCAATTTGCTCTTTTCTTATCCCTTAATGTTACACCCATCATTCTTCTTTCCATAGCTCGTTGCGTCGTCCTCAATTTAAGTAGAACCTTTTTCGTAAGCCTCCAGGTTTCTGCCCCATACGTGAGTACTGGTAAGACGCAGCTGTTATAGACTTTTCTCTTGAGGGATAATGGCAACCTGCTGTTCATGATCTGAACGCACCCCAAACGCACCCCAAACGCACCCCAGCCCATTCTTATTCTTCTGATTATTTCAGTTTCATCATCCGGATCCGCGGTCACTACCTGCCCTAAGTAGACGTATTCCCTTACCACTTCCAGTGCCTCGCTACCTATCGTAAGCTGCTGTTTTCTACCGAGACTGTTAAACGTTACTTTAGTTTTCTGCAGATTAATTTTTAGACCCACCCTTCTGCTTTGCCTCTCCAGATCAGTGAGCATGCATTGCAATTGGTCCCCTCAGCTAATAAGCAAGGCAATATCATCAGCGAATCGCAAGTTCCTAAGGTATTCTCCATTAACTCTTATCCCCAATTCTTCCCAATCCAGGTCTCTGAATACCTCCTGTAAACACGCTGTGAGTAGCATTGGAGAGATCGTATCTCCCGGCCTGACTCCTTTCTTTATTGGGATTTTGTTGCTTTCTTTATGGAGGACTACGGTGGCTCTGGTGAGGGAGTGCGTTGCCGGGCCTGATCCCGGTGAACAGAACCGGTAACGCACTCCCTCACCATAGCAGGATTGCCACCCTGGTGCAGTACTTCGCCACAAGCTCCTATACGAATACAACAATCAAACCAATCCCTTGGGAATTTTCCCGAAATATGATGGCACCGCCTCGAGACCCACACCCTTCACTCCCCCTGTTTCCTTTCCCGCATCCGCCCGGGAGCATACACCCCCTCGTGTGCTCAATGCACTCACCCCCATGCTACTACGCTTACCCATATTCTCTTTAAATGCCCGACAGGAATGGTAGACCCCTAGGACCACTTGGGAGGAATGGGAGACCGTGCTCCGCTCCACGGACGCGGCCAGGCAGAAGATCGCCACTGATCGGGCCGCCCACGTCATGGAACTCCATGAAATCACAAACGTGTAGTGCAGTGGGATCGTGTGGGGGCTATGGGACCTACGTGCCCGAGCCCCTTGGTCAAATAAAGTTGTTTCTCTCTCTCTCTCTCTCTCTTAAAAAGTCATGTTTTTGTTGTGTGGGGGATAGCGGAGTTTCGGGCTTCGACTCGGACAGACGCGCCGGCGTTGGAATAAAGCGACTCTTTACTGGCCAACGGCTCTTCCGTCGCGCTGCCACCGTGCACTCGAATCGTCGAGGGGCGCCGACTTCGCACCTTAAACACTTGTCCTGCTTAACTATTGTTGAAGCTACCAGAGGATAAAGGGAAAGGAAATTAATAGATAGATAGATAGATAGATAGATAGATAGATAGATAGATAGATAGATAGATAGATAGATAGATAGATAGATAGATAGATAGATAGATAGATAGATAGATAGATAGATAGATAATCAGGCCCCGAAAGGTGCGTGAACTGCACTATGCATGCTAATTGCATTAAGACTTCGAAGATTTCAAACCTCTCGTGTCACAGCGGCAGACCCTTTATGGGGGATCGGCCAAAAATGCACACGTACCCACTGCTCGTGTTTCCAGTTCAGGCATAGATGCTGCGAGCGAAGATGTCTATGTGTATATATCCACAAATTATCCGGCGAGGGAACGACGACCAACACCGAACTCCAGGAAAGAGGCAAAGGAAGCTTCGCTTTAATGAAGTGGAAATCTAATTACCCACATTTCGCTGTTCTTGTTGCTTGGCACAACTTCATTATTACATTATTCATCACTTAGCGCAAGTTAGGAGCAACTGGTATTTAGCTCGTCTTAAAGTGAAAACGTTTGTAGTGGCATTAACATCTGCTTCACTTTGTATCCTGATGAAGAAGTCGACAGTGCCGCCGGTTCTTTCGACAAAGGTGACACGTTGATGATAGTAACTGCTGTAAGTGTATTGGAACGGAGACCTGCGTTAGTTACATCGGATAATTTATAGGAAATAAATCGGAAAAAAACAATTTCAGTGAATCATCGAATTTACGCGGAACGAAAAACGTCCGGTATTGCTCAAACCACACCCGCTGTTGGTGCCGTTCTTTTTAAGTGTAAAATCGGTGCGACATAATTTTCTGCTCTCCGTCACAACCTTATTTCTCGGCAACGATTTCTAAGCTATCTCTTTGGTAAACAAGAGGGCTCAGGTGTAAGGAACGTATAACAAAAGCACTTTCACACGAAACAAGCACAAGGAAGTGTGCCACTGTTAACTAACTTATTCAGCAGCCGCTGCATAAACTATATAAACATAATGCCTGTACGCGCACTTTATAGTTAAACCACGGCAAGCATCTAGGCACTAAGAAGTGAAACGGACGTATTGCTAGACTGTAGTATTGCTAATCTAGTCTTGCCGCCATTCCGTATATAAACATGTCCCAGCAGTTACCGCGCTTCGGCTCTGCTCCTGAAATCTATGCTGATTGACGCTTACAGGTGATGCAACGCACAGGTAAATGCGCGTTCCACTAGGGATTAGTCAAAATTTGGTGCTCATGGGCCCACTCATTTACGCACCCTTTAGTTTGCGTTCCATTGATTTCCCCCGCCACAGCGGGAAGTATTAGGCAGCGATGGCTGCACGCTAAACTATGCTGTACTATACATTCGGCTATACTATGATTCTCTTGGCGTTTGGACTTTATATCAGTGCACAATATTCGCGAGTGCAGGCGTGCCAGCTTGCATGACACTGAAAGGGCACTAAGCTAACATAGATTGTTGCCATATTTTCGAGTTTACGAGAGGTTTCTTGGAAGTATGGTACTACTGATGTTCCATGTTGCTTGTAGGCAAGAATTAATGGCGTTGCTCTGGTGCCTTTGCTAATCGCGACACGGATTGTCAAAGAGCCTCTCTTTAAGCAGACATGTTTGCACGGGTTGATGGAGTGATGTATAAAATATTATCCACAGACGAGTTGAATGCTACAAAGCATGTGGAGAAAACTTTAAGGGGCTTCTATTTTATGATACATGAAGGAGAGGGTAGCGACTCTGTACTTCAGCACCCTGAAGTGCGCGATGTTGTATGACAGTAAATATCCTAAGCTTTAGCCCAAGTAGTACCATACCAAATAATAGGCACTCCAGTTTTATTCGTTTCATTGTTAAGAAGGACAACCAGTGGCTGCAGGCGCCCACAACTATAGAGAAATGTCCGATGAAGTACCATTCTCCTCTCATGTTGTCGTTTCGCTTTGAGGGTGAACTCAGAAGCGGTGACACACTAAGGTCCGTGCATACAAAAAAAAAATGACAGGAACTAGGAGCGAGATCTCGAGACGACATCGATTTATTCCTATAGCACGTTGTGAAGCCCCTAGCTGGTCTAAAGCGGGCACAGTCCAGGGTGAAAGCGTCATTTGATATTCTTTAGTTGTAATTTGTGAGGCCAAATATTTCACTGCAGGTAAATTGATGTTTTTACAACTGTTCAGGCGGCATGATTATTTACGCTAGCGTACCTATATTATTATACATGTTTACTTGATACCTAGGTGTTCTTGTGATCACAAGTTTCATAGGTATCAAAAGATACCTGTGATACCTACTTACTTTCGTTGCTTAACTAATTAATATTTACTGTATCATTACGGTTCCGAAAACAAAGGTAACAATACATGTAGGGCATCAGATTTTTTAATGAGTTTTTTTAGGTTATATTTCTTGTGATATATAGCTATTAGGGTGAGATTGCCATTTCTCGCAATTCATTTCGTAATTATAGACAATTACATTCAAGTAGTTCCCAAACCACAACGTTCGGAAAGTTTATATTGACAATGCATTGCACTAGTAGTGTATACACTCTTTAGTTATCGTAAAGTATGCTTTACTTTGTGCAACAAGGATTTTTATATCTTCCTAGTCTAGCAGAAATGAGCAACCGCTTACTCAAATGAGCGATTGGACATGAAAATCAAACTGGAACATGGCCTGAAATAATTATTCATGTAAATATTATTTTTCACTATATATTTTGTGAAAAATATAAAGTTGCAGAAGGGTGAGTACAAAAGAAGGCGATTGGCCTCTTGACAATGGTCCTGCGCCCGCTCGGCTGGAAATAAAAGAGGTAAATTTTGGTAACTCTATAAATGTAGGCCACGTTAGGCCTGCTTACATTCTGTGAGCGATGTTTTGGCTGGTACGATGCTTGCTCCTGCGAAAACGCAGCCCCACATAGCAGCAACGTTGTGGACGCTGCTGGTAATGTGGACACAGACTCGGTCCCCGGGCTTGACCCCATGCTTCTGGAATCCCACGGCGTAGCGTTGCATCAGCACAAACAATTCTCTCCTTGTCACCGAGACAGAACCGTCGGCCTGCATTTCAATTCGCACGTTCGATCTCCCGGTTAAGGTTTATGTTCTCGCATTTTGTAAGCAAACAATAAAGTTACAAGAAAGCAGAAGCCAATGTGGTTTTCACAAATCATAAAACAGCTTTTCACCCCAGCACGACGTTCTGGGTGTTCTGAATAAATTTCACGGAGAACTGCCGCAGGCCGAAAGAGCTGGCACTGCAACTTCACATTCGTACACACTACAATTGCGGGTGTAATTTTTTCATCATTATTATCATCATCATCATGTGTCTCTCTTTTTTTTACTCCACTGTGTTAAGGTCAAACAGAATATTGGCTATGCCCGTTTGCTATTTGATCAAAACCACTTTTTCTAGTAGTTTGAATATTTCTAAACATGTAGTGAATAGAATTTGAGAGACTGTGTCTCCTTTCCTGAGCCCTTTCTTGGTAGCTGATTTTCTACTTCCCTTGCGTAAAAGCAAGGTAGCTATCGAATCTTCGTTCCATCGCTCTTTCTGTGGTCCTTGACTTGTTCTCAAGCTTCTTCGTTAACCTCCAGGTTTTCGTCCCATATGTTAGCCCTGGTAGAATGCAATCATTGCGCAGTCTTCTTTTCCACGACAGTAGTAAGCACCCAGTCATTATTTGGTAATGCCTCCCGTATGTACTTCAACTCATATTCATTCTGCTGTAAATTTATTTCTAATGATCAGGGTCCTCGTAATTGACCTCGATAAAGGTACCTCTGCACATACTCTGGAGGCTGATGGGCGACCATGAATTCTTGTTCCCTTACCAGCTATTGAGTATTACCTTTGTGTTCAGCGTAACAATCTTCGACTCTACTATTACACTTTCTCGCTTAAGGTGTACATTAATTTGTTGCAGTTCAGTGCCACTCTTCCTGAAAGTGACAATCTCATCTGCAAACCGACGGTTGTTGAGACATTAGCCGTTGATCCTACTCCTAAACTTTCGCAGCCTAATACTATGAATACTTTTAAACAAGCAGAAGATAGAATTGGAGGCTGTGTCTCCATTCTTGACCCCTTTCTTGGTAGGTAATTTTCTACTTTTCTTGTGTAGAAGCGAGATAGCTATCGAATATTTGTACATATTACCCAAGATATTCACGTATGCCTCCTCTCCACCTTGATTCCGCAATGCCTCCATGACTGGTCGTGATCAAGTAACTGTTCATAATCTACGAATGTCATATCGAATGGCTGATTGGGCTCCGTAAAATTAAGAATGCGCATAAAGCAGGCGAATGAACATGTACGCTACATCTCAGATGTAGTGTTGCATGGTTTGTTGCTGCGGACGGTTTGATTGCATTCCTATTGAAACGAAGTGGTGCCAGATATTCACCTAACCTGGTTGAGTTAATCATTATTATGTGCATGCATAGCAGTTACGGTCGTGCTTATCTCTCCTTGATGTTTTTTTTTTGTTTTCAATAAAATCTGTAACTAGATCTTGTACAGTTACCTATGTCTGTAATGATTACGGTTTCATCAGTCGTATGTCTGCTTTTTTTATGACCAATACTATAAACGTCTTTTGCTTATATCGACTGCTGACCAGTTTGTGTATCCGTCAGCTGTGAACCTCAGCGCTTCTGGAAGGGGAGCGGTCACTACGGGTCTTTCTGGGCGAATATTTTGGCAGTCCATTCGCATGTGCTGTGCCGCTTTCGTACGTTTTCTGCCGCAGACATGCGACTCAACCCGTTCCGAATATTTACTACCGTATGTTTTTTTTTCCTCAGGCAGCCAGTGCAGGCAACAAACAGAAGGCACTACATCTTGTGTTATCGCACGGATTTGGCCTTCTGCTTTCTTTTTTCTTGTTTTTGTAAACTTGAATAGACTTTTTTCTTTTCATTCTTTATATCCACGTTAATGTCTCCTTATCTCGCGGTCTTTTTGTGACTGCATGTTTTCTATTTACACTTTAAATCATCGCGTACTTTGTTGCGAACTTTCTCGACCTCTTCCTCCATTCCGTGCCCACGCTTTTTAGGTCCAGATGTTTATGCACTTTAGGCACCTAACAATTTTTATTCGTGTTCCTGAGCCTTTCCTCAAACAAATAAGCTTTCTCCATGCCTCTCTGACTGCAAAAAAGACCCTACCCCTGTCACACTGCCCTGCCTCATTTGTAGTTTTATATTGGGCTCCCAAAGCCGACCAGCCTACGGATATTTGGTATGCTTCCAACCCCGACAAATCTTCGATTATAAGCACAGTCTGGCATTTGCGAACGTTAGTGCTGGCCCCATTACTCCTTTCCAGATGAATCGCACAACGTCATATTTAATGTAGCTCCGAAGTGGTCTCAGTTTGAATGTTTCCGTTTGCATAATTTGCGTACATTGCGTAGCTGGTGGGAAACATGAAGGCGCCCCGGACTCCCGCTTTGAGGATAATTTGCCTTTTAGCATTTCACTAAGAATAATTTGCTATGCTACATATTGCCAGAAATAGGCTGTTTTACGAAAGCCCTTACCGGCTTTACCCTTGAATAGCCCTTGAAAATTTTGGCAGTATCTAAGCTAGCCAGAGCAAGTACTCAGTACGGCAATACAAATTGGGGAAGTCGTAACAGATAAAGTTTTAATCGCGGAGGAATTGACCAACAAACTTCGACTTCATTTTACTAAAGCGGTTGAATATGATTCTCAAAGGGAAACCTCGCCTTTTGATCGCTGTATCTTGATTAGTAAAATTTGCGCCATTTGAGTGCTATTCAATCTAGATATTAAAAGAAGATTCCCATGACCAGATGACATTCCTAATGTGTTTTGCGGCATTGCGGGGACAGATATGCTGGCTTGCTACTGAACTATGGAACGTATCATCATTAGCTACATCCACAACTTATGACTGCCGATATACATGTTTCTTGCCCGTGCATAAAGACGGATATCAATTGTTCATGTCTAGTTATCACCCTGTTTCCATTACGAATAGTTGTGCAAAGCTCCTAAATGACGTTATTGCGTCATTGTTGCACGAGTGTTTTGTGAACGGTGCCTAGCGTAATAATGTCAACGTGGATTCAGAAAAAGCACGTCAAGCACTAGACAACTAGTGTTTGTTGTCTATGATTTATCGCCTGTTTTGGACTCCTTTGTGCAAATAATGTACCATTTTTCGGCTTTAGTAAAATATTCTACAAACTTCCAAACGGTAAACTACTGAAAAAACTGGAACTATTACGGTTACCAGTGAATACAATTCAACGAACTATGGCATCCCTCACCAAGAGAAACAAGTATCTTCAAATATCGGCTACTCAATAAATGCACTGAGTGTAACCTCTGGATCCCTGCAGAGACGTGTCCTTGAGCCTGCTTTATTTCTCCTGTGCGATAACTGTTTGGCAACGTAATTCCAGATGGCGCAACTAAAAGGTTGTTGATGGATGATTGCATGCAACGAAGGGATGTACGCACACAAAAGATGGACACTTCAAATGATGAACAGTAGTCGAACATGCAAGGCCACTTCAAGCCAACGCTTTGACAGTGGGACCTGTCAAGGGGACAAAGGAACGTCAGGGAAGCAAGCCAGTTTCTTGGCAGCGTTTTTATGCACATGTAGTTCAGTCTACCCATCCTCAATGGGTGAGGAAGAGGAGAGTAAGCCGGCGCGTGGTGTGTCGTAGCTAACGTCAAAAACAAGCGGGAGTGGGGAACGTAGTGGACAGACCGTAGATAAAAGGGGGATGACGTAACTAAGGGACATTGTGTGCATTTGTCTGAATTGTACAGCAAATGGATTCAAGCACTTCCTAGCAATCGTCTTTGTTTGTTTATTGGAGTCTATAAACTTGTGAATGACATATGATTCTCTATACTTTCTATCTCTGAAGCACCGGTAGTTTGACTGTAGGAACCAAAGTTTCATTTCCTCTAAATTGTGATTTGAAAGATTAGTGTGCTCTGCCACTACTTTAGGAAATCTTTTGGCGTGTTCGCGCGGTGCCCGTTTAGTCCGAAATTTATTGGCTCTCCTGTTTCTCCGGAGTATTGTTCGTGGCACAGTGGAAATTCCAACATGTAGATAATGTTTGAATTATTGCAGCCAAAGCTGGATTTCATTTCATGCGTAGAAGCGCTTGCAGTTCTCTTAAGTTTTATTTAATTTGTTTGTTGTTTGCACATCTTACACCTGGGACGAGTTAAGGCTTCTTTGCTGGCTGTGCACTGAAGGTTTACTTTTGCGTGTGCTGATGTGCCTTTAAAGTTTGTATTGCGTCGAGGTGTACATCTGTGAACGCTGTTATAGGGCGCTCACTGCTTGGTAAGATTGGAGAGTATTTCTGTAGAACTTTGTTGATGCTTGGGAGTGGATTGGAATAGTTTATTATGCCTGCTAGTGCTTGGTTGGACTGCGATGCGCACTTTTTTATCGCTAGCGCTGAACTTCTTTTTGACTTACACGTGTCACTGTAGTCCATGATTTAGGATGACATGATAATGAAACAGCGCCAGCGATGCAGTCAGCAGAAAGAAACAACAGTACGGTGCGACGTACCGTGAAGAAGCACGAGCTCTACATACAGATAGATCTATGGGGAAGCCAGAGAGGCTGGGTTTGAAAGGTTAACGCATTGAAAAGAGCCAGGTGAAGTAGAAATCCATTGCAAAAGTTGAGACAGCTGGACTAGTTGGTGTGCTAACATGATTGTTTGTTGGACTGTATTAAATTTGCAAATGGTGTATGAGTCTTTATACTTTCTAGACAGGGAAGAACGGTAGTTTGACTATAGGTCACAAAGTTTAATTTCCTCTAAATTGCGACCTCACTGATTAGAGTGCTCTGCCACTATATACTTTAGAAAATGTTTTGGGGTGTCCGCGTGGTGCCCATTTAGTCCGGCATTTATTGGCTCCCCTGTTTCTCCGGAGTATCGTTCGTGGCACAGTGAAAATTCCACCATGTAGATAACATTTGAACTATTGCAGGCAAAGCTGGATTTCATATTTCAAATAAACCAGCCCCAAGGACGTAGACAGCGGAAAGAAACAGCAGGACGGTGCAGCGTACCACGAAGCAACATGAGCTCTACGTACTGATATAGCTATGAGCGAAGCTAGATAGGCTGAGTTTGAAAGGTTACACATCGAACCGTTCTCTTGTTTCTTTCAGCGGTTTTCTTCCCTGGCGCTGTTTTATAATCATGTTGCCACACCAACTCGCTCTGCTGTCTCTACTTTTGCACTGACTTAAGGTGCTTTGCGGGTGATTTCTTTCAGCTAGTGTTGTCCTTAGAATATTTAAGTGCTGAACATATTCGCCATCACCGCTATACATGCGTATTACGCGTTGTGCCTGCCCAACAACTACTCCTCGATTACATTGTCGCACGTAATGACGAGTATATTTTAAATATCTAAACCGGTCACGCCACCTTGCGCGGTGGAGGCTGGTATTGCAAGAGTTCTGGATAACCGCGACCAAAATGACAGAAATACTCTGACATCGACTGTTTGTATTGTGCCCTAATTTACCCGCCATAGCGCGACGATCAAAACGAGGACACCTTCATGGGAACAATAAGCGCAGGCGACTACGCTGAACAGCAACGAAGGTACCCGGCTCTAAAACCTCGTTCAGTGCTTGGAAATACATACAGACATCGTCGCTAGGTTATTTAGGCGCGGATTATCTTCGTCTTCCTCTTAAAACGACGTATTCGTAAAGAACTTCTAACCAGTCTGCGACAAGTGCCTTCTGGTTGCGCCCTCATCACTCAGGTCAGAGATTCCACATGCCCTGCAAGATGACCCTACCGTAGATAACTCCGGATTGTCCCCGTACTCTCGGGACGATGCAAGACAAATATTACTGTTCGAGCCCAATTGCCGACGTTGCTCATTACGTCAAGGCATGCCGAGACTATCAGGGACGGAAGAGACTGCCAACAGGGCCAGCGGGATTGCTGCAGCCCATCAAGCCTCCTCGCCGAGCGTTCCAGTGGATCAGAATGGACATGCTTGGACCTTTCCCGAAGTCAGCATCTGCAAATAAGTGGATCGTCGTGGTGACGGACTACCTTACCCGCTTCGCTGAAACAAAAGCCTTGCTGAAAGGCTGTGCAACTGAAGTGGATAAATTTTTTCTCGAAAACATCGTGCTGTGACGTGGGGTCCCAGAAGTCCTCATCGCCGACTGAGGAACGACCTTTACAGCAGATCTCACCCAAATCATCCTGCAATACAGCCAGAGAAGTCAGCGCCGGACAACCACCTACCATCCCTAGACGAGTGGCGTCACGGAACGTCTGAATGAAGCTCTTGCCGACATGCTAGCGATACAAGTTAACGTTAAACATCATCATCATCATCATCATCATCATCATCAGCCTGGTTACGCCCACTGCAGGGCAAAGGCCTCTCCCATACTTCTCCAACAACCCCGGTCATGTACGAACGTTAAACACAAGACGTGGAATGTCGTCCTTCCGTACGTAACTTTTGCGTTCAACACGGCAATGCAAAAAACAATGCAAATGACGCCGTTCAAGCTTGTGTAGGGAACGAACTTGACGACGGTGCACGACGCCGTGCTGCCGTACGTCACCGACGAAACCAACCTCGACTTCGCCGCCTATCTCCAGCATGCGGAAGAAGTCCGACATCTTGCCCGCCTGCGCATCAAGAACCAGCAAAGGACCGAGAATCGGCACTAGAATCTTCGACGATGCTATGTGGAGTACCAGTCCGGTGACCGAGTTTGGGTTTGGACCTCTATTCGCCAACGAGGACTCATCGGAAATCTTTTACGATGTAATTTTAGACTATACAGGATCCTCTGACCTTTAGGATCATAGGGCTATGCGATCGTGCCGGACGGCATCACACAATCGCAGCCACCCCGCTCATGCCCCATGTTGAGCACCGCAAGACGTATCACCAGCGCTAACGATACTTTAAGATTTTATTTGTTTGTTACTTCATTTTTCTTTGCTGCGTGTGCTTTTCGTTTTTTTTGCTTTCGTGTTCTGTTCGCAGCATCGGGGCGATGCTTTTAAGAGGGGACCATGAACACGCGTATAATTGTTATTATTTTCAGTGATCGTTGGCCACGAGCCAATGTTTTTGTTACAATGCTCTCGCTCAGCGCATGGGCCGCCTTTCTGTGTCGGGAGTTGGTAAAATTTTACCGCTGGTTCTATCAGTTGTCTGCTACCACCAAACCTCGTGTAATCAGACAGTATGCGCGACACGAATTGTGTAGTGTTTCAGGAAGCCAGGCGGGGACCTGCGATTACGCAGGAGCGTCTGATCAGTGATCTATAAAAGCTGAATCACTTGACCCACCAGTCAGATCTCCGACAATCGACGAGTGTGCTCACTGCTACGAGTGCTGAATATTACCTGTCTTGCTGGCCACAGTTTCGCCCAATAAACAGCGAGTTTCGTGACTTGCGTTGTCGCACTGCGGTTGTTACCGTTGCTACAAAATGTCACTATGATTTCATACCTGTGCTTCATGAGATAAATTCGTGAAATGGAACTCGCACTTTCGAGCTTGGTGTTGACATCTTTTGAGTATTGTCCTCTTTCCGTATTTTCTTGCTGTCCCCGCATGTGGCCTGGTGGTGCGGCTCTCACTCGAGAGAATAAAGAAGAGACTGGCTGCCTAAACCTCGTCTCACAAGTGGTGGAGTGTGCTGTCCGGTTCCTTCGCCCTCTCGCTCCCGGTCTCTCTCCAGCTTCACCTACGCTACATCCCTAGAGCTCCGCTCGGGTCGCCGCCTCTACCAACTGCACTCAACCATGTCGCAAGACCAGCAGACCAGTACCACGACATCCACCTTGCCTACTCCTGCGGGAACCCCTTCTTGGACAGTCACCACCCCTCAGAAGGATCCACCGGTATTTGCTGGGTTTCCAGGTGACGACGTTGAAGACTGGTTGGAGCTATACGAGCGCGTGAGTGACTTTAATCACTGGAACGAATCAGCAAAACTTGCTCACGTCGCCTTCTACCTAACCGGAGTTGCGAAAACTTGGTTTTACAATCATGAGCTCGATTTGGTCAACTGGAGCATCTTTAAATACCATCTACGCCAGATTTTCGCGAACTCGTCTCTCCGCTCCGATATCGCTAAGAAGAAGCTTGCTGAGCGTGTTCAGCACTCAGGCGAGTCCTACACTTCCTACATAGAGGACGTCCTCGCCCTCTGCCGCCGCATGAACACCTCGATGGCAGAGAGTGACCGTGTACACCACCTGCTCAAGGGTATTGGGACTGCGGCATTCAATGCTCTTGTAGTGCTGAATCCCACTACCGTCGCCGACATCATCAGTACGTGTCAGCGTCTCGATGAGCTTCATATGCTCAGCTTACACCCTGACACATCTGATTTCAAGGCGTCCAACGACAGCGAGCTACGTGCATTGATTCGCTCCATCATCCATGAGGAGCTGCACGCCCAAGCTTCGTCAAACCCTCCTGAGGTCCATCTGGCGCCTCCTGGTGGCGGCCAACGCCATATCGTGAGGGAAGAGATAGCTGCCGTGACCTGCCCGCAAATCACGAGCCCGCACCCTATCCATACGCCAACGTACTCTCAGGTTGCCTCTATAGTGCCACCCTCCCAACAGCCACCACAACAGGCACCTGCACCGCACATGTCCCTGAATCCCATCACTGCAAGACCATCGCCTGTTCCGTTTTATAACGCATGGAGCCCACCTTGACCGGTTTGTTACTGCGGCATCCGTGGCCACATTTCCAGGTTTTGCCGACGCCGTCAGCAAGACGAAAGACGTGGCTATGACGGCTTTGAAAGGGATCAGTTTTCTGGCCCTGTACCACGACGTCGGCGTTCTGACTACGATTATTATCCACGACGTTCCCCATCTCCACAGGACTTGAACACTGCCGGTTCATTGCGTTTCCCGCATCGTCGCTCTCCATCACCGATGCGGCGCTCTTCTTCCCCTCTACGACCGGCTACTTCGTCCTCCGATCACCGCCCGGAAAACTCAATGGTGCAGCTTCAGGAGGGAAAGCTGCATCTTTTGGACAACGTGAAACTCCTCCGGAGCGCCCGTCAAATGTACTTTTGGTGTGTTTTGAAGGTGTCCGAATCGAAGCCTTGGTTGACACAGGTGCATCGCTTTCCGTTATTAGTGCTGACTTGTGTTCTCGATTGCGAAAAGTGAAGACACCGTATAATGGCCCTCCCTTTCGTTGTGCTAATGCAGTTCTTGTTCAGCCCTCCGGTGTTTGCACTGCGCGCGTTTTCATTGATGACATCCTCCACCACATTCAGTTCGTCGTGCTGTCTTCGTGCACTTACGCGATGATTTTGGGATGGGACTTTCTGTCCTCCGCCTCAGCTTTCATCTCTTGCCGTCAGCGAACTATTCATATGACGGACACTGAATCTTCGTCCGCTGTCAATGCTCATAGCCTGCGTTTCGTCACGTCTACCGACTGTTTCATTCCCGCGGGCAATGAGCATATTCTGACACTGACTTCCGACACTATTATTAATGGTGATGTGTTCCTTGCACCGAGCGGTTACTGCATTTCTGGTGGGCTTAGCTTTACTCCTAGCCTAGTACGGTTGCAGGACGGTAGAGCGTTAGTCGCTGTTCATAACCCTACTTCTTCGCCAGTTGTGCTCTCCCAGGGCTCTACTGTGACATGCTTTACTGACACCGAACCTCTTTCGCTGGTACCGCTTCACACCGAATCACCACCTTTGTCTACCACAACTGATTATCACGCTGCTGCCGCTGCTTTAACGGTCGCGATAAATCCCGATTTGACCACTGCGCAGAAAGAAGACCTTCTGGCACTCCTTCACAAACACAGAGCCTTATTTGACGTCCACTCCAAGCTTCTGGGGCGCACTTCCGTCGCAGTACATCGCATTGAAACCGAAGGCAGTTCGGTTGTACGCCGCCGCCCGTATCTCGTGTCTTCCGCAGAACGGAAAATCATTGCGGATAACGTTTATGACATGCTCAAAAGAGACATCATCCGGCCATCCTACAGTTCTTGGTCGTCTCCTGTCGTGCTGGTTCGCAAGAAAGATGGCTCTGTACGATTCTGCGTCGATTATCGAGCCCTTAATAAGATCACGCGCAAAGACGTATATCCGATGCCAAGAATTGACGATGCCATTGACTCCCTCCAGGGTGCAGAATATTTCTCTAGTCTAGACCTCCGATCCGGATACTGGCAAATCCCCATGCACGAAGCGGACAAGGACAAGACAGCCTTTGCAACACCAGACGGACTTTACGAGTTCAACGCCATGCCATTCGGTTTATGTAATGCCCCTGCAACATTTGAACGCATGATCGACACAGTTTTACGTGGCCTCAAGTGGAAGACCTGTCTGTGCTATTTAGATGACATCGTTATTTTTTCTACAACTTTTCGTCAGCATCTTGAGCGCTTGGACGAAGTTTTCACATGCATTTCCAACGCTGGGCTCCAACTCAACACAAAGAAATGCCATTTTGCTAGCAAGAACATCAAAGTGCTGGGCCATCTTATCAGCAAAGATGGCGTTCGACCAGATCCCGAAAAGGTTGCTGCCGTGCTTCGCTTGCCTCGCGCTGAAAATCAAAAGCAATTAAGAAGTTTCTTGGGCCTGGCATCCTACTTCCGCCGCTTCATCAGTAATTTTGCGGCCGTGGCGTCGCCGCTACACAAGTTGCTCACGTCGGGCACCGCTTTCCTTTGGACAGATGACTGCGAACTTTCGTTTCAAGCCCTCAAGCAGGCATTAACCACCGACCCTGTCCTCTGTCACTTCGATGAGAACGCACCAACTTGCTTGCACACCAACGCTAATGGCCATGGGATCGGTGCTGTACTTTTACAGCGTGATACCACCTCACAAGAGAGAGTTGTTGCCTATGCCAGTCGCGCACTAACAGCTGCCGAAAAGAATTACTCGATCACAGAACAGGAATATCTCGCAGTAGTTTGGGCGAACCAAAAATTTCGACCATATCTTTACGGACGCCATTTCACGGTCATAACCGACCACCACGCCTTATGCTGGTTGTCGTCAATCAAAAATTTGTCCGGACGACTTGGTCGCTGGGTGGTACGCCTACAAGAGTACGATTTTGACGTTGTCTACAAGTCTGGGAAAAAGCATCAACATGCCGACGCTCTCTCTCGCTGCCCGCTGCCACTATTAGCTTCGAGTACATCTATCCATTGCTCGCCACTTGATGATGAGACTAAGTCGTCACTCCCGTTATTACCGTTATTATCTCTATCGGTTACTGACACGTTATCTTCCAATCGCGTCACTCACCTGGCCTCGTGTCAACGTTCTGACCCCTACTGCAACAGCATAATCCAACGCCTGTGCGGAACTACATCTCACCAAATGCCAGATTACGTCGACAACTGCGACTATTTAAGCTTGACAACGATGTGCTGTACCGCTACATATACAACTCCGATGGACACCGCTGGGTATCTATTCTTCCACGTTCGATGCGCACACAAGTTCTTGAAGCCTTGCACGACGACCCGTCTGCTGGCCATTTGGGATTCCACAAAACATACCACCGCGTTAGGAGCCGTTTCTTTTGGCCAGGCATGTCTACCTTTGTGGCCAAGTACGTCGCTTCTTGCGTTCAGTGTCAACGGCGGAAACGACCGACTTCGCCTCCTGCTGGGCTTTTACAGCCCATCCCATGTCCCGAGACACCGTTTGCCATCGTTGGGATAGACCTAGTCGGCCCTCTGCCCATTACGCCAGCGGGTCATCGATGGGTCGTGACAGCTGTTGACCAGCTCACACGTATCGCAGAGACCGCTCCTTTACGCTCTAGTTCGGCCTCCGACGTTGCCACCTTCTTTCTGGAGGCCATTGTGCGGCGTTATGGGGCACTTAGTGTACTGTTACGTTACCGCGGCAAGACTTTCATGTCAACAATGGTTGCAGAAGTACTCGGAGCTTGTGGCACAGTTCATAAGACGACATCCGCATATCACCCACAAACAAATGGCTTCACCGAGCGGTTTCATCGCACACTAATAGATATGATATCAATGTATATCGGGCCAAACCACGACAATTGGGACAAACTTTTACCTTTCGTGACTTTTGCTCACAACACCGCTATCCAACGAACTACGGGTTACTCACCTTTCTACCTAGTTTACGGCCGTTCACCGACATTCATCATCGACGCCGCTTTCTTCAATGCCCCAACTAACACCTCGGCCAGTATACCCGAACTGTTCGTCTCGAGACTTGAGGAATGCTGTCAACGTGCTCCCTTCAACACAGAAGTCAGTCAGCTAGATCGCAAGCAACGTTACGACATCTCTCGTCGCGACGTCTCCTTTCATCCTGGAGAGGAAGTGCTCCTTTGGGCGCCCATTCGTACACCCGGTTTGTGCGAGAAGTTTGAATCCCGCTTCCTTGGACCCTATATTATTAATGAACAAACTTCCCCCGTGAACAATCGCTTTACACCCGTAGACGTTTCTTCCGACCATCGTTGTCGTGGTTCGGAGAACGTTCACGTTTCGCGTCTAAAACGATTCGTTCGGCGTTCCCCTCCTGGCTAAGTCGCGGCCTGGCTGGCCGCTTGCGCGTGCGGGGAAATTAGTGTGAGCATTATTCATACGCTTCATATACTCACCTGTACATACTCATCGTCACCGTTTTGGGGCCTGGTGGGGGGGCTCTCACTCGAGAGAATAAAGAAGAGACTGGCTGTCTAAACCTCGTCTCACAATATATATATATATATATATATATATATATATATATATATATATATATATATATATATATATATATATATATATGAGTAAATAACTCCTCGCTCGCTTACTTACTTGGAAATGTGCTTCAGCGTCCGTCTAACCGCCAGTACTATGTACAGTCAAGCGTCTCTACAGTGAAGCGACCTGTATAAGGAAGGGTTGGCTAGGTTCCCACTGAATTCCTATTGTTCAAGTTTATTGTGAAAGCATCTGCAACCAAGACTAATACAACAAATTTGCGTACACAGCCAAATAAATTAGGCGTTCCTAGTAACCCATTTGTTCCTTGACAACGAAAGCCGTGTAGTGGTACCGCTGCTGCCCTCCGGAGATGCGCTCTGTGCTAGCAGTAACGGCCGCACTATCGGCACACTGGACGGACCAGTTTTGGTTACCAGAAGTGGTCCTGGAGCACTAGTCGATGAAGCTCTCAAATCATGCTCTGTTTATTGTAATACACCAGCGGGTGCGACTGCAGACGAATAGGTCGCAGGTGACTACGACGTGATGTTATAATTATGTGACGACCGACAAAGTCTTAAAAGCCAGCGTCAATGTCAATGAAGGCAACATGGATGGCGGTCCTGTAAACGAGCCAAGAATCCTGACAGCGACGGAATCGGTAGTGGCATTAGAAGGTCTCAGCTTTATGCACCTGCGTTTTCTCGCCGAGCATGCTGTGCAACTCGGTGTACTCAAGTGGTCTTAGTGACACAATCTATTAGATGAAGGGCGTACAAAAATTAGAGATTTATTCGACTGTTTCTCAGTTGAAATAGTGCGAAATAGTTTCTTTTTGTCGCTGAAAGCACTTAGCCTGTTCGATTGTGCGAGTTGTGGTGCGCGGCCGTTACAATGAAGTCATCTGTACACCAAAAGATGTCAGAGGTCCCGAGCACTTCGTTAAAAGCGTTTGACCGTAGCACATTAGCACTTTGCGGTAAATGTCTAAGCGTAACAGTGTTGACGCATGTATATTGGGCGTTCAAGGTGATATGTGAGTGTGACGATTGAAGGAAAAGAAGCGTTGAAGCGACCAAGTGCCCACAGAAGGTGGGGAAGAAATAAGATAACAGAAGAAAAAAATAATACCTGACTTGTTTTATCGCCATTGCACCACGTGAGAGCGCGACATTGTCATTAAATGACACGTGAGAGCGTGACATTAAATTGATGTTGTCCTTTTGGCACTAGTAACAAAGGGTTAGTCGGGCTACTTGGTCTTGAAGAAGAAGAATAAAAAAAAAATTGAAGCTCTCCAGAACAGATGCCTAATGAAAACCGAAAATTAGATTTTAAACTCCGCCCCGTTTACGTTCACATTCACTTTTTCTATGCGTGCTAGTTCACTTAAAGGTGGTAGTAAGATGTGGTGTGATGCCGTAGCGGCCACATGTGGAGAACGTTAGCAAAAAAAAAAATGTGTGGTGGCGAGAAAAGTTGCTGAAAAGGAGGGACGGTGGCCATCAGTGAATAAAGTCACGGGCGGCTGAGGTGCGTGCGACCGTCAATGAACTGCAGCCAGCTACCAAGGCACCAACAGGGCACATCTGAGGAGGAAGTATGTCCGAACCTTTCTGGAATTTCCTGGCTACCAGGAACCAGGAGGGCTATTCTGTAAGTGTACACTTAGTGGACACGTCCTTTTCGTCTGCTGAAAAAGTGCTGATTGGATGGAGGCGCCTGTCTCCGACTGACACGTAGCCTAGACCAAATGGACATGTCCACTTGATGGACACTTGAAAAATAACAACGCCTCCCCCCCCCCCCCCCCGCCCACCTCCACTCCTTCCAGGATCCGGGGTAAACGCGAGGTATGCGGGTGATGGAAAATAAAGAGGATGAAAAAAACAAGATGATTGCAGGAGCTAATGCTGAAGCATTAGCTCCTGCCTATTTCAGCGCCTTGAAAAAGAGAAGTCCACTTGTCAAAACGTTGGCTCCAGCTTTCATCTTCTCGTTTTCTCCACCCCGAAGAGCCGTGACTCACGGTGGTTTTGCGAGCGACGAATTCGAAGCGTTTGGACAGGGCACGTGTGTCGAGCAACAATTCCGTCAAGCAACAGATACTGTTTTCCTGTTATTTTTCTCATTGAAGAGCCGCACACACTGAGGGCCGAAGTTGGTCCGACAGTTTGTGTGGAACTCTGTTCCGTCAGCACACTAGCCTGGAACTGCAGCATTTAGGCCACCTTCTAATCCGTCAAACACGTTGGCGTGAAATAGGTTACGCATGGAAAAATAGACATACCAAAAATTGCATATAGTTCTTAAAGAAAGCTAATCGCAGAAAACGTTCGTGTACGATGCATGTAAATTATCGAAGGTAGTCAAAATTAATCTAGATTCCTTCACTACCGCGTCCCTTATGACCCAATGCGCAGTTCGCAGACGTTTAACCCCACATTTACCTTTCATGTGACCAGTATCCTTAGAACACTTCCCGCACTTGCGTGAAGTTTACGTTTCTAGCTATCTAGCACATTCATTCTAATATAGGTCGAGCATTTTTTTTCTCGGTAATGTTGCTCAAGAGTGAGCTATCGACCTATATTTGTGGCTGTAAAATCTAGGCTTCTATTAGTCAACAAACCTAGCAAAATTTCAAACCTATGGGAGTTGCTTTGTCGAATTCTCCGTAATGGCATTCTGGAGATTATCCAGACGTGCTTTAACAACTACTGCATATCAAATGCACTCGACCGCACCAAGGTCGATGTCCTTTGACGTACCGAGGACGCCTGCGAAGCATTCGATCAGGACGACTTCTCTGTCAGTTCCGTCGAAGATGTACCTTGTGGTATCAACTAGCGAGATTTAGTAAATGAGCTTGGGGTAAGTCAAGGCGTGTCATGTTCAAAGGTCTTCGTTCTTCTCATAGAATATAGGTCGACTTACGCGTACGTTCGAATTGCATTTTTTTATTTCTCAATTTCTCGGCGAGTTCGCTATACAGGGGGCGACTTATATCCGTGCTTGACCTTTCCCGAGTAAAACGGTCTCTGACTGTTTTTCAGCCAACATTGGTAATTGGGTAGTGCATGGTCTAACGGGTAAAAGCATCGGGCTGCTGCGCTGGAGGGAACCTGGTTCGAAATTATCCATTGCACCAAATAAAGTCACGGAGTACGCGACCCGGGCTATGTGCCACTCTTTAGGGAATCTCAATCACGTGAACTTGAATCACGTGGTATGGAACGCTCTTCATGAACCTTTTTGACGCCAAGATGGGTCATTAGGTATGTGATACTTTGCATGTGCCAATCCTAAATGTAAAAGAAGATCCTTTCAAATTTCCGCGGTGCTGAACAGAACGGCGCCCCTGTCAAATACAGTCGAACGCCTTTATAATGAAGTGCTTGGGACGTCCATTATCTGTCCTTACTCAGGTCACTGCATTGTATTTATAATAAATTGAAGACACTGCACACTTAATGAAATAAGTCGCAGTATTTTTTTTCGCACATTTCGCATGAGAGATGGTGCGACCGCAACCAAGGTTATTCCATCGAGGTTCAGCACACGCTTCACGGCGAAACGTGAGAGTTCCACAAGGTAAAGCTGCAGGTCGCCGAGTGCGCCTATTGTCTACCTCGCCGTCCAACTGTTCGGTTTGTTTAAATGCTCTCCGGCACTGTCGCCTTCATTCGCATTCCCGGCCTTTCTGCCCTAAATATTTTTGATGGAGTCATCGTTCGTCAGCCGTCGCACCCGCTGCTCTGCTACGACATGCAGTGTATGAGCTTGGCGATTCATGAAGCAGTGGAGTATGACTGAACACTCGCCGACATAGGCACACCCTTCTAGTGCGTGCCTGGCGTTGGCGTTAGTGATAGCGCAGAGCACAGCTCAATGGGCTCTGCGGAGAGCAGTGGCGGCATTGCCCAACGTGACATTCACTGCAATGCAACTGCTCAGGCGCGAGGGACGCCCAAATTCCTTCGTTGTGCAGGCACACTCGTTGTAATCGTCTTTGAAGTAGAGGCGTTAGCAATGCATATGAAAGGCAGTAATCTGACTGGGACATTGGTAATATTTTGTTATAGGGGACATACTGCGTTATACAGGCCATATACCGAAAATGTTGCGTGAATATATATTAAGACATGTGCGAGGGGCGGATTTCCCGGCGGTGCCGCTAAATGGCGTAGCGTTTCCAAAGGGATTCAGGAGAGGAGGGCTAGGTACACACAGGGGGTTCAGTCATACGGAGTTGCGGCGGTGGCAGTACCTTGCGTCATTACATTGCTTCTATGCTAGTCTCATTAACATCGATATTCATGGTGAAATAGGTTGTGTCTTAGTTTTTTTTCAGGTGTTGAACTGTAGATTGGCAAAACTTTCCGATACAACCATTATATGCATATGGCCTTTTCTGCGTTCATTAAATGCTTAGATATTATCGAATGGGTGTCCAACTATTGCCTATTTACTTACTAGCGCCAGCTTGTCCGGCTTCTCCAGTAACGCCTTCTTCGCTGCAATGTACAAGGAGCAGCAAGGAATATCAACCGCAGGAAACGGCGAGTATACTACACCGTCGTCAATCTTTGCTCGCATCTCGTCAAGCGTCAGTGTTCTAAAACAAACACGCTTGTCTTCAAGCGATGCCTAAACTCCTCAGGTGTTTCCTGCATGAGAAAAAAAAAGAAAGATGGATAGGAGTGCGAACATAAACCCAAGAGTGTATGGCTGGAGTAACGGTAAATAATGCTGCAAAATTAACACCGCAACAACGTATCCACGTTGCTTGTGTTCAAACAAATTCGTCTGCTTTTTGTAGTCCTGAATGGTGGGAGGATACAGGCGTTTGTATTTACGGCGTACGAAGTGTGCGGCCATTTTTTTGTACTATCACTTTTGCTTCCCGGCCAGTCGATTACAAATACATTTCTTTACATCGTTTGGTCTGCTACAGTAAGCATAACTTGAAGTGCACATCTGAACATGCACGTGCACTCATCCATATGGTAATTTACTGCGCGTCAAATTACTCGTAGCCACCCTATGGAAGAACATGTGAAGCGAAAAAATCCAGTCGTTAGGCAAATACAGAGTGTTTTCTTTATTTTTCTCAAAAATAAATACAAAAACATTTGCGAAAGCTGCTGGGCCAATAGCCGAAGCTAGTTTATGCCCATTGTACACATTTGTTAATTTAACAACATACAGGAAACTCAGTTATACATGATCAATTCCCAACGCAATGGTGATCAACACTCACTAGCCGACAGATAAGAAATCAATAAACGTAGCCCTTTGTCTTCAAAAAGTAGAAACGCTTGACAGAGAATAGAATGTTGCTGGTCACATCGACTTCAGGCGGTACAGTATTCCGCATTTTTGCGCCGTAGTATTGAATTAGGCGCAGTCCATATGGGTCACGGGCTACAGAGTAATTAAAATTAATATGGGTTGTATTTCTTTTAATCCTGCTAGGCAACACAAAAGCAATAATTGAAAGCGGATAATTATTTCGTATGATGCTATTCACTACAATTACAATTTTCATTTGGTTTACCAAAGGGAATGGCGAAATATGTAATCTATTGAGCAAAAGGGGCACCGGATCGATGCCTGCTCATGTACGTTATTATATGTAGTACTCTTTTCTGCAAATAAATTATTGGCTCAATGTAGAACCTGTATGCTCCAGCCCACGACTCACAGCAGTATGTCAAGTGACAATGAAAGAGAGAAAAAATAAATGATTTGCAGAACAGATATGCCCAGCAACCTCTTAGTCCTTAGTAGAACGTAACAAGCTGAAGCAAGGCCAGTTAAGGTTGATGTCTCAGGTTACACCGATGTATTTAATGGCATAAACTTTCTCATGCAATACGTCATCAAGACAAAAATGTAATTGAGTATCTATGATACGTTTGTGTCTTGACCTAAACAGACGATATTTCGTTTTAGCAGCAGTTGTTATCAGTTTATTAGCTTTAAACCTTGTAGAGATGTGAGGTCAGTCGCTTATTTTAGCTAAGCATGGACAGCTCGGCTAGTTGGTTGTGATTGGCGTTATGAAACATCGTTCCAGTGCACAATTGAACACGGACGAGAAGGACAACACAAACGCCGGTGCTGGCGTTTGTGTTGTTTGTGTTGGAACGCCGGCGTTTGTGTTGTCCTTCTCTTCTCGTCCGTGTTCAATTGTGCGCTAGAACAATGTTTCATAATGCTTATCTTAGCCTCCATTTCAGTCAATGTGTTGCCTGCAAAATTATTGCAGTGTCATCAGCGTACATGACAATTAGTTAAAGGGACAAGGAAGCAAATAAATCCAAAGGAAAAATAAAACAGGGCCCAGAACTGATCCTTGGGGAACTCCAGCCCATCCAGATTGCTGGGACGATTTTAAGTGTCCCAGGTGCACTAATCGTCTTCTGTTAGTGATGTAACCTGTAAAGAAAAGGGTGGAGTTCCAGGAACCACAGTGCTCTAGCTTTCGCATTAAAATGGCATGACTAACAGTATCAAATAATTTCTTTTAATCTAGGAACAAGACCACAGCTATTTCATTATTATGTAAAGGTGAGCATACTCTTGCGACAATGCCATTACTGTTGTAGATGTAGACATGTCATTCCTAAGGTCATGTTGACAGTGAGATATGATTTCGGTGCTCTCCAAGTAGTCTCTTTGTTTACAGTAAGTTTTAAAAAAAAAGCTATCATTTATATTCAGAACCGAGATTGGGAGGGAACTGCCTGGATCATTACTATTCCCGTATTTGTGAACTGCGACGACTCTAGCGATCTTCAACTTATCTGGATAAGTACCTTCGTAAATAGCGGGATTCAATAATGTTGTGAGGATTGGTGCAAGATGGAAAATGTTCTCTTTCAGTGGTCGCACATTTATGCCAGCAAGTCCTATTGCCTTGTTTGTTAAAATATATTGACAACTGCTGTGATTTGACAATCATCAATGGCCTGAAGCAAACAAGTTTCGTGAACACGTAGGTAATTCAAAGAGCACGCATATAAGGTATTCTCGCCGCAAGCTCAGCGCTCATGTTTGTGAAGTAACTAATAAATCTATCAGCTGTGTTGAAGTCAGGGGATGCAGGGACTACGTGCTGCTTTACTGGTTTTCCGATGACATTATTTACTACTTCCCACATTTTGCGGGGGTTTCATTCTGCATTTTATATTACCGTAGTGTTGTATTCTTAGTTCTTTCTCCGAAATATTGTCAGCACATAATTTCTGGACGATATAAATTGCTTTAAATAATAAACGTTTTCTTTATGAAGTTTTCACTTGTGGTACCAGTTACTTTTCTCTTTTATGGCCTCAAGTAAGTTCTGGTTATTTCGTAGGCACATAGGTAGTACGTCCCAACTGGTAAAGCTCCATCTAAACTTTGATATGACGGATTCAAGAACCTCTACCAAATTATGAAATGCAGTGCGGAGATCTGTGTGATATATATAATTGGGATTTAAATTGCTTATTTCCTCTTGCAAAAGTTAAAAATTAATTTGTTCCTATGGTATACAGCTTAATCTAGTAGAAGTGTTCTGATTCTTATGCAGCCGGGAGAACATTGGCGAGTGATCTGCTATAGTAGCACCATGCACACCCGCCACGATACTGTCCGTACTGTTGCATAATAAATGATCAATTATAGTTGCTGAAGTCGCGGTAATTCTTCAATCAGATATTATATTTTCAAAGTTAGATGATTTAGCAAGAATGTGCAATCGCCGCTCAAACTTGAACGAACATCAACGTTCAGGTCTCTTGTGATCAAAACAGGCCCCATTGCTTTATCCCCATGCTACTCCGCATACTCTCCATGAAGTGTAGAAATAGAGTCATATTTAAGTTCGGAGGTTTATATATGACACCAACCTATGTTCCACATGGCAATGCGATAAATATGAGTCTATATTTTTATCTGTAGTCCAACCTTCAGCTACAGTGGCGAACCGTAGTGCATATTTAATTAGCAATGCCACACCGCCACCAAGCCGGTCTGTTTATCTCGGCATGCATACAAAGTTATACTCAGGAACAGAACAACTACTACTAAGTCATCTTCACAATATATGTTTCCGCATTAGAATCTTCCGTTGCGATACCCAAGTAAACTTCCAGCCCTTGTCCTTTTTCTGCTGTATTACTTTGCCAAGGAGAATCTTGTTCTCTGGGCACAAGCGTTCGCTGACGAAAACTGGCTTATCCTCCTCAAAGCCCAAATCTGAAGTAGAGAGCCCCTTTGTTGTCTTACCTTTTCCACCAGCCGCTCGCGAACTGTTCCTGAGAAACAGTTTACTACAATGCTTGATGTATTGTCGTTTTTAGTGGGAATGTCATGAACGACTTCAATATCTTCAGGATTTAGATCAGTCTTCAGATGTTTGGCTATCTTAACCATCATGTCGGGTAGCGATCCTTCACTAGAATGTGACATGCCTTTCATCCCTGCTTCTGAGACAATACTCCCATCGTATTTCACTGAGTCTTTACGCAGTAGCAAAGTCCCATTTCGGTGTTCAGTCTGCACTTTCGCAACAGCTGTCAAGTCCTGCACGACATTTTGTACGTCTATACAGAGCCCTTCGAAAATCAAGTTCATGTGCGTCATGGCATTCCAAAGTTCTAGTATCTCGCTCAGTGAAACCTTGTTATCGGCCGCGAGCGACCTGATGTCTGCTCTAATGATTGTAGTTGCAGAGTCAAGTTTAAGCCCAAGTTAGACTAGAATCTTCGCAAGCACCTTTGGTTTTACAGTCAGTCCCTCACTTAATACCGCTAGGGGATTCCATTCTACATTCCCTGTAAATCACACAACACTGCACGCCACAAGGAGGATTTATACTCACTGGCGCTTTACTAGCGTAAAGAAAGTTAAATGAAAATCTAATAGAGGAAAGCCTTACAAAGCGCGCAAAACTTTGCCAAGGAGGAGGAGGAGGAGGAGGAGGATGAGGAGGAGGAGGAGCCTTCGTTCCCGGGGCACCAGACGATACCGTGGGTCCATTCTAGTGAGCGACCCAGGATTCCAGTGGCTTGTATAGGCAGTGTTCCATTCATGTTTAAACGACACGCCGCTTGTGAGTCCGTAAGGACGCGGGCGGACCTTCCCTTGCTCTCGGCGTCGCGAAGTGCGAGAGCGATCGCTGCTGCTGCTGCGCTGCATGTGGCGCGGATGGAGGCAGATCAGGTTCTTCTGATTGACAACGGCGAGTGTGTGTTTGGGCCCGCAACGTGGCGACGAGGGATAAAAGTTTGCCAAGGTTCGGTTGTTTCATTGTTAAAGATGGCACGGCAGTTCTTAAGAGTACAGGTGCAACGCTATTACCCAAAACGCAACAAATGCAAGACCGGAAAAAGAAACTCCTCTGGCAGCAGTGGCAACGCAAACCTTCTAGCGCAGTCTCATAGATGTAGTCTATGTGATTGTCAGTTCTGTTTGAAGTATCGGCGAATCAAAACTGGGTACCTAGCAAAAAGTTTATTTGTATCAATTTATGATTTGCGAGCTCATTCAAATTCACAAAAGTCAATCCGAAAGCCATATTGCTAGCAATGCGTAAAACACAAGCCCATAGCACCAAAAGCGTTTTGGTTTAGGCGAATTGGACGAAATACTGTTCTTTGTATTGCTCGAGGAAGCACAGCTACTTTGTCAATGAGCATTTTTCATACCTACGTATGCAATATAGGCATGAACACTATAAAGAATATAGTAAATTTCATGTTTAACTGCACCCGCCGTAGTAGCTTGATAACTATTGTGGTGCGCTGCTGTGCTCAAAGATGCGGGTTCGATCCCGGCTACGATGATCGTGTGTCGATGGGGGCATAATGCCAGAAGTACTCGTGCGCTTAGATTTAGGTTCCATTGACTGAACTTCAGGTGAAGAAAAATATTTCGATGCCTGCGGACACTACGCGCGCGTCTAAATTTTTTCTCGACATTTTTATTCGCTTTAACATTGGGATACATAGCAAGGTATTGAAGTTCCCGATTCTGCTTCAAATTACAGGAATTATTCGAATCGTCAAATATTTCTATTCATATAGAACGCCTAAGCAAGAATTCTGCATGAAGAAGTGGTTGAAAGCAAAGGCTATTGTTGAAATACGACACTAAATACGACATTATTCCAGTTCTGTACACTGCTTTTGCGAAGAAAGCATTCCTGTCTTTCGAATTTATTTGGATAGAAACGACAACAGCTATCACCCTGTTAAGATGAATACTCAAAGTTATACTATTACATTTTGCAATCTCAAATGCTGCTTCGAATAAAGGCACACACTAGACTAAGAAGACATCAAATAAGAAACGATAAATAGCAAGGAAAAACCTGATGAAAAGAGCCTTAATAAATATTTATCCTCCAAGGTAGCAGCACGCGTTGACAGTATAGTGTACGCAATTGAGAGATACCTATGCAATCTGCAGTAATAATTATTATGATACGGTATGGTCTGTCTCCATGCAAAGCTTTCTCAACGTTCGAATTTGTGAATTCGCTGATAACAGTTCTCCACTCCTATTTAATTTCCCTTTCAGGCTATGTTTAAGTGGTAATTATGCGTATAGCAAAACGCACAAGCCAACAGACGCAGTCGTTCGTAATGTGCTGTCGTCCGAGTAGTCTTTTTGGGTGTGTTGAATTGTTGAAAAAAAAAATTCACCGACGCTTAAGATACTTCCTAATGTGAGATTTGTGCGCAGCTCTATATGCGTTTTCATTTCTCAATATATTGGCTGGCACGGACAATGTCTCGTGCGGCATGTTGCAAACAAAGCGAAGTGTGTCGCAACTGCCTCGCTAATCCGGAAATCACGAGAGGCAGCGCGTGGGTGACGCGTGGGCGCGATTGACAGCAGCCGCCGCAGACAGGCCTCCGTTCATGTAGGACTTTCTTTCCATATATGGTGTCGCTGGTGTCGCCAGTGAACAGACGATGCGCGCTACTCTGGCGCCACTTCGTAGGCATCGTCGCTGCAGAGCCAGTCTTGCGCGCACTAGGCTTTCCTTCACACGTTTTCGCCATGCCCTCCTCCTCCGCTTTCCGCCTCATGGTTCCGTTGCACTCTCTTCCTCCACTCTTCCTCCGGTCTTCTCTATCGCCGTCTTTCCTCCTCCGCTGCGCTGCGCATTCGCTCTTTTTTCCTTCTCTGTGCTCGTTCGTTTAGAGACGCCGAGAGATGCCGACGCTAAACGCATGAACGGGTGCGTAAGAACTGAGCTTGAAAAATCGCGATCTAGCCCAACGTAGACGCTATCAGCTTTCGATCCCCGTGCGGCGTCAACTGGTGGCACTGCATTATGTGCTTGCGCAGTCTGTCGTGTCACCTCAACAAACCTCAACAATGGGTACAAATTGGAAATGCTGTTCATATGACCTGCTTTTACCAGCCTGAGACGTAACTCTTTTTTTTTTGGTTACTGAGAAGAGAACTTCTGTCATTTCCTGCACACAAGAAAGCGTTTGCTGTCCGTGTATTTACCACTAAAGAGAAACATTTCGCTTAAAGCAAGTTATGGGCCAATTTGCATAAATGCGACGCATGACAGCCCTACACATCGTTAGCAATGATCAGGTTAGTACGTTCCAAACCTCGCAATTTTACATTAGGCGAAACGACATGTGACGGGGCTCAACACTTCGCCACCCCTAGGCAGTGCCATGATGTGTATGAAAATTAGATTAGGCCGCTTAACCCTTTTCTCATTGATCTGAATCACGCACTGCTTCCTATGTTATAAGCGACAATAGTGGCTCACATAAGCCAAAACCGTGCAACTGAAGCTATCTGGTTCTCACATCTTCAAGCGTAATTGCATGAACGTGATACGAGGTTTGATTGCACAGTGCTGGGTCAATGGATTTATGTATAATGAAATTTCTATGAAGATTGCAGCACTGTTATGCTTAGCGCTTAATCCCATGTGAGCGTGCGAATGAATTGCACTGGAAAGCATCAGCGCAAATAAGAAAGGCGGTGTGGATACGTAAAAAAATACCAGGTGTGCCATTGGCTTTCGTTTGTTCACTAGTTCATAAAGAGAACATACCTGAGTGACTCGAAGAGTCAGCAACTCTACAAAAGTGGATCCTAATACGTGCTTCGCGCGATGAACAACGGGAGCTAAGGAAAGGTGCCCTGTGTCTGGTCATTTACCGTATCTATACTAGTTGCGATTTACGAGATGATACACTTTGGTGGTACTGGCTATTCCTCTTTTTTGAAATGACGAATTTGCTGAAGATAGTGTGTGTTACCAGACAAAGGAAGAACAACGTACATCAGCTTTGATATTTGCAAAATACGAAAAGCGTGTGGAAGTGCAAATAAAACCCTTAAGAAATTTAACGACCGAAGCCCAGCACTAACAAAAGACAGCTACGGGCAGACATACGTAAAAAGAAAGCCACAAGAATAAGTGCGATACCTGACGAAAGGAAGTAAATTTACAAACTTCTGCAGGAATAAAACTTTGACGGCCAAATTCAGCGCTGTTTTGATATTGCTATTTCCTCAACAAATTACATATGCGCGTGTAGCGCTGTAGTGCAGCCTTTTGATGCCCATTCACCCAAACGTTTTTTTTTTTTCAATAATTTTCGGGCCGTATCTCGCGATGCTCTTCTATACGGTATCAACTTTCTCACAAGAACATGCACTGCGGTGATTTCCTGGGATGATGTTCAATTTTTGTGCAGGCTGTGTTATTTCGAAATCAGTGAATAATTGTCTCAACAGAGCATGATTTCTATTGTTGAAATGTCGTGATCTCATGACAAAACACGCGCGTTTGCTAACCATTTACAAAACAGGCTTCCTCGAAGGCGCCCAGTTTTTCGTAAAAACTCGTATCACTTGGCGCTGGAGCTGGTAGAGATAACACGTTGTCCTGGTGTGACGCGCGCCCCCTGGCATCAGCAGCGATACTCACTACTTGGGGTTTAGGGCCATCGCTTAACAGACTGCCACTGCATTCGGCGTGCCGTGCACGAGAGATCATGTTGGCACACCAGCTGTGTCGGCGGCGTCGGAAGTAGGGGAAAGAACGGAACATTTCGGAGTGCCAGAAGTTTCCGAGCCGCACCGTGGTTGGCTGTTGATCTACGATAAGTATTGACACATAAAAAAGAACTCGCACTACAAGAGTAAATATTAGCGAAGGACTATCACATATCCTTGCGGGCGACGAAGTCACTATCTGCATAGCGACAATGCTTTTCAACAGCTCTGCAAGCGTTTGCACAATGTTGTTTCGATTTGTCATGCCGAATGCACGTATGCTGCTACCTCAATGCACATGCGTCGCGCATAGCCACACTGCGTTGGTGACAAAAAAAAAAAAAAAAAGAGAGGCTGCGCGGAAAGCTGTGCAAAAGCAAACAGAATACTGTTGTTTGCTTTCCATACTTTGTTGTCGCAGTTCCCTCATGAAGCAAGTTTGAATGCAACGGCGTTCCTAATACAGAATTCCCTGTTGCATTTTAGTTTTTCAGTCAGTGAAAATCTTTTAGATCACTTTGATAGCGTAATTCGGCCTCTTGAGATATATTATTTAAAGAGGCAGCTGTTACATGCACGGCAAGCCGAAATGTCCAGGTAGCCATTGCGGAAAAGATTACTCAATTGTAGAAGAGAAGAACTCCTTCAGCTACTTCACACGCGTTTGGCGCACATGGGATTTGAGTGTCTGACCTTCTGGCTAAAAAACAGCCATTTTGGGCCTCCAGAGAACAGTAGGGAGTCGCAAAGGGCATCAAAATGTAGGTCCTTAAGAGATTTAGCAGCTACAGGAGATTAGGTAAAAATAGCGGCATGGACGTAAAAAACGTCAATACAGTCGAAACTTAACTGCAGTGCACAATGGATTTCCCTGTCTCTGACGTCGGCCCCCTGACATTCCGGTAAAAAAGAAGGCGTGTCACCCAAAATGTGCCTGAACGAAGACAAAAGACGTAAAGACGTACTGAACGAAGACGTACAGTGGTCACGGAATGAAACGCGTCAATTTAGGGCTAAGTAATGCGCATACTTTCGTTTCAACCGGCTACAGTTCGTGTCACATCGACGCAAGTCCGGCGCGTACACTTACATCAGAGTCCTCATCACCTTTGGTGACCAAATTCCTAGCGACATGACATGGTGCTCTCGCGTACTGTGCAGACATGTAGGGTTCTACTAATGCTCCGTGTCCCATTTCATTCCGTGAGTACGTGAGTACGCGCAAAAACAAAATGGAACGAAAAAAAAGCACCACCTGAAAAAAGAAATATATGGTGCGGAGAAAATGAAAGGTCTGATGAGTGAATGAAGACAATAATGGAAAATTACCGAAATATCATACAATTATGAAAACTCGCATTATATTTATTCTCGCAATGTAAGTACGTATAAACACGTGTACCATGTACGTAGACTTCGGCTTCTTTAGCGCCGACTTTGGTTGCATAATTATTTTTTCAATTACTCATTCCACGTGAACATGCTGAAACTGTGAAATTTATCAGAAGCCTAGTAAAAATTTAGATATGTGCGTCTACGAAATGTGGTACGTATATAATGGCGTTTTTTACCCGTTCCTCAAGAGCGTTCCCTGAAGTGTTCGGAAGGATTACTGCTACGCCAACGTATATTTTAGCGCAGTTTTTCATAGGAATATCTCCGATGTGATGCTAGTCTTCGAATTGTCGCTACGCAGATATGACTTTACTAGCTCTGAGCTTTCATTTCGGAACATAAAAAAAGTGAATAAATGAAAATGTTATTATTGCGTATTTTTTTAATTAGCTACAACGTAATTTCAATATTCGGGCGAGCAATGTCAGCCTCTTCATGTAAGTCACATCAACAGACGAAATTCTGTTGTTCATGAGTGACCTTGAAAAAACCTCGTCTAGTGAAAAGAAAAAAAAAATAGACCACAGGCTGCACCGCAGACAGAAAAATGAAAATACTGCGCGATATCATGTTGCGAAGTATCGCAGTGAGATTGAAATATAGTGGTGATAACGTGGCTGGGCACGTGCTCGTGAAGAATCGCTGCGTTGAAACGACATTGGCGTCTGTTTTATAGACAACGTACTACGTCAACATATTTTGTTGCTTCTATCAAGCGAAACACCGATTCGGCGCTTACCGGACTCCATCACAATGGCCGTAGAAAATGACAGTGCATTGTTTTCTGTCACCATGCGGCATGTGTAAAATGTTCTGTCTTGGCGACCTGGCCAGGACCAGTGCTTGGAAACTTAACATCTTCCCTTGCATTTTGGGACTCCCCGCTAGGGGGGCGTGGAGTACTGACGTACTTCAGTTGACGAAGGAGACAGTCTAGGTTAAGTTTCAGCGCAGCTAAGTCCGGTGGGATGTTCTTCAACGATACAACTGATCAGGAGCTTACAATACAAGGCCATGAAATACCCTGAGTGGCCGAATACAAATATCTCGGGGTATGTATAAACAAAGGGCAGATGTACACGGAAAACCACGAACAGTCTCTTATAGCAAAAGGGCGAAGAGATGCCGGTATAAGGAAACGTAGGGCAGTGTGGGGGTACAACAGGTATGAAGTACTGACAAGTATTTGAAAAGGAATAATGGTGCCGGGGCTTACTTTCGGGAATGCGGTCCTGTGCTCAAGGGTAGAAGTTCAATCGAGACTAGAAGTAAATCAGAGAGCTGTTGAAAGATTAGCACTAGGTGCCCACGGGAAAACCACAAACGAGGTTACGGGAGGATATGGGCTGGGCATCGTTCGAAGTACGGGAAGCTCAGAGTAAAATCCTATACGAAAAACGCCTGATGAAATTGGACGATAACAGGTGGGTAGCTAAGGTATTAGATACCTATACAGAAAGAGCATTGACTCAAAATGGCGGAAAAGAACTAGGAAGCTAACCAGTTAGTATGCCAGACGCGAGGACGGAGAAAGACAAAGCATTAAACGACAGGTTAAAAACACGGAAGGTAAAAATTGGATAATAAGCGTAGTATTGAAAAATATCGATACTGGAAACAGCAGATCAGGAAGGAAACGTTTTATGATAACTCAAGAGGCAGTGCCCTACTCTTTGAGGCTAGGTCAAAATGTCTTAGAACGCGGAGCTATAAAAAGAAACTTAACGAAGAAGAAGGCACATTTACTGTGTGTGGTAAATCTGTAGAAACAATAGAACACCTCATACTAAAATGTGATGGTATCCATCCCAATGTCGATGCGGGCAAGTCACGCTTCCTGAGACCCTAGGGTTTAGAGATAACAATAGTAATGTAAATAAATATGCAGTGGAAATTAGCAAAAAGCGATTGGAATATTGGTGGCTGAAAAGCAGAGAGGTGACATAAGGTGAAAAGTGTAGGAGGAAGTATTTCAAGAAAATGGCGAATTTTAATAACTTCCAACGCAGTTAAAGAAAAATAAAACAAAACTGAACATGGTGGCGACTGCCATCACCCCGTTTCAAAGGGGACGCTCCTACCTTCCATCCATCCATCCACTTCACGTATCCTCCTGCGTCTTGCGCTCATTACTACTGAAAAGCCACTCACCCCTTTCATTTTGCACCGACAGAATCGGCAAGCTACAAGGAACCAGCGGATGCCACCTACTTAAAATGTGAGTGCTTTTTATGCGTTGCATATTGCAATCACTCAGTTCAGCCCTTGGGCGGGGCCGGGCAGCCACCATTGACCTTTAGCGCAACCACGTGACGGGACGTCACGACAGCCGAAGGAAAAGCTGGGCCCCAACTCGCGCGGTCGCGCGCGGCACCTGAACATCGCCCCCGAGTGCTCCGTGATCGCTGCGCATGCGTTAGCTGAGAGAAGGTGAGAAAGGAGGACAACTCTTTTTCGCAGGATGTGACGTCACATTGTTGCTTGTTTTTACTTTTTTGAAAGAGCTACTCTCGAACGTAGATTAGCCATTGCCGTCGTGTCGGCTGCAAGATGTTCTGCGCGCGCTTGGCGCGCTTTTGTGCGTGTCGAAAGCGTATAACGTGCGCGATATTCGTGCGAGCGCAGTTTGACTTGAGCAATCGTGGGTTTGGACTCCGTGACATTTGCTTTCGTCATATGCGAGTTAGGGGCTTGCCGACAGGTAAACCACCGCTGTACTTAGGTGAATACCTTGTTTTTCGTGGTACTGAAATAAATAGCGCTTCGCTGCGATGGTGACTTCAATCGAGTGCGGTAATTGCTGCGCATTACGGGCGATTTAATTGCACAGTACGTGCTGCATTATCGGTGCAGATAGAGAAAACTTATCCTGTGAGCCTTACTTCCGTCAGTCAGTCGGTTAGATGTTTCGCTCTTATCCAGTGCACATTTCTTGATATCCACTAACGATCTGCTTCAAATATCGACGAAGTGTCTATTGATCGTGCAGATGTTCTTTTTTTTTTTTTTCACACAACTGGCGATGGGCAGCAGCGTTACGGCCGTGAGTTTTCCTTTCGAGCAAACTTTTTCAAATTGAAGTTTTCCCTCATGTTCGCGAGATAGCAAATTTAAGTGTTACACCCGCTGCTGTATTTTTCGATTCCATGTGACCTAGATTTAAGCTGCCTCAGGTTGTATTAACGCGCGCAGAGGCTTTCCGAAAAATAGTTGTCACCTGAGAAATCAATGCAGTGTGCCAGTTCTTTTGGAATGGTGCTATTTGTGAAATTGATATTTCCCCTAGTCATGCTCAACTACTTACTGATCAGATGCTTGAACTTCCGAAGAAGTATTTGTAAAGTTTCCCTTCCAACTCAGCATTGTAACTGACGCTTCTCGGAAGTATGAGTGGTATTTGCCCCTGCAACACTGCCATGAGTTCAAGTTCAAATTGTGCCCACCGACTGTCTATGCGTGTGCCACTAGAAAGCAAAGAACTCATTTCTCAATTGTTGCAACATTTCTTTTTCACTCCATCTTCAAGAAATTTGTTTACTTCTTTTCCTGGTCATTGTGGACTTGCACACACTTTTGGATAGTTTGGCAAAAGCATTGCATAGTGGGCCTGTAGGGTTTTTTTTTGTATTTAGCGCATTGCCCTTCTGACTGGACAAATTAAGTAACTGCATTACAAATATTTCACTTCCTTGGAATGTCTGTTCCATGTGCCTCATAACAGTACTCGGTTGAATTTGGCACATGCACCTTCATATGACCAAGTGTAGGTTTGTATTGCAATGGAAATAAGAACATGAGTGCTTCAATTGTCTTCATCACATTGCTGACGCCTTCAATATGTGAAAATGGCTTGTAACAATATTGCTGTGTTTCATGTGAGGATATGGAATAGAATAACTTTCTTCTTTTATGCTGAAGGTATTCACACCTTTTGCCTGTTGGGCTTCAAATCTTGTAGAAGATGGTGTGAGCAGCCTGGTGTGTGCCTGAAGAGCAATGCTAGTTTGTGCATGATCATATTGTTGCTGCTGGGAAGATGACATCTTAGGCACATTTTTTTCATACAATTAACACAAATGTTTCTATCTTTCCCCTTGTGGCTCAATCGTAGTAGACCTGTTCGTTTTTCAGTTACTTTGTTGTTTATTTTTGTTACATATCAGTATTATCTACTATCAAGTTAGTGGGAATATAAAGCTATTTGATGTTGTATTCATGGGGAATCCTAGCCGATCCCTCGTCATGGGTATGTGCCATATGTCACAGGCAACAGTCATTCTAGTCTCTCTTCTTGTGGTAAAAGTATCCCAAAGCCTATTTTGTATGCTTGCAGATGAGTTGAGATTTACACATCAATGCCAGCTCACAAAGCATCTAATACGGCAATCAGCCAGCCACCTCCGCAGATGGAGAATTCTGCAGTTTCCAATCATACTGTTTCTGTTGTCTTTGGCAGAGATTTTGATTGTACACAGTGGGAATAAACTGTAGGACCATAAAAAAACTTGTGATGACAAGGGCTATATATGGTGGAAATTATAGTAGATTATGACCAGCATTAGCTCAAGCCCTGCTAAAGGTCTGTGGTATCTAAAAAAATAATAAAGTGCTGGTTTTCATATCTATAGCTGCTGTGTGCATTAAGCTCAAAACTCCCTTCTTGGCAACATAACCCAGGAATGCCCACTCCAAACACTCTTGCACATGCACTTTGACAGCATCTGCTTTGATCTACCTAATTGCATATCAGTAAAGATGGGTCTAGTTCACTAAAGACTGACAATGCTGCATTCGAATGGAACCAAACCGTTCTCGAAAAGTTCTTGAAACCAGTCAAGCAGGTTTTTGAGAACGTTTAATCTGGCAAAATGACAAAATGAAAGTTATTTGAAATAAGTGATGCAGTGCTGATGAGGTTTGGGCATGCATTTCAAGGTGCTTGGCCTTCATTATCTCTAATCATAGTGAACCTGCCAAATTGGCAAGGATCTTGAATGAATTCTTCACTAGGCCCAACTATTTTGTTGCTGCCCTATATTGTGCACTCTTCCTATATAGGAAGAGTGCACAACAAAAATCTTGTGGCTTCCTGTTATCATAACACCCTATAACTTCCTTAGATGTAGGGCCATTTGATATTCACCAATAAATACTTCCACAGGATTTAGATGATGCCTTTAAAGATGTGTCCCTCATGCTTACATGTAAAGGAGCACTGACATTAAACTTTTGGACTGAATTTTTTTATATTAATCTGGTTCCAAATGGCAGCTTTTATGGCCACACCATGCCACTGAAAGCTGCATGTGCTTTGAGCGATTCTTTATGTGTGCTAAGACTTGCTTCACTAAATAAATTTTCTTATGACTCTTCTCAGACATCTAAATTAAGATTAATTTACTTCTAATGTTCTATAAGTCACAACCACGATACGATTACGAGGCATGCCATAGTTGCGGACTCCGGCTTAACTTTAATCGCCTGAGGTTTTTAACATGCACCCACTCCACAGTGTGCACCAAGACAGAAAGACCAATGTTGTGCTGCATAGTGGTCCTAACATGCTCAGTTTTCAATGACCTAATAATGGCATGGCTTACTCATGAACAACTGCAGCATGCATCATTTGTTTGTGACCTACCATGCAATGTTGTCACCAGATTATGGGGCCACACTGCCTTAGGCACATGTTTAAATGTTGGCGTTAAGGATATATTTGTTGCGCATAGAAGGAATTTGAAGTTTTGTGGTGTAGTTAACTGAATCTACACACGCATAAGAAAAAAATTGTGCCAGGACTACTTAAACTCTGCAGTGTTTGAGTTTGACCAATTCTTGCGATTTTGCACATTTCGGATGACTGCAGGTCATTCATTACAGTTATACCAGCTTTTGTACATTTTAGACATGCTGTTTGCCCCGGTTTTATACAGTGATCATAGATAGCCACACCACACCATGTTGGTAGAAGAATTCAGAATTTTAGTAAAATGGGGTTGCTCCATGTTGAGGTGCACCAGCATGTCATAGTAAGTGGAAGCCAGAAGCAGCAGCATTTTAAGGTATTGTGCCACACCATGTAAAGCCAAATTATTGTGCCCCCCTCCACTCTCGCTGGCAAAACCTGCTGGTGAAGCATTGTGAGCAAGCTTTCGAGGTACGCTGCGCTCTTTCCAAAACAGCGTCCGAGGCAGCCATCTATTTTGCCTACAGGACGAGAAGTCCCTGGCCAGGAGTGCATCGAACATACGGAAATAGCTGTCAATTGTGCTGCTGAACATCTATAGTTTTATAGTTTTGACCTCAGGTTGCAGAACACAGCAATGCTATAGCAAACAGTGTAGTGAAAGCTGTTTCACGGCTCTACCACGGCATAGCCAGCACTGCATGCATATACTATACACAAGCATGAGGTTTTAGCAGCAATACTTAACAGTAAATTGTATTTGTACAACTTCACTCTGTCTTTAACACTGCCAGGCTTTAAAATACATGAGAAGAGGTCACTGTCTTTCATTTGATGTGTTTATACAAAAAAAGTGTGTGCATGGAAGGGGTTAATTAAGGCTCCTTTGTCAAGCCAAAATGCTTCCTGGCATGATAAAGTGAAGCCTTGTGCATTTCAGTCTGCAGTTGCTCACTGCACTTTCAAAAGCGCAATCAGCACAGAAAGCACAGGAAAACACACAAGCAATGGTTCAGCAATTTATTTGAAACAAATGCAACTTTGTTTTACAGAAAGACCACATTCCAAAAAAGCAACCACATGCTATGCAGACAATACAGCCAACTTATGTTAATTGTACAGATGTTAACATGCCCTGCCTTTATATGTGGAAATGTTTCAAGTCTCAAAGTGTGCCCCTACTTTGTAGCTTGTCCTTGGAACAATGGATGATTCAAACAAATGCTAAATTTAGCACCATTGCCACACTGATAGAAGAAAACTACAACTTCTTGGAGAACAGAAAAGGGTGTATAGTAAACTTCCAATAATCTGACTCCGGTTAATTTAATTTTTTCAGTTAATTCGAACCTGGCCGACGCCCATGCATTTCTATGGGATTAAACATTCATCATTTCGATCCTAAAACTGGCATTCGCCGGATAATGCGAACTTGACCAGACCCCAATAATGACCCCTTTTAGTGGCAGCCCATGTCTCAGTAGAGCTTAGGGGACAATGAATGCGTTAAACAAATGCCATCTCTCTGAAATGCCTATTTTTGACCCACCCGAGAAAGATTTTCAAGCAGTAATGGTAGCTGATAATGTCCGATTGTGTTACTTATCTGATTCTAACGAACACTTTTTGTTTTCGAAGGACATTGAGACAAAAATAGCCTAGCTGTGCAATCGAGTGGTTGTAGCATTCATACACTTTACCGCATATCATGGCTGTAATACGGCGAAGCTGGCTTTGGAAAATCAGCTGGCATTCTAAAAAATGAGGTACGCGTAGGTTTCTACTTTGGTTTGGAGTTAAGTCATTTCTACTTTAGTTTTATACTGTGGACAAATATAAATTTGATGCACGTTCGTTTCAGAGGCGTGTTACTCAAGCACATATTGCCAAACAAATCAACGGTGCTTCAGCAGGTTTTTGCATCTTAATTCGACCCGTCAGTCTCGTGAGGGTAGAATTAATGGAAGTTGATTGTATAAATTGCGTGATGAAGCACCAAGAAAGTTACCTTGCTCAGGTAGTGAAAAAGCATGGAGAAAGTGCTTCACACAACATCCACCAATGTTCTGTTGCAGATGCAAAAGCTGCCTCCCTTATCTGGAACAGAACAAATTCCTTTCGAAGGCAAAATAAAAAACAGAAAGAGAAGTCATCAAGGCATTCCACATCCATCTTATTCAGTCTTTACAGTGTTGCTACATCACCATTTGCTTAGCCTCCTATGCCAAAAAAAATTGTCGAAAATAAAATGACCTGATTACCATGTTTTTCACCACCCAAGCAGTGTTTACTGTCAATTATTACTGCTTTCTGTAACCTCACCTGTAAATACTGTATGTTAACACTGAGCTATACGATAAGCTTAGTGAAAGTTAAAAAAGAATACTGTATGTTCATTTTTTGTTTTAGAGATAAGAAGGGGTGCTCAGAAGCGAGCCACATTTGCAAAATGCTTGAATAAACAGCAACTACCCCGGTCATGCGCTAATTGTGGCCACGCTGTCCGTGCAAACTTCTTAATCTCATCCGCCCACCTAACTTTCTGCTGCCCCCTGCTACGCTTCCCCTGTCTTGGAATCCAGTCCATAACTCTTAATGACCATCGGTTATCTTCCCTCCTCATTACATGCCCTGCCCACGCCCATTTTTCTTGATTTCAAGTAAGATATCATTAACTCGCGTTTGTTCCCTCACCCAATCTGCTCTCATCTTATCCCCTTAACGTTACACCCATCATTCTTCTTTCCATAGCTCGATGTGTCGTCCTCAGTTTAAGTAGAACCCTTTTCGTAAGCCTCCAGGTTTCTGTCCCGTAGGTGAGTACTGGTAAGACACACCAGTTATACACTTTTCTCTTGAGGGATACTGTCAACCTGCTGTCCATGATCTGAGAATGCCTGCCAAACGCACCCCAGCCCATTCTTATCCTTCTGATTATTTCGGTCTCATGATCCGGACTCGCGGTCACTGCCTGCCCTAAGTAGATGTATTCCCTTACCACTTCCAGTGCCTCGCTACCTATCGTAAACTGCTGTTCTCTTCCAAGACTGTTAAAAATTACTTTAGTTTTCTGCAGATTAATCTTCAGACCTACCATTCTGCTTTGCCTCTCCGGGTCAGTGAGCATGCATTGCAATTGGTCCTATGAGTTACTAAGCAAGGCAATATCATCAGCGAATCGCAAGTAACTAAGGTATTCTCCATTAACTCTTATCCCCAATTTTTCCCAATCCAGGTCTCTGAATACCTCCTGTAAACATGCTGTGAATAGCATTGGAGAGTTCGTATCTTCCTGCCTGACACCCTTCTTTATTGGGATTTTGTTGCTTTCTTTATGAAGGACTACGGTGGCTGCGGAGCTGCTGTAGATATCTTTCACTATTTTTACATATGGCTCGTCTACATCCCAATTGCATAATGCCTGCATGACTGCTGAGGTTTTGACTGAATCAAACACTTTCTTGTAATCAATGAAAGCTATGTATAAGGGGTGGTATTAAAATTAGATCTTTCGTCTCCTGCGATAGCTTACTGGTATCCTGTCTAACGAAGTTACAACCGACTTCTATTGTATACTCCTTAATGATGCCCATAAGATTTTCGTTCATTGCTTCAACACTAAGGTTCTCTTCCCGAGTTAAAGCCCTATACCTCTTCTGTCACTTTATCCGAAATTCCTCCATTTTCCCTCTTACCGCTAACTCATTGATCGGCTTCTTATGTACCAGTTTTCTCCATTCCCTCCTCAAGTCTAGGCTAATTCGAGATCTTACCATCCTATGGTCACTGCAGCGCACCTTGCCGAGCACATACACATCTTGTATGATGCCAGGGTTAGCACAGGGTATGAGGTCTATTTCATTTCTAGCCTCGCCATTAGGGCTCCTCCACGTCCACTTTCAGTTATCCCGCTTGCGGAAGAAGGTATTCATTGTCCGCAAATTATTCCATTCTGCAAACTCTACTAATAACTCTTCCCTACTATTCCTAGAACCTTTGCCATATTCCCCCATGACTTTTCTCCAGCCTGCTTCTTGCCTACCCTGGCATTGAAGTCGCCCATCAGTATAGTGTATTTTGTTTTGACTTTACCTAGCTCGATTCCACGTCTTCATAGAAGCTTTCAACTTCCTGGTTATCATGACTAGATGTAGGGGCGTAGACCTGTACGACCTTCAATTTGTACGTCTTATTAAGTTTCACAGCAAGACCTGCCACCCTCTCGTTAATGCTATACAATTCCTGTATGTTACCAGCTATATCCTTAGTAAACAGGAATCCGACTCCTAGTTCTCGTCTCTCCGCTAAGCCCTGGTGGCACAGCATGTGCCCGCTTTTTAGCACTGTATATGCTTCATTTGTCCTCCCAACCTCACTGAGCTCTATTATATCCCATTTAATGCCCGCTAATTCCTCCAATAGCACTGTTAGACTCTCCTCACTAGAAAACGTTCTAGCGTTAAACATTGCCAGGTTCAGATTCCAATGGCGGCCTGTCCAGATCCAGAGATTCTTAGCACGCTCTGCTGCATCACAGGTCTGACCGCCGCAATGGTCAGTTGCTTAGTAGCTGCTGGGGACTGAGGGCCGAGGTTTGATTGTTCTATTCATACAGAAGGTCAAGGACTGGCCAAGTACTGCACCAAGGTGGCCAATCCTGCTCTGGTGAGGGAGTGCATTACCGGTTCTGGTCACCGGGGTCAGGCCACCAGGCCTGTTTATACAGCTGTATCAACATGTGGATTTTTTTTTATCCAGTGGAAAATTGCGTGGCACCGGGATTTGAACCACAGTCCTTTTGCACGTGAGGCAGATGCTCTACCTCTACGCTATTGCATCGGGGCGCAAGTAGTAAGTAATTATACAGAAAGCGTTTTATTTACTGTAATTGGAGGATTGGAGCAGATTAGTTCGACCACTCAAGGAGTGGGAACGGTTCAACTGTCAGAACCCCAACAAAAGGACTGGAATCACATAAACCACAACTCTGAAGGAATGAAGTGGGAATAGAATGGAGCGCCCCCACTCTGCAATTCTGCACCATGCTGATATATCCTGTTCTTGGGCAATGCCAGCGCAGCTCTAGAACCACAAAGACGACCGCACTACCAGGGCGAAACACATCGAAGGCCCGTCAGCTGCTGCATGAGCACGTGCTGCCAACGAGCAATCCTGCACAACATATTATATATATATATATATATATATATACACACGCGCAGTGCACAGACTGGTACCCTAGGTAGGGGCTAGGACTCGCATAAACTATAGTGTTCTCCACAAATGTGACGAGTACCAGGCCACCGAACTCTTTGCCCTGTGCACGTTGCTGTCTATCTTCATGAGCCTAGATCCTGATGCAACCACTGGTGCCACACTGCTATTTTCAAAGGCCACCACTAGGTGAAGCGCCAGGGACCGCCCAGGCCAGGGGACATCGGCTTGGTCCGATACACAAACGACAGTAAACTTCGAATTGACAGGACTACGAATTGGATTAGTAAATTCTTAACTAACCGGTACCAATTTGTAACTACTAATTAACTTTCTTCTCCGCGATCGCTAGTAAGATCTGGTGTGCTACAAAGCTCTGTATTGGGACCAATTTTATTCCACCAAAAACATGGCTCCACACAATAATTTTGTTTGAAAACATATGTTAGTGCATATGCTTGTATCGGACAGCGAGAATAATTGAGAGTCAGTAAGCAATGTCCAATACATGCAATCTGGCTTACAAAACAAAAGGAACTGGTCACTATTTAGTAATAGTTTTCCTTTGTGTGAAACAACTTCGCCCTTGAAAAGTTCCTCATTTTCTCTTCAACATGGCGATGTGTCGCCTCGCGCGCGATCTGGATCGGATACCCGACCTAGGTTACATGCTCTACGCAGACGACATCACGCTGTGGACGAGCAGAGGTTCACTAGGGGATAAGGAATATACGCTCCAAAGTGCAGTATTAGCGGTGGAGAAATTTTCTAGATGGAGTGGCCTGAAGTGCGCACCCGAAAAATCTGAGGTTATCCGGATACACGTGAAAGGCTACAAATCCAGAGGATCGATTAACATCGTGGTTGAGGGCCAATCAGTCCGAGAGGTACCCACGATGCGAGTCCTGGGTTTGTGGCTTCAGAGCGACGGGAGAGCAGTACAGACACTCAAGACCCTCAAATCCACAGCCAACAACATAGCCCAAATGATACGTCGCGTGACGTATCGAAAAGCGGGAATGCGAGAAGACGATACCCTAAGGCTCGTACAGGCTTTAGTGGTTAGTCGAATAACGTATGGCTTACCGTACCAAATCCTGAACAGGGAGGAGGAAAAGCAGGCTAACACAATAATCCGAACCGCTTTCAAAGCTGCTCTGGGCCTGCCTAAATGTACTTCAACAATACTTTCGACGAACTGAGGCAAGCCACCCTGATGCGACAGAGGGAGCGCCTCAGCTTCACAAAAACTGGTAGGGCAATATTGGCTAGACTCAATATCCCAGCATACCCCATTTATCTCACAGAGCAGGCCGTACCTCTCCCTCCTTCGATGAGATCCAAAATTACAGTAGCCACAATTCCAAAGATTATGCATCCCGAGTACAACAAAGAAAGGCACAAAGCACACGCACAACACATTCAATCAGCCTACTCTAATAACCATAGGTACAACACGTACTACACAGACGCAGCTCTGTATGCAGAGGCGACCGGGCAGCGCTACCAAAGGAGGTACGCCCTGGCAGTCGTGAACGCTATCAGCCAACAGCATATTACCGCGTCGGCCACGGCGGGATCCCCCACCTCGGCTGAAATATTAGCAGTGGCGATTGCACTCGCTGACGCGGAGCGTTCGCAAAGGGACTCGGTCGTGGTCACGGACTCCCAGGAGACATGTCGCATGTTTCTCAAGGGGCACGTGACTGCGGCTAGCCTCGCGATAATCCCCAAATTTTTCAACCGCCATCATCGCCTACTCTGGTGCCCGGGCCACGCGGGGGTACAGGGGAACGAAAAGGCTAACGCGTTAGCTCGAGGGTTCACTAACCGAGCGACGGCGTCCTCTTCTAACCCCAACCACCCGCACTACCCCTCAAAAAATTCCACCAATTCAAATGCCAAAGACATCCTTGCTGATCAGCGTGGAGTCCGAAGAAAATACCCGCCGCCTCACCCACAACTTAACGGGGAAGAGGCCGCCGATTGGCGTAAAATACAGACTGGGGTGTTCCCCCATTTAAAGTTGCTAAACGCCATGTATCCCACTCGTTATAGGGCCAACTGTCCTTGGTGCGGTGGCATACCTACCCTAATACACATAACCTGGGAGTGCACTAAGCACCCTCATAGGCCAAATACCAGTAGGACAATGGAGCAGTGGGAGGCACAGCTCGCCAGCTCCGACCTGGCAGGACAAAAGTCCTTAATTAGCCAGGTCAAGCAGGCGGCAGAGGCCAGTAGGGCCCTGGACTGAGCGGCTCTGACCACCCCTCCTTCAAATCTTTACAATTTCAATAAAGTTTCTCTCTCTCTCTCCTCATTCTACAAAGGCTTATATAGTGAAATATAGAAATATTTGGATGTATTTGAGTTATCACCTGGCCCAAGGAACTTCTAGTGGCAGCCTGTCTCGATCTTGCAATTCCTGGCACTGCCCAATATACAGCATGCTTGACTGCTTCAGTGGTCAAGTGCTCTGCAGCTGTAGGAAACCGAGGGATAAGGGTTGATCGCACAATTTATGGCATTTCCAAATGTTTAACTTAGTACCATCTCTATACTATGTCGACACTATGCCACTAAACCATTGCTGTGCTGCAGTCATCATAATATTAATTACTCATCGTATACACAAGCTAGACAACTGTTTAGGCAAAATTTTAAACTGCGCGAGGAAGACAGGACGTGAACTGAAACATAGACACACACAAAGCACAGGCTTCCGACTGGTTTTATTTTGTGAAAGCAAAGAATATATAAGGTACTTCAATATAGCAAAAATATAGCAAAACAAGGAGCAATTGCAAATAATTTGTGCACGAGGTATTGACGAAAAATATCAAGGCCATGTATGCATTAAGAGTGCAGGAGAGTCTTAATGTGCCCATCTAAGACTTCAATTCTTTCCTTGAGAACCTCCTCTTGCAGTGCAGGAGCTGCGACAGCAAAAGCTGCCTGCCTTATGAGGAACAGAATAAATTCCTTTCGAAGGCAAACTCAAGAACAGAAAGACAAGTCATCAAGGCACTCCACATCGCTAAAAGGTGTGACAACTAAGCTCACCTTCTTGATCCCTATCAAGGAAAGAAATAGAATTCTTAGATGGGCACATTGGGACTCTACTGCGCTCTTAATGCACAGGTGGCCTTGCTATTTTTTGTCACTTCCTCGTGCACAATTTCTTTGCGAATGTTCTTTGTTTTGCCATTTTGAAGAACCTTATAAACTCTCTGCCTTCACCAAACAAAGCCAGTCGGAAGTCTACACTTTGTGCATGCATCTATGTTTTTGTTCATGTCCTGTCTTCCTCGCAGAGTTTAAAATTTTGCTGAAGCTACGAGCTGACTAGCCCAAAACATGCCTTACTTCAGTGTACAGCTGGGCTTGTTGGTAAAGCTACACAATGCAGCTCGAGTGTGTGTCTGCTCTTCCGTGTTCTCATGATGTGACTCAGCCTTGAGTGCATGTGTAGTTTCAATACTGGCTACTATATTTTAACGACTAATACAATTTCTATCTTCAACTTCCAGCCAGACAGCATACTTCATGCTACATTCTGAACATTGCTGCAGTGTAGCAGGATTTCTGTCTAATGCATTGGCCTCTACCACCAAATGCCTGAGAAATTAAAAAAAGTTATGTAGATTCCAAGCACAGTGGGGATTCATGTTACAGGAGGCATACTGCAGGTAAATGGCTACATAGTGTTGGTTCGGGTTCTTCCAAACATTGCAGTGTTGACCAATGTGTTTGTGTATGGTGAGTGATTGCATATATGACACAAGCTTTGTGAGGAGAGTACGAATGCAAAGGCATGGTTTCTTTGCCTCTTTCCTAACACTTTGTGGCGGCTGCTGTTTTGACGAGTGGAAAACTTGGCTTATGCAGTATGCGCAAATGGGTTTGAGACTTTTAAGACCAATTTCCTTGAGGCAAAGTTTAGCATGGAGTCAGTTTTGTCACAAGGAAGTTATTCCTATTCACACATGCCTGTTTGGTTTTTGTTTTTTCATTTAGTTTAAGGTCCACCTAAATTATTGCCGTCATGACAGCCGTCACATATATGGTAGCATCAATCTTTGTATTAATCATTCGAGTATTGAAATCTAAAAGTTTGCAGCAGTGTAAAAGGACAGGAGGACAAGAGGAGAGAGGAGAAGAGAGGTTGCAGTGTAACAGAAATAGGCAAGCACTAATTGAGCGACAAGACCACTGGACACAGGAAAAGCAGATTTAGCTGAAGCACAGCAGCCTGTAAGGAAGAGACGGAACATAATTCTTTGTGAAGCTTAGTCTGCATCAGTTTTATATACCATCGGAGATCATGAACATGCCAGAGGCAAAGCATACTGTTACGGGGATGTTGGGAGTATAGAAAGACTGTATTTACAATATATATTGTCACGTGGTAGTGACGGTTGAGAAGGCAGCAAAACTATGATTGACGAAACAAGTGTTTTATTGGGCGAACTTGTGCCCTCAAAAGAGGCTACACTCAAAGAAGGATGGTAGCGGTGAACACGATCGGCGGTCGTCGAAAATCTGATGAGCGGGTCAAGCGCATCGGCTTTTATACATCTGTCGTCGAATGTTCCAGAGCAGTCACTGGGACCTGCGTGCCTTCCACAATGTTCCACATTATTCGCGTCGCGCACACATGCAATCAGATAACACAAGTTGCAGTGAAAGACAGTGGACGGAACCATCGATAACATTCCAGAAACTTTTACATGCAGGCGCGTCCTGTGCTGTGCGATAACATTTGTTAGGTGGCGAGAAGTGGTCACCCAATAAAGATAAAGAAGTACACGTGTCAATATACAAGATGAGGCAGAGTAGTTAAGATGGCTGACCACCAACAGCACGCAGCAGCCAGCGTGCTGCGGTCTTCTTCCTCTCTTTTTTCATCCTTCCGTAAGAGGACCCCCGGGTGGTGAAGCGCCGTCTTGGCTCATGGTAGGCAAAGAGTCGCGAGCGAAGTATGGCTTCAGCCGCGAAACATGCACAACATCAACAGGCGTCAGACTTGAGGATGCATCAAACTGAAGTGGTGAAATCTCGTAAGTTACGTTGTTAACTTGACTTAGGACTTCATAAGGCCCTGTGTAGTGAGAGAGAAGCTTCTGGGAGAGGCCAACCCGACGACATGGTGACCAAAGGAGCATCGAAGCACCTGGTGCGAACTTAAAATCGCGATGGCATCAGTCATAACTCTTTTGGTATATGCTGTGGGGCTAATAAACGAGATCGGGCGACTTGACATGCCCTGTGAGCGCGATCGATGACTTCATGAGCATGATCAGTTGCAACACGTGGCACAGAAAGGATTATGATGTCAAAGGGCAAAGTGGGGTTGCAACCATACAAAAGATAAAAGGGTGAATATCCTGCAGTGTCACGTCGGGACAAGTTATACACAAACGGCAGTAAGGCCAGCGTGGTGTCCCAGTCGCGGTGATCGTTGGAGACCTACATCGACAGCATCTCTGTGATTGTTCGGTTGAGACATTCCATAAGACCGTTTGTTTGTGGGTGGTAGGCGGACAGCTTATGCTCAGTGGCACAAGAGCGGACGAGGCCGTCGACAACTAGAGACAAGAATGAGCAGCTGCGGTCTGTAATAACTGTCGAGGTGCACCATGGTGGAGAATGACGTCGTGGAGGAGAATATCGACGACGTCTGTTGCACAGCTAGTCGGCAACGCCTTTGTTATCGCATAGCGTGTCATGTAATCAGTAGCGATGGCAGTCGACTTGTTAGCTCTAGTCGTCGTCGTCGGAAAAGTGCCAGGTAAGTCAAGGCCTAAGCGGGAGAACGGTTCACAGGGAACTTCAACTGGATGGAGTAATCCGACAGGTGGTAGGGGAGGTTTCTTCCGGCACTGACACAATTCGCAAGTTGCGACATAACAGTGCACAAAGCAGTAGAGACCTGGCCAGAAGAACCGGCGTTGTACATGATCGTATGTATGCAAAACTTCAAGGTGTCCCACCGTCGGTGCATCGTGAAGTTGTTCAAGAGCAACAGATTGCAGATGATGAGGACGGCCAAGAAACAACTCAGGGCCATCAGCGTTCATATTGCGGTGGTAGAGGATGCCGTTGCGTGGCAAGAACACGCGGCATGTGCCGTCAGTGCTGTCGGAGTGATTGCACTCCGGCAATGATTGACTGTAAGGACTCGTTGCGTTGTTGTTCGGTGCGCATGTCAGTCTTGTCAGTGAAAGCCATCACGCAGGTCACCGGATCTTGCACAGAAGGATCAAGTGGATCCACGGGGTGACGAGAGGCAGTTAGTGTCCTTGTGGAGGCATCCAGTCTTGTAATTGACAATAAATGAAAATTCCTGGAGCCACAAAGCCCAGCCACCAAGCCGTCCTGTCGGGTCCCGGAGGGAAGACAGCCCAGCCGGCAGAGTGCGTGGTGGTCTGTAACGACCGAAAATGTACGGCCGTACAAATATGGCCGGAACTTGACGACAGCCCAAACTAAAGCGAAGCACTCCCACTCGGTGATGGGGTAATTTCTCTCGGCAGGTGACAGCAGGCGGCTGGCGTAAGCTATCACGCACTCCGTACCATTCTGTTGTTGATCGAGAACAGCGCCGATGCCATGGCCGCTTGCGCCAGTGTAGACTTCGGTCGGTGCAGATGGATCAAAGTGGGCAAGTATGGGAAGGGTGGTCAGAAACCTGATGAGAGCGGCAAACGCATGAGCCTGCTCCGGGCCCCATGAGAATGGTGTGTTCTTCTTTTTGATCTGTCAAAGGCCGAGCAATGTTGGCAAGGTTTTTGATGAAATGATGAAAGTAAGAACACAGGCCAAAGAAGCAGCGCACGTCAGAAGCAGAATGTGGCACAGGGAAACTGCGTATGGCACGAACTTTTTCCGAATCTGGTTGGACACCGGATGCGCGAATGAGGTGCCCCAACACGGTAATCTGACGGTGCCCAAATTGCCACTTCGTGGAGTTGGAGGCCAGCTTTTCAGAAGACCGCAATAATGGCGGTGAGTCAGGTAAGGCAGCTGCCCAACATGGGAGAAAAAACAGCTTCGTCAAGGTAACAAAAACAGGTGGTCCATTTGTAGCATCGCAGAGTCCATCACAAGTTCAAATGTCGCAGGAGCATTGCATAGGCAAAAGGGCATGACTTTGAATTGATATAAGCCATCCGGTGTGATGAAGGCTGTCTTCTCCAACCATTTCATCAACCGAAATCTGCCAGTAGCTGGATCGAAGATCGATGGACGATAAGTATTTAGCTCTGTGCAAGCAGTCCAAGGTGTCATCGATGCATGGTAGTGGGTAGACGTCTTTTCGCGTGATCTCATTTAAGTGGCAATAATCGACGAAAATATGCCAGGCACCATCTTTCTTTTTTCACACGGACGACAGGCGTAGGGCTGGCTGATGGCTCGATGACCCCTTTGCGGAGCGTTTTGCCCGCCTCTGATTGGATGACTCGACGTTCAGCATGCGATGCACGATAGGGACGCTGACAAATAGGATTTGTGTCTCCAGTGTTTATATGGTAGTGAACAACAGATGTTCAGCCTAAAGGCCTGTTGTCGAAATCAAAGATTCCACTGTACGATTCAAGCAGGAGACGTATGTCCCTGGCCTGTGCAGAGGTGAGGTTAAGTGCAGTCATTTTCGCAATGTCGTCCGTTAAGGAACCAGAGCTGGGCGCTGTGATTCAGAAGAGGTAAAACAATGTCATTATTAGTAACCGTGACCGGTTCAAAGCACATCGATGATGGGGCGAAGCACATATTCACCATCAGGAAACTGTGGCTGGGCGGTCAAAGTGACGTAAGTAACTGCTTCGAGTGACAGGCGCACATCACGAAGCGAGCACAAGTGCGGCGGGGCGGTGCTCGGAGCATCGGCGAGTTGAGGCAGTTCTAACTGAAGAACGTCGGCCGCGCAATCGAGGAGAGCAGAATGAGTGGATAAAAAGTCAAATCCTAGAATAATGTTGTGAGGGAAGATGTTGCTCACAGTAAAGAGAACAGAAGTAGGGCGGCCAGCTATACTTGCAGTACACATTCCAAGAACCAGCATTCCACCGTCAGCCATATGAAGCACTCGGGTAGCTGCTGGGGTGAGGACCTTCTTTAAACGACTACGCAGGCTAGCACTCATCACAGGTATGTGGGCGCCACTGTCGATGAGTGCTTGGACAGCTATGCTGTCTATTTTAATGCCAATTACACTTCTCCTTGTGTGCATAGACAGAGGATTTGCTGCAGCATTAGGCAATGCAGCACCACCTCCGAGGGCTGCATTTCTTAGTTTTATGAACGGGTGCGGGCAAAGGCCACAGGGGACAAAAGGCGACGTGGCTGTGGCGAACGCGAAGATGGGCGACGTGTTTGCGGTGAACGAGACTGGTGTCCGTGCGGCGATGGTGAGTGACTGTACCACATGTTCCTAGCAGAGTTGGCGCTGTTAGATTCGGCGGTGGGCGAAACATTGCGGACATTTTCATCACAACGGCTCAGGTTGGTCGGCATGCGAATGTTAAGGGCCACGAGTTGCGACAGTATCAGGCGACATGACCAATGCGGCAGCAGGTGAAACATATCGGCTGGTCGTCCGCAGTTCTCTACTCAGTCGGGTTGCGATAACGCTTAGAGAAGCGTCGAGGTGGAGCAAAAATAGTAGAAGGGCGTTTGTTAGCTCTGGGATTGGCAACAGCACAGACAGAATGTAAGACAATGTTTTCAAGTTCCTGGTGAATGATGGCTTGCAAGAAGGGGACTGAAAATGTTGTAGCATCAGGGATAGGCAAACAGAAATGCAGGCGCCATCGCATCCAGTTCACGTCAACGATTCGCACCACATCCTCCGATGGCGACGCATGCTGCTGTGTGGGTTGATCTTCACACGTTGGCGTTGCAGCAGTAGTGGGCAGTCTGGCGAATGGTTGCAAGACGCATCGGCTTTTGGCGTGCTGGAATTGTTGGCACTCTTTAAAGATAACATCAACTGTAGAGCAGCTTTTGCACATGAGCAGATTAAAGGCGTCGTCAGCAACCCTTAAGCACATGCCCGACCTTCTCAGCTTCTGTCATGTCGTGATCGGGTTTGCTTTACGACAAAGTGCCAGCATGTCTTGGATGTACAAGAGATAGGACTCCGTGGGAGATTGGGTACAGGAGGCCTATTCCTGTTTTGCGTCAATTTTACGGCCGGCTGGTTTGCCAAACAACTCTGTCAACTTCTCTTTGCATTGGTCCCAGCTGGTTAGCTCCTTTTCGTGGTTTTCATACCACACCTTTGCCGTGCCTCTTAGGTAGAACAACAGGTTAACTAGCACACGCGTGGGGTCCCATCTGTTGATTCCACTCACACGTTCGTACGTAGCCACCCACTTTTCAACATCGGTGCCATTGGTCCCACAGAAAGTTCCAGGATCCTTGGGTTGCACAACCACAACCTTGGCTATGCCCGATGACAAGGTACAGCAAGATGCTACTTTACCCCCAGATGTCACCTCTTATGACATTTCAAGGCAGCGAGACTGAGACTGCACTGTATTCAGCGGCACTGACAACCATGATGTAGAGGATTGACTTTCCCCCTATGTACAACACATCAGCAGAATAAAAACGAGGAAATGCCCCACACAGGTGTATGGCACTAAACTGGACGCACTACCTGCTGTATGCAAGAGAGAATGAGGAAGAATGAGCTTCCCGTTACTCCCGAGCACCTACCTACAACTGCTTTTATGGGCACAGCATTGAAGCTGCAATTGAGGTAATGCCTAACACCACATGAAATACAAAGCACACTACGTCAACACAGAGAAACCAAAACAACTGCACACACTTCTCACCGAAATAGACACAACACCTGCTTTGTTGCATCTGAGCTGAAACGGGTGAATCCCAAACTCTGTGTCACATAACATCTGAAAAAATTAGCTGCTACGAGAGAACCAATGAGATTAATCTGGCGCGCTGTGCATGCATCTTTAGCCTAATGGGTAAAGAATTGGGCTGCTGCACTAAGGACCCAGATTAACAACCCACCATCAGGCACGTTACTAACTGTTATTGAGCCTATCTGACTGGATGTACGAAGAAGCCAGGAGACAGCTCATGATAATGCTTTGCATAAGAGACAACGAAGGTGAACCCACGTTTTCTGCCTTGTGCTTGCAATGCTCTACCAAGTGAGCTTCAACGGCAGTTGTCCCAATGTCAATTTTCTTGGATAGCTGCGCATATGTACTAAGCAAAGCCGTGGGAGTGCTAGGCAGCAGCACTCACAGTTATGATGGCAGACGTGTAGTATCCTTTAAAACACCCACATTACAAAGCACATGATCTTAGAAGCTGACAACTGGCTAATAAACACTCGTTTTCTACCATGAGGCCCCAAGGCAGCCGAAATCAAAACATTTGTATCTTATGAGCGAGAAAAATCAGGGGAATCATGCAGCTCAATTTTTTGTTTATAACAAGCATGTGATGGCAACAGACAATGAAGCAACAGTGACTATATAGAAAAATGGGTTAGAGCTGACGACAATCATTGGCAGCTCACACTATAATGCTTTCTCTAGTTTATTGTCGCAAGACATCTGGCAGCAAATCCTCTGGATTCTTCTTCTACTATGTCTTTTGCAATTGAAATTTTAAATGTGTGTAATACTTCATGGCAACTTAGAACACTTAAATGGTTAAGCATCTCCATACCTTAAATTTGTGGACCAGCTTTGTCACCTTTCTAGAACAATAACTCTCTGGTGTCATACATCACTCAAAGCAACTAATTCTCACTCAAACCACTACTTATTAAATCTACCTTTAGATGAGCAGTACCTGCATTAGACGCAGCTGCATACCCTTTTAGCAAATGGATATACATACCACGCTCAGACTGAGCAAACCAAACAAACCAACATCAACCAGTACTTGTGTCCATTTGTCTTCAACGAGGCAGACACAGGCCAGGTCTCGATAAACACAACAAATATAAGGTGCAGGCAGAGGAAATAAGCAGAAGCTGTAAAGACAGCAGCAAAGTGAAACAAATTAGACAAGTTTGCAGACAGTCAGCGATCTGGGCAGAGGACAATTCACAACGTTACTGCCACAATTAGAAGCAAATGCTCCTCATGCAACAAGAAAAAACACGTTTTAGCTGTAAACAGCACGACTGCGCGGGGTTGGTTGATATTCTAAACACAGCACATACAATAATTAAAGCAGACACATTACTTGTGTCATCTGTCTTCTTGTTGTTTTTACAATATCGGTCACGGTTGCAAAGCTACGCACATGATCTATGAACGAAAGCAACGGACGTGCATATAAAGTTTGGTGAGCCGATTCATACTCATATATGTGTTTAATTTTGAAAGTTCCCGTAAAATTTTAGTGATAGTAGTAGCAGCAGTAAAGTGGTTTCGTTTACCAGCTCGCTCACAACGTACGCATTGTATGATTTAACTCCACGGCTCGCAAAGGAGCTACTAAGAAGCTTTAAGTGAAGGAAATACGCTTTCGTTATCTCACTGCAACGAATGAAAGCCTCTGACGCCCATACCGCGGTCAGCAGTGAGAAAGGTAATTAAATGCAGCAATGCGCTGCACGGGTAAATAAGAAGAGCATAGCGTAGTCATCCTATAGAGATGGAGAAAAATAGACTTAAGAACGCGATAAACATCACAGGACGACATCCACGCTAGTTGAGTGCATGCATTTCTGGCGCGTGGAAGATGTCGCTGTTTTTTTGTTCATTTTTTTACATCGGTGCAACGCGTAGGAACTGCAGCGTTGAAGGCACGAACGAATAAATTATACTGCGATCACTGCGGGACCTGCGACAACCGTTTCGTGTTCCTTCGAATTTCGAGATCACATCGACCACAGCTCGAATGCGCAACCGGTTTTTTACGTGTCAGCAAGAGAAAGGGTAATCGCACAGCACTTACCGTTGTTCCAAGTACGTCGCGGTAGCACCAGCAGCTGGGTAACAAATGTCATCAAGCCCTGGCCCACCGCAGTGTCCGCAACTTGAAGCTTCTAAGCATTCGCCAAAACTAAAAGCGGACCACATCCATACGTACGCGCGCGAACGAGACGCGAGCCATGCCGTCTGAGTTCGAGAGTAGTTATTTCATTAAAGCAAAAACAAACAACAATGTGACGTCACATCCGGTAAAGCCAACTTGTCCTCCTTTCTCACCTTCTCTCAGCTAACGCATGCGTAGCGACCACGGAGCCCTCGGGGGCGATGTTCAGGTGCGCGCGGCCGCAGCCACCACCTGACTCCCGCTCCTCCCGCTAGGGGCGCTGCGCCGGCGCGTGACGTCACGGAGAAAAAGCTGGGCCCCAACTCGCGCGGTCGCGCGCGGCCGCAGCCACCACCTGACTCCCGCTCCTCCCGCCGTTGTAGCCGGTGCTACAGCTGCGTTTGTACATTCTGCATTAGCTTCTCCAGCAACCACGTATATAGCCGCTACAGCACTTCTCGCCTCACTACTGGTATTCGCACACAGAATGACCAAAAATTAAAATAGCTAAACCAAGTATTACCGAGTAAATCCAAGTATAGCCAAGTATTGTCGAGAAAATCGAGTGCCGCCAAGCAATACCTCGCTCTCAAAAAAAAAAAAAAGAAGACCGCGCAATATGCAACGCATTCTTGGCTTAACCAAGCTAAGCCTGGCCACTTTTGGTCAAGATTTCGAGCTTGAACTTCACCGACCACCCCGCGCGTTGCTGAGCCTAACGCGGCGCGAGACCACAACGGCCCGCTGGGGAGAACCGCGGTCGCACGTGCGACAGACACACGGTGCGCGTGAGAGGGGGCCGACAGAGCTGGCTGCCGCACGTGCAACAGGCGTCGCACGTGCACTGTGAGCCGAAGAGGAGGTTCGGCGCTCGCAGGAGCTGCGGCTGACAGGCAGACCTTAGGATGAGCCAAGAAACACCCGTGACGGATGCGACATAAAGCGAACGACAAGAAGAAACAAGCGCAATGCATACAGACAGGCCCAGAGAAAGAAGTCAACGTCACGCAATCTTGGACCTACGATAAAAACAGCGGCAGAGCTATAGACCTCAACGACCAATGGTTGACGTGGGAAAAGAAAGGAAAGAGGGAAATCACGCGCATCAAAGCCTCTGCAGCGACCCAATCCACACATGAGCCAGCCATGCCGCCGCCGCCGCCACGCAAATCCAGAATGCCATCGCTAACGCTAACCTTGGGCGACATCAACATTGTCTGCCACCCACACGCTTGCCTTGAACTCGCGAAATGATCACTTGTCGCAGTCACTCGCGCAGTCAGAAGAGCCAGCGCAATATTGCAAAAAGAATTCCACGACAACGTGCGAGTGCAAATGTAAAAAGAAGAAATGCTCATGATTGCAAGTACAGCCAACAAGAACTACGCTCCAAACTTAGCCAAGGTCGCTAACGTACAGCTTGAAGGCAACATTTAAACCGTAAAAGCCAACTCGCGTCTACCAAAAGATGCCAGGAAAGGTGTTATCTGCGGCATAACGCCTGGGACCTGCAGTGCGGAGCTAATGGATGGAATTCGAGTGCCAGCGCGCCATACAGCCCTCAACGCCCGCATGCTCGGACCCCACACATCCCCTACAGCATCATTTATCAGAGGTGCGACTGCCAATGCAAGCCCTACCGCAAGTCATTTCAGTATTGCTGGACCTGTGGCAAGCTCGGACATCGTCAAGACGTGTGCCCAAAACCAACCCCAAATTTCTGCTACAAGTGTGCAAAAACAAACCAAGGGCGCACTAACGTAAAACTATTCCAAACTTTTCTATTCCAATTCTGCAGTCAGCCCTCCGCGATTGGTCACAAACTTTCTTTGACCACCCCCTCTACGGCTGTCTGTAACGTGACGTCACGAAAACCGCGATAACTCCCCATTTGATATGACGTCTATACACTGAATATGCATGATTTGACTGAACAAAAGAAACATAGTTATTTCCCATTCGACGCCTTTTCGCCATTAGCCCTCGGCTATTAGTCAAAAGTTTTCGGGCTGCACCCACTTCACCTGCCTGTCACGCGACGTCACAAAACCGTGAAAACTCACCGCGTCAAAGTGACGTGTACGCGCTAATGATGCAATAATATGCCGAACAAAACTGAATATTATTCTGAATAGCCGCAGGCTGCCCCATTCCGAAAGGAATAAAAGATGTCTGCCACCGATCACTCAGGCACTGGCTACTCGCACCTGCCAGAGAGCATGGGTTTATTTGCGTATAATAAAGCTTCTTGCGGGGCTGTGTAGCGTTTTTGAGAACTTTCGGTACGTTTACGACCTCATTCTGCCAACTCTTCTTGGCTGAGGATCCGTTTTAGCGGCATTCTTAACCTTTCGTTGCATGCCGCCGCGATTTTCGACCCGCCACCGCAAGCTAAGTAAGGAAAAGCAGACCAATCGCAAACACCGGCACCACCTTCTTCATCCGGTTGTCGATATTCAGTGCACTGGCTCATCATCATCATCATCATCAGCCTGGTTACGCCCACTGCAGGGCAAAGGCCTCTCCCATACTTCTCCAATTGCCCCGGTCATGTGCTAATTGTGGCCATGTTGACCCTCCAAACTTCCTAATCTCATCTGCCCACCTAACTTTCTGTCGCCCCCTGCTACGCTTCCCTTCCCTCGGAATCCAGTCCGTAACCCTTAATGACCATCGGTTATCTTCCCTCCTCATTACATGTCCTGCCCATGCCCATTTCTTTTTCTTGATTTCAACTAAGATGTCATTAACGCGCGTTTGTTCCCTCACCCAATCTGCTCTTTTCTTATCCCTTAATGTTACACCTATCATTCTTCTTTCCATAGCCCGTTGCGTCGTCCTCAATTTAAGTAGAACCCTTTTCGTAAGCCTCCAGGTTTCTGCCCCGTACGTGAGTACTGGTAAGACACAGCTGTTATAAACTTTTCTCTTGAGGGATAATGGCAACCTGCTGTTCATGATCTCAGAATGCCTGCCAAACGCACCCCAGCCCATTCTTATTCTTCTGATTATTTCACTCTCATGATCCGGATCAGCAGTCACTACCTGTCCTAAGTAGATGTATTCCCTTACCACTTCCAGTGCCTGGCTACCTATCGTAAACTGCTGTTCCCTTCCGAGACTGTTAAACATTACTTTAGTTTTCTGCAGATTAATTTTTAGTCCCACCCTTCTGCTCTGCCTCTCCAGGTCAGTGAGCATGCATTGCAGTTGGTCCCCTGAGTTACTAAGCAAGGCAATATCATCAGCGAAGCGCAAGTTACTAAGGTATTCTCCATTTACTCTTATCCCCAATTCTTCCCAATCCAGGTCTCTGAATACCTCCTGGCTCGATGGGGCCGGCACTGGCTCGGCCCCATCGAATTCCTTTCCATTTGAGCGTGCTCCTCGCTTCTTGTCAGCCAACTAGATAAGGCGAGCCGCTCAATGCAGGCAATGTTATTCGTTTTTCAAGCAAGCAAAAGTTATCTATGAACCAGAGGCGCTATAACGTAAAACTATTCCAAATTTTCCTATTCCAATTCTGCTATCAGCCCTCCACGATTGGTCAAAAACTTTTTTCGACCACCGCCACTTCACCTGTCTGTCACGCGACGTCACGAAAACCGCAATACCTCCCCATCTGATATGATGTTTACAGACTGGTTATGCATGATTTGACAGAAAAAAGAAAAACAGTTATTTCTGATTCAACCCCTTTTCGCCATTAGCCCTCGGCTATTGGTAAAAAGTTTTCGGGCTGCATCCGCTTCACCTGCCTGTCACGCGACGTCACAAAACCGTGAAAACTCACCGCGTCAAAGTGACGTGTACGCGATAAAGATGCATTAATATGCCGAACAAAACTGAATTTTCTTCGGAATAGCCGCAGGCTGCCCCGTTCCGAAAGGAATGAAAGATGGCTGCCGCCGATCGCTCAGACGCTGGCTACTCGCACCTGCCGTAGAGCATGGGTGTATTTGCGTGTAATAAACCTTCTTTCGTGGCCGTGTAACGTTTTCGAGCACTTTCGGCACGTTTACCACCTCACTCTGCCAACTCTTTTTTGCTGAGGGTCCGTTTTAGCGTCATTCTTCAGCTTCCGTTGCATGCCGCTGCGATTTTCGACCAGCCACCGCAAGTTAAGTAAGGGAAAGCCGACCAATCGCAGACGCCGGCACCACCCTCTTCATCCGGTTATCGATTTTCAGTGCACTGGCTCTGCCCCAGCGAGTCCCTCTCCACTTGAGTGTTCTCCTCGCCTCTTGTCAGCCAATTATATACGACAAGCCGCTCAGTGTGGGCAATGTTATTCGTTTTTCAAGCAAACAAAGGTGACCTCCTATGGAAGAGGAGAGCGTTTGATTGGTATGTTCAGACAACCTTGCGGGTGACCGCCCGGTGCTTGCGTCGGTGGTTACGCAAATTTGACGTCAGGAGATTGGTATAGAAACATATTGGAATAGTTTTACGTTATAGGGCCCCAGGAGCGCGTTTGATTGGTCTGTTCAGACAACCTTGCGGGTCACCGCCCGATGCTTGCGTCGGCGGTTACGCACATTTGACGTCAGGAGATAGGAATAAAAACATAGCGGTATACCTTTACGTTTAAGGACCCCAACCCCCGAACCATGACTGCTGACCCACGTGCAAGATTTACGAAGAAAGCTACCCACGGAGGCAGATTCCGCGATCGAAGCTAGAGTTCAAAAGCACCTTCGGTCACCTTCGAGGATATCTTCGAGGATATCTTCGAAGCGCCTTCGAGGATACCTTCACAAAGAACATCCTCGCCTTGAGTGAAAACATCACCAAGCCTATCGTCGAGAAGATTGCGACCCTTAACACCCAAGTCACCACCCTCGTAAATCAAGTCGCCACTCTGACAAGCCAGGTCACCGGCATGGTCGTCAATTGCCCAGGTCGACAATTCCATAGCACACGAGAACAATCACGTCACCAAGTCCTACCTCAACAGCTTTCTCAATACCACCGAGCAGGGTAGAAAGAAAAGTGCAGGGCCACATTAAATATGCTAGTTACTGCCCAAACAAGTTATAGAAACAATATTGTTTCGGATTTGTTCATAATGTAGGTTCACAATATCACTCAAGCTGTAACTTCTTGAGCGCTCAAGTTTAATTTGTCATTTGTAATAACGACGTTCAAAAGGCATACAGCTCACCATACACTGGACTGTCATCTTTTGGCGCTCAGATAGGGTTGCCGGTGCTCTTTTCGACGCCAGCTGTCCATGAGTTCCGCGGCGCCGGTTTTGCGCCGCCTCCTTCGATGGCGCCACGCTGCGTCCGGCTCACCGCCAATGGTTGTCACGTGGTTGTGAGTAATCGTCGTAATTACTCCAACCAATCTGCTTTGCGGGTAGCTTTTTGCTTACATCTACTCTAGATTACGGGAGAGCCATCGCTCTTGTACAATTTATTTTGCTCTGCGCTTCGCGGACTTCGACAGAAGTCCAGCCCATATAACCTTGTACTGCCTGATTTGTGATTTCACCGCGGGCCCCAAAAGCAAGTCGGCGCCCTGACCTCTTTGTAATTTCCAGCCCCGGCAAGATTCCTGATTTCAAGCACAGCATCGCACTTACGAACATGAGCGCAGGCATCGTTACCCACTTTCCCTAATTTGGTAAGGCGAAAGCCTTAAGTGGCTCGCTGCAATGGCTCATACCCGAAAAAAGCGGCGTCTAGTCCTGTGATGCAAAAAATACGATGCAAAAGATATCATCCTCAGGAATGGCTCGTAAGCAAGCAAAGGTGCAATGGCTGAATAAGAAAGAATGAAGGAAAAAAAAGAGCGAAAGAAGAAACGAAAGCAGAAAGAAAAGAAGGAAAGAAAGAAAGATGGAAAGAAAGAGAGAACGAAAGAATCTTTAGGTAATGCATTAGGTGCTTGAATGTGTCGTTGAGGAGGCTGACCTACAGCGCTATACGTTTACATCACACTGCGGCTCTTTATGTCATGCAAGAAGCCTGACCCCTTCGATCGTGTAACTTAATGCATTACTAGGTGTGCAGCAGGCTTTCCTCTTCATGTGTTACAGATATGTAAGATGCTGCTGAACTTTTGCAGCCCCAAAATACTGTACCGTTTATTATTGCCGCACTCCATTTCCCTTTCATTTTTATATTATTTTGGTGGACGATTGAGTAGGTGTCTTTTTCGTTTATGCATGCGCCCGGATATTTATATTGCTTGACTATGGGCATGGTTTACTCTTAAATTAAGACCAGGTGATTACTCGTCTCTTGAATAAAGCTTACTTTTCCCGGTTTCTTAATGCTAATCTTAAGGCCTATATTCGTCGCGACATGCTCACATATATTATCAGGTCGCTGTTAATTCCTTACATTTTCCGCGACTAACACAATGTATTTCGCATACATCAGCTCAGGAATGTTCGGTTGCACCTCTTGTTTATTACAGATGTAAAATAAATCAAAACCTAATTAACTATTTTCCACTCATCCTTCTAAGTCAATCACGTAAAGCGCGAACAATAGTGGAAATGGAGGTCATAGTTGCTTAAGTCCTCGGTGAATTTGTTTAGCTGGATTGAATTTCTTCCCTTCCCATACGATTTGTACTCACTGTCCCTAAATATTTCCCTCAAGTGCTCCTAGGAAGCGTGGTATAAACCCTCGTGTTTGAGAATATCCCATAGCAGTTCCCCGCATACGTTATCGCATGAGCTTCCCTAATATCTAGAAACGCTATTCATAAATGTCAATTCTGAGCTACTACAATATCCATGCACTACGTTAGTGCAAGGACATTGATCTCTAAGCGTCTGCCTGGTCTAAAACAATTCTGTAGTTGCCCAGTATATTATTTTTTCCCACCAACTTCAACAGCTCTCATTTCATAGTTTGTATTGTTATTTTACGCGTATATATTACCGAAGTTAGTGCAGCTATTGTTGCTGCCTCAGAACATGTAGCTGGCCAGTACGAGGTTGTGTTATCGTTATCACCGTCGGCTAGCGGAAAGCGCCACGACATGGCCATTCTGGCGTTTGTTAGAGCACTGCCTGTGAGATTGGGCGGCGCGCGTTCTCGAAGGTTACGGTTAAGGGAAGGAGAGGACGAATGCGTCGGCAAGTTGAAAATTGCCACGCCAGGTTGGCGCGGTGCACGTTATGGCAACTAACAGCGTGCAAGTGATCATAACTACACAATTCCTAGCATTGCGATACTCCGACGCGCTCTTTTGCGACGCCAACCTCAAGGGAAAGTTCATGTATACAGCAGGCTACATTTACGAAGTCCAGGAGGTGGCGGTTGCAGGCGGTATGCCGATCACCGGGGCATGCGATACTCAAACTATAACGTACGCATGGACCCCCCCCCCCCCCCTCCCCCAAAACAGAAAATTTATTACAAAACTTACCTGCACCAGCTTGCACAACAGGTTATTCTTTTCAGGTTTCCAACAAGCGAATAATTCAAGCCACTGGCGAGTCCTTGCTGCGGGAAAGCGTAATCAGACTGCAAGTCGTACTCTGCGGCCGTTCACGGGATGATGCCAAACTCGACGATGTAATGACATTTAGACTAATGGCAATCTTGGTAAGGTAATAAAGTCAATTAAGTTAGTTATATTTTTAAAGACATATAAGCCCGTGACATCCTCACAGCACTTCATCAAGTAGGTTCATGATAGGCGACCATTCAGATAAAATGAATGAAAAACCTAGAAATAGTTCATTTCCTGCTCGTAGCGGAAATTGTGGAAGCAGCACTAATTGGCATTTAGTTATATCTGCTTGACGAAACATCACGAATGTTTTGAAAGTGTCATTCGTACCTTCATCATGCGGCGACGAGATGATTTGCTCGCAGCACAGTGGAGGCAACGATGTTTATACTGATCAATCTAGTGGACGTCAGCGCCGCCCAAAGCGTCTGGCTTGAGACGAAAGGTCACAAGCTATAGTAATCATTTTTAAAACGTAAGACTATGGTTTATGCCAGCACTTACGGACACCTGCACTCACGCCGACCAAACGAGCACAGAGAAAGACCACGAATGGAAATAAGCAGATGTTCAAACAAGACATGTTCAAAGGAAGATGGAAAGATCAAGTGAGGAGCAGTAGTCGAACAAGTGAGATTTCGACAATGAGATTTGTCTTTCTCAGCGCGGCAAGTGCTTTCCTTAGCATCTTTCTTGCACGTCTAGCTCTCTCTTCGCCCCCATGAATGGGGAAGGAGGAAGACATATAGAATGGAGCGTGGTATCGCGTAGCTAATGTAAAAAAAAAAAAAACAAAGACAAGAAAGACAGAGGGAGAAGACGGACCGAAAAAATTCGTAGGGACGCAACATTCATATGGGGACAGATTACCACGAAGCTGTTTACGCTGCATGCATGGGCTGCGTACGTAGTCTAGATACCTTATGAAATCATAGGCTTTTTAATACGGCAGCACACTACGCTCACACAAGCGCCGCCGCGGTCACCGCTCCTCCCATGCATATGTCGAACCACTGCTGCAGCCGCTCTGGCACCCCCGACACGCGTGAAGTTATAGCCAAAGAAGCCCAGGCAACGTGCAAAGGCATCGTCGCTGCATTCTTTCGCCATCTCATTATTCGTCAAACACGATTTAAAACAAATACAGCGCATGAAAGCCAACTGCGACACCATGTGCACTTTCTAATATAAATACAGTGTATCTCTTACAGCGCCGAATTTATGTAGTTCAAATGGGACCCAGAGCATTAAGCTTATCTTTAAGGTTTGCAAGGTGCTTAAAGCCTGCTTCACGCCCGCCGCGAGTCGGCCCGCTATTTCACTGTCTCCGGGATCGGCCGACGCATTCCTGTCCACGCGCCGTGGTACGGACGTAAGCGGGCCAAGGTATGCCCCTGGGTAAGCACGCCCGGTATTGCACTATCTGCGGGATCGGCGCACACATTCCTGTCACTCATACGGACATAAGTCGATCACAGTAACTGCCATTTCCCCCTTCCATAGGAACGCATGCGGGTGATGCATACAGGGCCTAGAGGTAAACAGCTCCGCTGTAAAATGTCTACGGGAGGGACGAAAGCAAGTTTTGAGTGATGCCAGCAAATGTGAATAAGGTAAGGGGGGGTGCTTGTTTTCGTTTCTTTCGAGGAGTAGATATAGTAAGCAGAACCAAAAAAGAACCAACAGACGTAGGTAGTGCTACCAATCCCGTTTGCATGTTTGTTTAAGAAAGCAGGCGCTATTCGTCTAATGTGAGTGGAATTCTAAAGAGGTGGGGAGAGGGGGATGAGCAGGGAGAGATAGTAACTGGTAGCTAGCTACCTGTGTTCTGTCTAAGTCCTTCGAAAAAGCTTCAATAGAAAGCACCATTACTAATATGATGATTGACCGCAATCTAGCCTTTGCTGACGAACCTCAAGAGGACCAACTCGAAGGCTGGACGATAAGCATTTGAATCGGCTCAGGCAATTATTAGGGGGCAGTGACCAGCCGCGTCAAATGTTTCACCGACAACCTATGTGCAGTAGACACTATATTTGGCTTGGTCATTCAAAGTATGTACGCTAATATCTGCCATCCCCTGTCACCGCGTAACACCAGTACAACTGCTTCATTCCTGACTTGCTCCGACTGCTTGTCCACTGAAGTCCGACCTGGAGACCCATCAGAGCTGTGGCAGTTGGATGCCATTGCCATAACCGACAGACACGAGGGTCACGACATCAACAAGCACCCGGCGCTTATCTACTTTCGCAGCGCAGTACACAAGGGCGCAGGACGCTACGTAGTACCGCTGATGGTCAAGACGTCAGGTGTAGCGTCATCTACGAGCCGCACTTTAGGTGAAGGCTGGCTCAAGCATGAGTTTCAGCGCTTCGAACATCACCCAGCACTACTGCAGAAATACGATGCCGTCATGAGCGAGTACCTCAAGAAGGCCACGCGGAGAGAGTAGTGCCGTCTGAACCCCTCGGATAGACTGTTTATTACCTGCCTGATCATGCAGTAGTCCGACACGAAGCCTTGACTGCAAAAGTTCGCGTTGGGTGTTTGATGCCTCATCGCATGAATACCACCAACCACCTTTAATTGACATGCTCGATAAAGGCATCACGCTTGGTCCCGAACTCCTGCAGCTGCTCCTGCAGTTTAGATGCAGCTAGTTAGTACCCATCTCTGGCTTCTGGAAGCCCTTCCTCTACACATGCATCCGATCAGAAGAAAGAGACAATCGCCGTTTAGTGTGGATCGTCTGACTGCCGACATGTGAGTATCGCGTCCCTTGAATCGTCGAAAGGCCCATGACCTGATCCCTTTCGGAGCGTCTCCTAGCACGTTGTTTCTGTCAGCAACCCTGCAGCACCACCTCGAAACACGAAAGACAACGCACCCAGACATTGCAGCCCTCCAACAGCGGTGCAAGGCACCTTGCCTTGAGTTGCAAGATGCATGACACAGCACGCAGCGTTAGACAACGTGAGCTGGATGGGTGGTTGATTAAAGGTCGCTGTCGAAAATCAGACCAAGACATTTTAAAGTAGACGCGAGTTTCGCAGATTCAAATTTGCGTAGCGAGCAGCGAGATGCATGTAGAATGAACACTGAAAGAGCACGCATACACATACATCTGAAAATTAAAATTCAATAATAATAATAAAGGACGGGCACATATCTGTTACCGAATTAAAAAAAAAGTATAAAGAAGTCGCAATTTCGCCCGAAAAGTGAAACACCGATTGCAATAGCAAACTAGTGGATAGCTATACGAAGTAAGCATAGTAGTTTTATCGGTTGTATAAAATTGTAAAAGATTCGCTTACGAATAAAATTAGCCCTATGATAGCGTCTGTAAGCGCGACTGAACGAGGACAGACACATATACACAGCGCTGTCTGTATGTATGTTTCTTTCTACGTCCTGGTATCTTTCTTTCTGTATCCGTGTGCCTGTTTCTTTCTGCGCCCTCGTTCAGTAGTCCTTACAGATACTTTCATGGATTCTTACCAACTAGCCCACCAACGTTATCTAACTAAATTAACAAGCACGCACAGGTAAACATGAACACATCTCAATCAGCGCGGAAACTCGCTGCCAAAATGCTGGAGTGAGGAATCGTGGCAGCAGCTGCGAGAGGATTGCCTTGGACCGTCTCTCGCTTCAACACGAACGAAACGTCGACACAGCAGCGCATACGAAGCTACGGGCCCTACGCGCACTCTGCAAACATCGAAGATCGCTTTAAGGATGAGGCCCGCGCGGACGCGCACTTGTGCGACGTCGCAGGTCGCTTTCAAGATACGGCGCCCGCACGGCCGCGCCGTAGAGAGCCGCCGGAGAAGAACGCCCCGTCGCTCGACTGAACCCGGTGCGTCAGGCGCGACAGGCAAGTGCGCGCTTCCGACGCGCCTTCCTCGCTCGCACACGCGAGAATGAGCCGTGTTCGCAGGCTCACCTTCGCACTCTTTCACTCACACATACAGCACGCGGCGACGATTTTATCGCCCTCGGATTTTATACGGAAGCCCAGGGCGACGGCATAAATGCGCCTGGTGTGCCCATACAATTGCTATCGCAATAATAAGGGCTACTGCGTGTACTTGTGTGAATAATGTCGATCGAATGCATGCAAAATATCCTTCTTAAACATTTACACTTATTGGTTGGAGTGTATTAAAGGGACACTAAAGTGAAAAATGATTTCTTTTGGGTCAGTAAATTACCGTTCTACAACACCAAAAACACCCATCTTACAACGATAAGAGGTTTGGTAAGCCAGAAAAAGCGCAAGAACGAAATACGGGTGGCGAGGCCTACTTCAGTTCCCTCACCTGGGGGCTGTGTGTGTCTTGGATTTTGATGGCATCTTCTAGGGCCTAAATTATATATAGCGCTACAGATTGACAATATTATGTTCTAAAGGAACCAAATATTAAACATGGCAAGTTTCGGGAACCTTTATTCAGCCAACGCGGCGCAAATGCGAAAACATACTCTGGAATCCCTGATGTCACGCTGACGTAACGGCGCTGGGGTTTCGGCGCGAAATTCAAATACTGATACTTGGACCTTCATTTTCCGATCTAATAATCAAACTATTTTTTTGAGATTACTGCCAGCAGGGTTCTCAAACAATGCTTCGTTAGTCTAAATTGATTGATTGTTTCGCTTTCGTGTCCCTTTAAAGACATGTAAATGGGATACGACTCTATATTTTATACCTGTGGCCGACAGAAAGCGACTAAAATTTCCCCACTTCCACTCTAGCAATAGATTCGCCATGTCACCCCTGTACTACTAAAATTAATCTCATTGACACGAAAGTTTCTATTGAAAAAGGAAAACTAAAAGATGGTTTACAGAAATCCAATGTAGAGTCAGCAGTCTTTAGTTTATACTAGTCATTAACCAGCGACACCATTAACAGGTAATATTTTTTCTCTACTCCAAAGCGTTCGACAAGGAGTGTCATACTAAGCTACTTATGAAACTTGACACAATTTTCAGAGGTGTACGCGGAAATCACTTGCTTGGTTGATAAGCTACAACTTGTATCTTCGCTCCCAGTTTGTTAATTTAATAATGAGCACACATTTTAATTCGGTATTTCCTCCGGTGTCCCACAGGGCTGCGTATTAGGACCACGTTTGATCATAATTTACAATTATGATGTCGTGAACGTTGTTCCTCGAACTTGTGTGAAGCTCCATTAGCATGTAAACGATGACGTTTTGTACTCTAAAATGACCAGTCGATGGCCAGGAGATGCTGAATAATGGGTTCGATACCTTCTGGAACTAGAGTAAGACATAGCAAATGCATATTAGCTTCAATAAAACGGTATCTATGAACTTTTCGAACAAAAAAGAACTGAAATTCACCTACACCAATTATGAGAAGGTTTTGACTTATGTCACGAAGTTCAAGTGTCATGTAGTAACGGTTTCTTCCAACCTAAAATAGCACAAACACGCTAATTTGTTTCAGAGCACTAAATCGACTTGGCTATTTAAAGCGAACACTAAAAACAGTAACCAAGCAATGAGAGCTAGGAGCTTATAAATCGCTTGCGAGGCTCGCTCTAGAATATCCACCTCTTGTCTGGTCACCTCACATACAAACTGGGATACATAGCGCAAGAAAGACACGGACAAGCAGGAACACGGGACGAACGTGCGTGTTCCTGCTTGTCCCTGCGTCTTTCTTGCGCTATGTATCCCAGTTTGTATGTATCCCACCAACACGCCCAAACTTCTTCCCTGCTAATTTGGTCACCTCACGCCGCATATGACGTATCAAAGCTTGGGGTATTGCAGAAGAAAGATGTTAGCTTTATTTGTACTTAATACGATCGCAATTTATCCCCTTCTCTATGCTGACTTGCTATCGCTGGTGCCGTTGGCACATAGATGTACGTGTTAAGGTATCATAATGCTGCACATAATTGTACATGCTTGTTTTCGTCGGCCGATTTGTAGCATTTGTTAGCTCGTCAGCCTGTAGAACACAAAGTGCTCATCCTTCGTATATTGTTTCCTTCCGATCTTACTTAGGTAACTTCAAATTTTCTTACTTACCATTTACCATTAGATTTTCAAACAACCTACGTATCACCAGAAATGACCACATGTGCGTTTTTTGCAACATGTTGACTTCACGTTGTTTTAGTGTAATTTCTGACTCCCGCTATGTCTCAGACCTAAGACATTAATATTCGTATATAAAGAAATAAGCAAAAATAAAATATATTTTGTGCAGCAAAAAGCCTATGGCACACCTGCAGCGATCAGAGTGATTATGTTCACCATTTAAATAATGTGAGGCCAATACTGATTTCAAGTAGTGATCGCGAAAGCCCCCTCAACAAAGCCTACAAAGAGCATATAAATTAAAGAGGAGATTCGCATTTGCTAGAAAGGAGTGTACAACACAGTACAACCAGCTACTAACAATCATAACAAAAGCTAATCAAATATTTCGCAACAACCGACTCAGTGTTAAAGCTCTGTTACTGTTCTCCATCTGCTAAACAAAGTATTTCTAGTTATCAGAATTGAAACAATGACACAATTAGTCGCTGGAATGCGCAAACAAAATGTGTCATTGAAGTATTGTTTTCTATTTCGTGGCGCTAGCTTCGGTCACAAGCTGTGCCTGTATCTTGTCATGTATTGCTTGCGGTAGTCATGTAGGATTTCTTTCTTTTGCGCTACGACCAAACGGGATCTCATATGTGCCTTTGTGAGGCACAAGTCCTTCAGTATTCGGGTTTGATTAACAGCGCAAGAAGACCAGAAGGGAAAGAAGAGAAAACAAAGTGATGAAAGCCCCTCTAGTGTCCTTGCACTGTTAATCAAACTTTGAAGCATGTTTTACCACCAAGCTCAATATTACACCCTCCTTCAGTAGTTTTTTAATGCGATTGGCATTCTTTGCCTACTTCCGGCATTTTAAGGATATCTATAAATAGCCTCAATACGCCTGAAGTAGGCTCATCGACTATCTATCTATCTATCTATCTATCTATCTATCTATCTATCTATCTATCTATCTATCTATCTATCTATCTATCTATCTATCTATCTATCTATCTATCTATCTATCTATCTATCTATCTATCTATCTATCTATCTATCTATCTAATCTTCTTACGCCGACTCAGTGGCCCAAGTTGTCTGGTGGCTTAGGAACATAGGTATGTGTTCGAGGTCGTGATGCCGTAGTGGCCGTTCTATCGTCGTTATTCCAGCTTCACCACCTGACTCGCAACGACGTCATTTGCACGCTTTGGACACTCACCCAGGCAACCAAATTTTCTAACAGCTTGGAACACAATGTCTATATGTGCTCGTCGTTATGATGCGGTCATGAATGTTGCAGTGTCATTCCAGCTTCGTCATCCGACTATTTCCATGCTGTAGTCGTCACGTAAGCGTCGTCATGCAGTCGTCCCGCATTCGCTGTCATGCCATCGTGGCGATGCCGTCGTGGACATTCCATTGTCGTTTTTCCATCTTTGTCATCTGACTTGCGCCACAACCTCATCGTGACACATTTTCCGGCGACTCAGTGAAGCCAGCTATCTAATAGCTTGGGCCACATAGGCCTAGGCCACATAGGCATAGACCACATAGGAGTTCTATAGAGATTTATACAGTACCAGTGGCACCCACGACGATAATGAAAGAGAGAATAGCCTAGAGGAATTCGAAATCCCACAGGTAACACCGGAAGAAGTAAAGAAAGCCTTGGGAGCTATGCAAAGGGGGAAGGCAGCTGGGGAGGATCACGTAACAGCAGATTTGTTGAAGGATGGTGGGCAGATTGTTCTAGAGAAACTGGCCACCCTGTATACGCAATGCCTCAGGACTTCGAGCGTACCGGAATCTCGGAAAACCGCTAACATAATCCTAATCCATAAGAAAGGGGACGCCAAAGACTTGAAAAATTATAGACCGATCAGTTTACTGTCTGTTGCCTACAAAGTATTTACTAAGGTAATTGCAAATAGAATCAGGAACACCTTAGACTTCCGTCAACCAAAGGACCAGGCAGGATTCCGTAAAGGCTACTCAACAATAGACCATATTCACACTATCAATCAGGTGATAGAAAAATGTGCAGAATATAACCAACCTTTATATATAGCTTTCATTGATTACGAGAAAGCGTTTGATTCAGTCGAAACCTCAGCAGTCATGGAGGCATTGCGGAATTAGGGTGTAGACGAGCCGTATGTAAAAATACTGAAATATATCTATAGCGGCTCCACAGCCACCGTAGTCCACCATAAAAAAAGCGACAAAATCCCAATAAAGAAAGGCGTCAGGCAGGGAGATACGATCTCTCCGATGCTATTCACAGCGTGTTTACAGGAGGCATTCAGAGACCTGGATTGGGAAGAATTGGGGATAAAAGTTGATGGAGAATACCTTAGCAACTTGCAATTCGCTGATGATATTGCCTTGCTTAGTAACTCAGGGGACCAACTGCAATGCATCCTATTGACCTGGAGAGGCAAAGCCGAAAGGTGGGTCTAAAAATTAATCTGCAGAAAACTAAAGTAATGTTTAACAGTCTCGGAAGGGAACAGCAGTTTACAATAGGTAGTGAGGCACTGGAACTGGTAAGGGATGACATCTACTTAGGACAGGTAGTGACTGCGGATCCGGATCATGAGACTGAAATAATCAGAAGAATAAGAATGGGCTGGGGTGCGTTGGGCAGGCATTCTCAGATCATGAACAGCAGGTTGCTATTATCCCTCAAGAGAAAAGTTTATAACAGCTGTGTCTTACCAGTACTCCCGTACGGTGCAGAAACCTGGAGGATTACGAAAAGAGTTCTACTTAAATTGAGGACGACGCAACGAGCTATGGAAAGAAGAATGATAGGTGTAACGTTAAGGGATAAGAAAAGAGCAGATTGGGTGAGGGAACAAACGCGAGTTAATGATATCTTAGTTGAAATCAAGAAAAAGAAATGGGCATGGGCAGGACACGTAATGAGGAGGGAAGATAACCGATGGTCATTAAGAGTTACGGAATGGATTCCAAGGGAAGAAAAGCGTAGCAGAGGGCGGCAGAAAGTTAGGTGGGCGGATGAGATTAAGAAGGTTGCAGGGACAACATGGCCACAATTAGTACATGACCGGGGTAGTTGGAGAAGTATGGGAGAGGCGTTTGCCCTGCAGTGGGCATAACCAGGCTGATGAGGATGATGACGATGACATAGGCCTGCGCTCGTAGTTATGATATTGCTGTTTTTGCAACATCGTCATTCCAGATTCGTCATCCGACTGTCGCTAGGCAGTCATCGTTATACATACATTCATTCTCCTGCCATCGTGGTCATTAAATCATTGTCGCTACAGCTTCACCCAATTCTCGTCATGCCGCAGTCATCACCCCATCGTCGTCATGCAGTCGCCGTACCATTGTCACCACCACTGTCCACCTTTGCCATTGTCCATTATTGTCATACAGTCGTCGTGATGCCGTCGTGTTCACTTAATTGTCGTCATTCCAGCTTTGTCAACTGCCTTTTGTCATGCGAACCAAGTTGTCTAATAGCTTAAACCATTAGGTGGGAGCTCGTGGTTGGGGTGCCGTCTTGGTCATTGCATAGTTGTGCCAGCTTCGTCATCCAACTCTCGTCATGCAGTCGTCGCGTACTGGTTGTCATACCGCGATTGTAATGCCATTGTGGTCATTCCATAGTCGTCACTCTAGCTTCACCATTGGATTCTCATCCTGCGATTGTGGTCGCGCCACTTTTGTCATACAGTGGTCATGCTTTCATTGTCATAATATCGTCATGATGTCGTCGTGGTTGTTACGTCGTCGTCACTCCACCTTCGCCATGTGATTCTCGTCACGCCATGATCACCACGTCACTGTCACCATACAATGGTCATCATATTCTCGTCATCATCCCATTGTCCTCATGTCGTTGTCACGCCATCATTGTTACCGCGAAGTCGTCATAAAGCTGTTGTAATGCCATCGTGGTGGTTCTATCGTCTTCATTCTAACTTCGTCGTCCGACTTACTTCATGCGATCATCGTTATGCCATTGCGGTCCCATAGTATTGTCATACCACTCTCGTAATGCTGTCGTCACCACGCCTGTGCTGTCATCTTGTTGTCCTCATGGCGTCATCGTGGTAGCGCCTTCGTGGTTGCCCTGACTTGATTCCGTCTTCATCATTATATCGATACTGCAGAAACGTGATACTAATGGCCTACACCAGCAAGCGAGTGCCAAATCAACGTGGGCGAAAAGCTGAAAATTCTGTATGCAATGGAAGCAATGGAAGTCTCAAAATGACCAATGCAGATTCTAAATTATTGTGCATGGAGTAATACTTCGTGTCGCTACATTGTTTAATGGTAATCTGATTACCGTGCCTTACCCACACGAGAGTACAAGAGTTCATGTGGTATGCTGTATGTTTTCTTCTTTTCCCGGACCATATCTTCACAGGCGTATTCAGGAAAATGCAGGAGTGCGGTATAACCTGTGGGTGAATTGCCTAAACTCCTTCGAGGAGGCCTCCCAGAGCCGTTCGAGACACCCACTGGACGTGTATCTCGATAGTCGTAGTAGCAGCAAGATGGTGCACGAAGTGGCGTAGCAACACGTTGATAGCTTAACTCTTTCTCTACCACGCCCATTGGGCATCATCGTTCGCCCGCTAACGATAGTAGAGAGGTTTAGCTTGTCTGGTATTCCGGTAAAACGCAGGCCGACGGGGCGTTGGGGCTGAGGCGTAAACGTGAGCGGTCTGCAAGGTGCAGCCACTTGGTGGCGCAGTGCTCAAACAGACAGAAACAGCTAATATTGCAGTAACCAAGTGTATTTTACTTTGTTGCGGGTGTAAATTTTTGGCAGCAACACGATTACGCCAGTGCCGAAAATTTGCACCATCAGCGAAGAATACGCTTGGTTAATGCAGTATTAGCTGTTTCTCTCTGTTTGAGCACTGCGCCACCAGGTGGCTGCACCATCAAGACCGCTCACGTTTACGCCTCCGCCCCAACGCCCCGTGCGCTTGCGTTTTACCGGAATACCAGACAGGCTAAACCTCTCTATATTTAAATGCCACTTTCGAGGTTTTCCACGCCGCTCGCCCACACTGCACCGTAGGACGTGAATGACGATAACTATATTTTCGTTTTCTATGTAGTTCGCTTTTTCCCCGCCAGGTGTTAATTTTTGAACGCACTCCGAAGTTTCGCGACCGCCAAAGTAGAAGGCAAATATGGCCGCCTCCGGAAGCGGCGCCCGTGGTTCGAAAGATCACAGATATCTCGGTTCCGCTGCATCTGCGGCTGATATTATCGATGGGTCGAGCAGCAGCGAGTCTGAGGATGCTGCCTTTCCGTCGGAAGTTACACTTAAATTTTTGCAGTGGAAAACCTACTCAATAAAAATGTGGAATTTTTCGAAGATAGTGCCTATTAGACGGCAATACGTTTTGTATATCTCCTACTTTTTCGTACGTTATTTTCTTAACAGGTGCAAGCATGTCTTTAAACACTTTGTTCAATTTTATCACACAATCTTGATTCTGGCTATTTGTATCTTTTCATGACAAGCAACTCGTTAATAAAACTTTTATGCGTGAAAAGTGCATTCATCTTTCTTTTTATTTTTGTATGATATAAAATATTGAGTGCAGTAGTTCCTTCATAAAAAATTCTGGCCTAACTTACAAAAACACCTATTTTTCCGATGCTAGGGAAAAGAGTTAAGGGCGCTCGTACAAAATTATATGTGGTGTCTCGTGGCGCAAGAGCCAAGTATGGCCAGAGAGCACCAGACTATTGTTAAATGAGCTCTAAATGTATTGATGAGCACTAGAATTAGATGTGACGTGGCTGTAAAGAGGCAACAGCCACTGTAAAGTGCGTAAAATGTATTTTCAATAAAGTGCTGGCAATAACTAATGAAGTGAATGAGCACAAAGGCGACATTCTGGAACGAAGGAAGGAAGGAAATCAACTTTATTCGAGGTCCTGCAGGCCACGAGAGTTTTGGGCTCTCATGAAGTGGGCGTCTCCCACGACGGAACCGGGAAGTTGAGTTTCCTGGCGGCGTCGTGGACCTGCTGGATGGCCCACAGTTGGGGAGCGAGTTCTTCGCTCCGGATTGCTTCTTCAAACTTGCGCTTGTCCTGTTCGTAGTTTATTTGAGCTTGCGAGCATGGCCCGAGTAAATGATATACGTTAAGGGATCTATTGCAATTGGTGCAATAAGACTTGTCGTAGAGCTCAGGCATGCAATGGTGTAGTCTGTTTTGCTTGGGGTATGTGTCTGTTTGTAGCATTCTGAGTGTAACCGCTTGAGCTCGAGTAGGCGTGCGGTGAGGCGTGCTATACTCTCTACGTTGTAGGTAGTAGTCTTTAGTGATTTCATTGTATGTAGTGGGGGCGTCCTTGTTCTCCGAGTGGTCGGGTGAAGCAGCGTGGTCTGTAAGCGCGCGCGCAGCCTCATGTGCCGCCTCGTTAAGGTTGGGGACGTCACCGATCTTCGGTCCTAAGTGTGCCGGGAACCAGTATATGACGTGTTTCTTAATCTCTTTCTTTGAAACAATTCTGAGAGCCTGTGCGCAGACCGTGCCCTTTTGAAAAGCTCTGATAGCGGCTATGGAGTTGCAGTAGATATGGCAAAGATGGTCATCGGTGAGCGCAACAGCGATCGCAACCTGTTCGGCCTGTTCAGGCTTCCTTGCGATTACCGTGGCTGCATGTCTCGTGGATCCCCGACCGTCCACAACCGCCACTGTGAAAGCTTTGTTTCCCACGTATGCAGCCGCGTCCACGAAAGCTGAGTGTTCGCGGTTCGCCAAGGCTTGGTTAAGGAGGAATTGTCCTCTCGCTTGTCGTCTGCCCTTGTTGTTTTCGGGGTGTACGTTTCTGGGTATAGGCCGTGCCGTGATCTTGGCACGGATGTCCCGTGGGAGGTCCGCAAAGTCTTTTTCTGTGTTTCCTTGGGCAAAGCCTAGCTTCCCTAGGATCGTGCGCCCCGGAGGCGTCGTCGAAAGCCTAGCAAGCTGGGCGCGCTGCCGGGCTTCGGCAATTTCTTCCACGGTCTTGTTCATACCTATGTGCCCCAGCTTCTCGTTGCTGGTGCTGGTCGGAATGCCGAGGGCTTGCTTGGGGACCTTTCTGATTTGGGCCTTAAGTCTGTCGCTTTCGGATCGTGACCAACTGAGCATTGCTGCAACGTATGTGAAATTACAAGTGACGAACGCGTGTATGAGTTTGATGAGATTATGTTCCTTGAGGCCTCTGTGTCTACTTGCAATTCTTCTGATGAGCCCGATAACGTTGTTCGTCTTGGTGATGAGCTTTTGAACCGTAGAGGCACTGACGTCTTTAGTCTCTACGATCATACCCAGGACTCTGATTTTGTCGACGCACGGTATGGTAACAAGGCTCTTCGTAACTTGGACGAAGACTCCGTCTGAAACGATGTCGTGATCTACTTATGTCCCAGAAGCGCTACCGCCTTTACAGAGCCTTTGAAACGCAAGGGTCAGGAGTAATGTGCTGTACACAGCACTACCGCAGCATTATTCTCTGGGGAGATGATGTGGTATTGAACTTGGACTAATTACATGCAATCACCCGACCACAATCACAAGACCAACTATCATTCATGTATACTAGAACATGCAATGCAGTAAATCCCGGTGATCACTCAGCAGAAAACCCGAGTGAACACGAAGAGATTCACCCTGTGACAACCGGAGATAACGTACGCCTTCCAGAAGCACTTCGGTTTAAAATGCATGGGAGCGTCAACCGGTCAGCAGTCGAGATAAGCAAGAGACGTTTACAGTATTGGTGAAAAAAAACCAGGGAGGAGATCGATACCACCGGACCTATTAGTGATAGCTAATGGTACAAGGTAAATTTTGAAAGGAAAAGAAAAGATTAAGGAGATGTACGCAAAAATTCTAGATAAGAAAACCATGTATAGGATACCTGGTAAATCAAGTAAGTTAGGTGACTATTTGCAACCGACCTATTAAAAAGGGTATGTAATTAAATCATCACCTTCATCACCTTCAATTTGACGTGCCTCTTCGGCAAAGCTGTTATTTGGCAGGTATAATACCCACCTGCGTGCCTCCTGGAAAGGTCTGTTCTCTCTTGAGGGTTTCTATTACTTTTGTCTTTTGCCATGATCGGCCGGAACGCGAGTACGCACCGTGCTGCCGATCGCAGTTCGCAGAGTGGAGATATTTTTCACATTATTCAGAGAGATGTTATTAGCACTGCATTTTGCACAAGTCGGACTGGCTCGGTAATTCTGTAAACTATGACCGAATCAGTGGCACCTAAAGCATCGCCGAGGACTTGGGCCACAAGCTCTGACCCGGATGATGATGATTTGTGGTGTTTTCTGGCGCAAGGGTGGAGTATGGCCAAAGGGAGCCATGCTAGCTTTAAATGAGATCGAAATGTAGCGATGAATTATGAGAGTTGGACGTGACGAAGCTGTAAAGAGGCCTTAAGAAGCAGGCGCTGTAAACTGCGCAAAATTTATTTGTAATCAAATAGTGGCAATGACTAACGAAATGTATGTACGTAAAAGCGACATTATATAAAGATGATATGATCTACTGAAGTATTACTAAAAGCACTAATTCCTTACCAGAACCCTTAGAACGCAATGGTCTGGAGGCATATGCTATAATAACACCATAGAAAGACACACATTGCGGGGTTGATGTGTAAACCATGTTTTGGAGCCGGGAAAACAGCAGGCGCCAATGGTAGCTATGCTGCTCGGGGGAAACACTAGCTACCAGGAGTTCATTGAGCTATGCAAAGACGAAGGGGAGTCCCCAGGTGACCTCGCCGATAAACCTATAGAACGTCTGAGCAGCGTTTCTCAGCCCGTACGGCATATGGACGTACTGAAAAAGCCGCAATGGTGTCGCAGTTGCTGTCTTTGGGATATCCGCCGACTCGCCAGCGATTTGATGGTAGCCCTTTAATAAATGTATCTTGCTGAATATTGCCGTTCCAGGTAGGTTCACCGCGAAGTCATGAATGTAAGCGATAGCGATCAGGGCGGTGCTCGCGTTGAGCGCGCGGTAGTCACCGCAGGATCCCCTGGGTCATGCTTTGGTACCAAGTGGAGCTGGAGACCAACAGCCCGACGATGAACGGATGATAGCTAGTTGCAGTATATGGTAGAATTCGCTCCTTTGGATGGCAAGCCTGTCACTAGTGAGGCGGCTGGGGACCCCTCTGGTGGCAACATGATGGGTGACGTGACTTCCTGGCAGGTCCACATTTCATGGTTTCCTGATCGCTGGGAGGTGTGATAGAACTGAGCCGAACGCAGATGATGACATCTGTGGTACGTTCTAGTGATCCATGTGATGGGCGCGGAGTACCTTGTCTAGACATTTAGTCGTCGTGTCCACGAGGCGACGAGCGTGGTTATCATCTCTAAGGGTGAAGTAGGTCGGAAAATCTGCGTCCAATGTCACCATACGCACATCTGCAACAACGAACACCCAATAAGAGGTGCGTCATACAGCGAATTACATGGTAAGAGAGCGCTAGTCATGTATGTTGATAGAAGAGCTGTTGGCTGCTTTAAGGAGTGCCGTTTTTTTCGCACGATGCTGGTCTAGCCGTGCGGCAGGAACGATGCTAACCTCTGCACCTGTGCCTACGCGAAACAGTCCAGCAATACTGTCAGCGATGTAGAACAGCTGGCTTGTTGTACGGCAAGTGGCACAGGCCGCCTTCAGTGAGTCTGTGGCAGGTTTCCCTGCCAGCTCTAAGGGGAACGCCACTGACGTGCACTGGCAGCGAATTTGTTGTATGACCAGCAGTATGCGCCGCGATGAAGGCCAGAATGGGAGCTGGACCGATAAGGGAATCTGGAACGGTATTCGGGGTCACGCTGATGACAGTAGGGCGATGACCGTACTCCAGTAATGGTCTGGGCAATTGCAAGGTTCTGACTGTTGCTGCAGAAGTTGCTGGGCGCTTTCCTTGTTTCTTTGTGTGCGTCGGCGCTCACGCTGAATCAGGCATGCCGGATAATACCTTCCTCGCGCCTTACGGCGCTCTACCTTAAATATAATAATGTTACGTAAGAAGACGCAGATGAAAAGCTATATACAAGTATACTTACAACGTAATACGCCGCACTTGGCCAAGAGGCAACAGCCCGCGCTAGCCTCCAATCGTCGTCGTCGTCTTCTTACTGCTCGCCTCTTCGTCATCGGTAATACTATACCGTAGCACTACCCCCGGCGGCAAAAGCGCCGTCCCGGAGCGACTAAAGGCCGGACTCGGAAGCAGTGTAGTAGGCCTTGAGCCTACTGACGTGCACGACATCACTAGATGCCAGAGTAGATGACGAGGTTGAGCTCACAGGAGCAATTTCGTACGTCACAGGCGTCACCTGGCGCAGCACGCGGTAGGGCCCTGTGTATCGCGAAAGGAGCTTTTGTGAAAGTCCGTCGTGACCAGAGGGCGACCACAAGAGCACGAGCGCACCAGGCGAAAACTGTACGTCACGGTGGCGGGCGTTGTACTGACGCTGCTGAGTGGCTTGCGAGTCCGTCAGTCGAGCAGGGGCAAGCTGGTGTGCATGGTCGGCGAGGGCGATGGCTTCGCGCGCATACTCGCTTGTTGAGATCGAAGGTCGGTTCGCGACCGTAGAGTAGATAAAAGGGAGAAAATCCGGCGGTGTCGTGCCGGGAAGAATTATAAGCAAATGTGACGTAAGGAAGGGCAATGTCCCAGTCGTGGTGGTCCTTGGAAACGTACTTGGACAGCATATCGGTAAGAGTACGGTTTAACCGCTCTGTCAGGCCATTGGTTTGAGGATGGTATGAGGTAGTCAGCTTGTGTTGAGTGGAGCAGGAGTTGAGTGGAGCAACGTCGGCGATAACTTTCGAGAGGAAGTTACCACTACGGTCAGTGAGCAGCTGTCGCGGGGCGCCATGAAGTAAGATAATGTCACGCAAGAGAAAGTCCGCGACGTCAGTGGCGCAACTTGTAGGGAGAGCCCGCCTGATAGCGTATCGGGTGGCGTAATCAGTTGCGACGGCTACCCATTTGTTCCCAGAGGATGACGTGGGAAAGGGACCGAGGATGATCGGCACGTAGCACCTGAGGTGTTTTCCGACGCTGGCAGGTATCCCAGGCAGCAACATAGCGTCGGACGGAGCGAGCGAGACCAGGCCAATAGAAGCGGCGGCGGACGCGGTCGTACGTGCGGGTTACGCCAAGATGTCCTGCAGTAGGTGTGTCATGCATCTCAAAGAGCACAGTCTGTCGTAGATGTTTTGGCACGACAAGAAGATCAGATCCGTCAGGGAGGAAGTTCCTTCGGTACAGAATGCCGCCCTCGAGAACATAGCGGCGAACGGACGCGTCGGTAGGTGTAGAGCGCAGACGCTCGATGAGTGCTCGCAGCGGTAGGTCTCGGTACTGCTCATCGGCGATGTTAGCGAAGGCAGACACAGAGAAAATGCCGTTGGCGGTACTACTGTCGGCGTCGTCAGGCTTGTCTACCGGGTAACAAAACAGGCAGTCAGCGTCCTTGTGTAGTCGGCCAGATTTGTAGGTGACAGTATATGAATATTCTTGGAGGCGTAATGCCCAGCGACCAAGTCTTCCTGTAGGATCTTTCAGTGAGCATTACCAGCAAAGCGCGTGATGGTCTGTGACAACGGAAAAAGGTCGGCCATATAAGTATGGGCGGAACTTCGCAACCGCCCAAACTAGGGTCAGACACTCACGCTCAGTGATGGAATAGTTGCGCTCCGCGGGTGAGAGGAGCCTGCTGGCGTAAGCGATAACACGGTCGTTGCCACGCTGACGTTGTGCCAGCACTGCGCCAATTCCGTGACCGCTGGCATCAGTACGGACTTTGGTAGGCGCAGAAGGATCGAAATGGGCCAGAACGGGAGGCGTTGTGAGAACGTCGATTAGATGCGAGAATGCAGAGGCCTCGTTATCGCCCCACTGGAAAAGGACGTCTTTTTTCAAAAGCTCGGTTAGTGGTCGTGCTATGACCGCGAAATTTTTCACGAAACGGCGGAAGTAGGAACAAAGGCCGATGAAGCTGCGCACATCCTTGACACACTTCGGAGCAGGGAAGTGCGTAACAGCATGGATCTTGTCTGGGTCCGGTTGCACTCCGTTCGCGTCAACGAGATGCCCAAGGACGGTAATCTGGCGACGGCTGAATTGGCACTTCGATGCGTTCAGTTGCAGACCGGCGCGACGAAAAACGTCCAGGACTGCCGAGAGGCGCTCGAGGTGGGTAGCGAACGTTGGGGAGATTAATATGACGTCGTCCAAGTAGCACAGGCATGTGGACCATTTGAAACCTTGCAGAAGGGAGTCCATCATGCGTTCAAAAGTGGCAGGAGCGTTACATAGACCGAACGGCATCACTTTGAATTGATAAAGACCGTCCGGAGTTGCAAAAGCAGTCTTCTCGCGGTCGAGATCGTCCACGGCAATCTGCCAGTAGCCGGAGCGGAGGTCGATAGAGGAGAAGTAGCGAGCACCATGGAGGCCGTCAAGGGCGTCATCGATCCGAGGTAGGGGATACACGTCCTTTTTGGTAACCCTGTTAAGGTGCCGATAATCCACGCAAAAGCGCCATGAGCCATCCTTCTTTTTTACCAGTACAACAGGTGACGCCCATGGACTATATGACGGTTCTATGATGTTCTTGGCAAGCATTTTGCGAACTTCTGCGTGAATAACTTGACGCTCAGCCGGTGACACTCGATACGGGCTGCGATGAATAGGAGGGGCATCGCCGGTATTAATGCCATGTTTAACAGTTGTAGTTTGGGCCAAAGGACGATCGTTAAAGTCAAAAATATCGCTGTAGGAAAACAGAACGCGGTAGAGCTCACGAGCGTGCTCGGACGGCATGTCGGGCGCAATAATTTTCCGTAAGTCGGCGATGGTAGAAGTTGCCGACTGAGATGGTAGAGGGGGATCGGCTGAATTGTCGTCTACCTCAATAGATGCTATTGAGTGATCCTCGAATGAGCAAAGCTGGGCCAGAGACATCCCGCGTGGCAGCACTTGTGTCGTCAAGCCAAAATTGACCACTGGCATGCAGACGCAATTAGCCGTAATAGATAAAACGGTATGAGGTACCGTGATCCCGTGTGTAAGGAGGACGTCTTGCACAGGAGCCGCGATATAGTGACCGTCGGGCACTGGTGGGGATGACACTAGGTCAACGTAAGTCAGTGCCGTAGGTGTCAAACGAACGAAGTCGACGGAACTGAGGCGACTGGTGTGTGGTTCAGCGGGATCCAGAACAGGTATGTCCAGGCGGAGAGTACTGGCGGAACAAGCAATGAGAGCAGAATGTGGGGAGAGGAAGTCTAAGCCGAGGATGATGTCATGGGGACAGTGGGCGATGACTGTGAATCGCACAATTGTGGAGCGGTCGGCGAAGGAGACACGGGCGGCACACACACCAATTACGGGGGCTGTTCCGCCATCGGCGACACGGATAACATGCGTCGTGGCGGGCGTGAATATTTTTTCCAGGCGGGTACGAAAGTCCGCGCTCATTACCGACAAATGCGCCCCAGTGTCTATAAGAGCAGATACAGGAACACCGTCGACTTGCACGTCAAGAAGGTTCAGATGAGTGGGCAACGTCAGGAGAGGATTTGGCGGCGTAGCGAGCAATGCACCGTCACCTCAAGGCGCTGCATCATCGAGTTTTCCGGCTGGGAGCGGCGTCCGAAGGGAGTCGGCGAAAAGGAGCGACGGGGCTGGGGAGAACGAGATTGTCATCGTTGGGGCGAAGGTGAACGAGAATAGGGGCGGTTCGGCGCGGGAGAGTCAGTGGCGGCATTATCGGAGCGTGCGGCATAGGGACGAGAAGGGCCACTTGAGGGGCGAGAGTAGGCAGTATAAGCAGACCGGGTCGGGGAAGTCCAGCGACTTCGACAGTGCCGAGAAATGTGCCCGATGCGACGGCAGTGAAAACAAATGGGCTTGTTGTCAGCAGTGCGCCATTCAGCTGGGTTGCGGAAACGTGTTGGGTAAGAAGATGTGGGACAGGGCGGAATCGAAGAAGCCGGATGGGTATCAGGGCGATGGGCCGAGCAGATGGTGTGAAGGCCCATGTTTTCGAACTCCTGGCGGACAACTGCCTGGATCAGGGAAACCGTGACTGCAGGTGCGTTGGTGGGGCTCTAGTCGAAGGCAGCCGGCTAGGCGGCCTCAATCTCACGCCGGACGATCTTGGTAATATCGCCAGCGTTGTTGGGACGAGGAGCGTCGGCACAGGAAGATGTCGCTGGGGTGTTGGGCAAACGGGCAAACTGCTGGTCGATACGTCGGCTTTTAGCGAGTTCCAGGCGGCGGCACTCTTTTATAACAGCATCCACCGTCGCGACGTTGTTGAATACGAGCAAGTTGAAGGCGTCATCGGCAATGCCTTTGAGGATGTGGGATACCTTGTCTGACTCAGTCATGTGTGCATCAACTTTACGGCACAGAGCCAAGACGTCCTGAATGTACGTGACATAGGGCTCTGTTGACGTCTGCACACGGCCGGAAAGCGCCTTCTGAGCGGCAAGTTTGTGACCGTAGGGGTTGCCGAACAAGTCTCGGAGCTTTTGCTTGAGCGAATCCCAACTGGTGAGCTCCTCTTCGTGCGTCCGAAACCAAACTTGAGGTGTGCCACCGAGGTAAAAGACTACGTTGGCGAGCATGATAGTAGGGTCCCACCGGTTATTGCGGCTGACGTGTTCGTACAGGCTGATCCAGTCCTCGACGTCTTCCGCATATTTGCCCGAGAATACGCCAGGATCACGAGGAGCAGGGAGAGTGATGTAGGTCGTCGAAGTGGCAGCAGGTGTCGGAGGCGGCTGAGTCGAGTTGTCATCGCCGGGAGCCATGAAGTTAGGCTCGACGTACCGTCCACTGCGAAGCCCCGTGACGAGGTACAGGGAACGTCCACCTCCACCAGATATGTTACGTAAGAAGACGCAGATGAAAAGCTATATACAAGTATATTTACAACGTAATACGCCGCACTTGGCCAAGAGGCAAGAGCCCGCGCTAGCCTCCAATCGTCGTCGTCGTCTTCTTACTGCTCGCCTCTTCGTCATCGGTAATACTATTCCGTAGCAATATCGCTAATTTTCCAGGGGAGCAGTAGGGGGGGGGGTGGGCATAGGAGAGACCGGGAGTGTTCTTCTGGAGCAGAATCTGCGCTCGGGCCAGGCTTATCGTGTGCTGCTTTCCGTGACTCTTCAAAAGCATTTTCATGCCTCACTTTACAACAAATCGTCTGGTAATGTGTGAACGAACGTTGTTCCGTAAAGAACGGTAATTTCCGTAGAACGGACAGCCGTAAAATAGGGACGCTAATAAGATATACGAGTACTTTCGTATATAGAAATCGGAAGACTCTGTATGCATAATGTCTACTATATCCGTTAAAGTACAGGTGCTTCTCGTATTTTGTTTGATACAGCATATTCATTTTGTGAGAATTTACCATGGGAGACTAAATTGCCCAGGAGGGGCGAGCGTCGACCGAATTTCATTGCTGCGCTATCTGCTTGGATAAGCCGCGCTAACATCTGCGTTCGGAATGTGCATGCGTGACCCACCGTTTCCAGCAGTCTTGAATGCAGAGAATCAATTTAGTCTACGCTTGCACTCCAGGGCACTTTTGTCCATGATAGTGCATCTCATTTAATGCAAATGTCATGAAGGCAGCTTATAGCCGAAGCAGCAGGTGACCATTGAGAAAATTGTCTTGCCAACACACTGACATGGCTGCAGAGATAAAACACTTTGCACTTTGTGATACGAATGCATTGCATAGCATATATACAGAAAGGTACAAAATTTTAGTCCTCAAGTAACTTAGGCCACAGAAGCAACTTCATTTTCTTCAATCGCTCGTCTTGCACTTTATGCGGGTGTAAAAGTTGTTCTTGACCCCAAACGCCTTGCAAGGATAAATTTGCTGCTGTTGGGAGAAACAAATAGTATTCCTGAATTCCCATCCTAAAGAAAGCGGAAAAAAGGATAATCACAGAACATAACAAAGCCGTAACTTCTGTGTTAGAAAAACATGTACGTAGACCAACATTGTTGGAACAAAGGATGTTGCTGTAGCCGACATTTCAACAAAGGTGCTTGTCATCAGGGTAGCAAATATTTTCCTTGGTATCGCTTTTTGTGCATAGCTCACTGGCCCCTACCCTCATTGAGGGAGAAGCTGGTGCATATAGTACGTCAAAAGAAGACAAAATGTTAAAATAAAGGCAGGAAGGGGGTGCTTAGGAGTGGTGATTGTGATGAAACAGGTAGGGGCACTGTTGTCACTTCTTGCAAAGAATAGGAGTCACCAAAACAGAGAACGATGTACATATGTAAGCAATCATTATTCCAGTAGACTTAGTCTTCCCGGAAGCCCAATAGGAACTAAGGTAAACTGCTTACAGATTTCGAAAAAAGCCACGAAGAATTAAGGAAAATAAATTTTGTAACAGGATGCATTTGGTTCAGATCAGTGTTAATCGTAAATGAAGGAACATTACGAATACACATTTTGTTGAAAGCCGATGAAGAAAAAGACATATTCACCAAATATTCAAAAGTAAGGACATCAAAATTAAATTGGGTATGACCATAAAACAACAAGAACAGCCTGCGAACAAAATGGGATGGCCAATATGACAACCACGTGCAAGATTGCGAAATGTTGAACGCTGTTTATATTTATGCCACTGTTGATGGCTTCAAGTTTCTGTCTTCCTTTATAACATTTGTCTTACTTGAACAAGGAAATGGGTCATTTGTTAAACAAGTCTAAGTTCATATGCTGTTCAAAGCTTCAGCGTTGTTATAATGGAGGAAAATGTTAGGGGCAGTACTGCTGGGTGGGCATTCATTCAGAAGTAATAGCCACAGCTGTAAGCTCAAAATTTAAATGTTTAAATGGACCTTAGTGCCTGGTAAACTATTAGCTGGTCTTTTTTTCAACTCAGTTGCCTATACATTAGATATATTGCCAGGAGTGCTGGCAAACTACATTTTACTTGTTGCCACAACCAAAGTGAACTTTGGTAACAATGAGTGAAAGGAACAAACAGCATTCCACAATACTGATTCAAGTCATCAGGAAAAGGTGCTAAAATTCTTGTACCTCCCCCACCCCACTATAGACACAATTATACACCACTCTGACTCTCATGGTGTTGAGGAGGAGGAGGAGACAAAGGGGAGGAAAGACAGCGAGGTTAGCCAGTGTAAGTACCGGCTGGCGACACTGTGCTGGTGAAAGGGTAAAGGAAATACAAGGAGAAAGAAAAAGAAGAGGGAAAATATGGAAACCAGGAAACTCACACAGTAACGCGATGCTACGCGCTACAACATTAAAAGGCGGTCGCACGATTCGCATGTTCTTAAAAACTTCAGTAAAGCCCTTAAGGCCTTCAGTGCCGAAGCTCGTCTGGACCAGTGTTCTAGAGCTTTTTCCTCTGTAAAGGGGCGATTGTCCAATTCTTCGAGTGCGGTCACGAGCACTTTTCTTGGCACTTTGTAACGGGGACACTCACAAAGGAGGTGCTCAATCGTCTCCTCGCAGCCGCAGGTGTCATAAGTAGGGCTATCGGCCACTCCTGCGTGGAATGAATAGGAGTTCGTGAATGCCACGCCGAGCCACAGGTGGCACAGAAGTGTTGCTTCCGCTCGTGGTAGCCCTGGTGGTAGACGGAGTTGCAGACGTGGATCCAATCTGTGGAGACGTGCGTTCGTGAATTCACTGGTGCTCCACAGATTGTGCGTAAGCTCGCGGGTGAGGGAGCGAGGACTTGTGGTTGCATCTGTTTGTGACAGTGGTATTGGTATAACATAGGCACCATCGTGGGCCGATCGGGCGGCGTCATCCGCACTGTGATTTCCCGAAATTCCGCAGTGACGCGGTATCTACGGGTAGATGATATTGTGCCCCTTGTTGATTGCGTGATGGTGGAGTAGTCGGATGTCTGCGACTAGTTGAACATTTGGTCCGTGGTCGAAAGGGGACATTAGACACTGGAGAGCTGCCTTTGAATCACATAAGATGGGCAATGAATGTGATGATTTGTGAACAATAAACTCCAGAGCAGCACGGATAGCTGCGAGTTCTGCAGCCGTCGATGATGTAATGTGAGATGCATTGAACTTGAGGGTGAAAGACTCTGCGGAAATCACCACTGTTCCAGCTGAACGTTTAGAGGAGACAGAGCCGTCCGTGTAAACGTGGATGCGTCCTTTGCGCTTGTCATGTACGAATGAAATCACGGTTTGTTTGAGGGCAAAAGTTGACATCCCCATTTTCTTTTTGATACCGGGAACAACAAGAAGAGCCTGGAGTGGATGGAGGCACCACAGCGGTAGATATGGTCGTGCTGCAGGCGTGAAGTTTGACGGTAAAGTTCCATGGTTGGCGGCAATAATCTTGCTAAACGCTCAATGAGGTCGAGCGGCAGGAAGGGAGGCGAGATGATGCGGTGAAATTCGGGTGAAGTGCCTGATATGCATCCTTAAAGCGTCGACTTGAAGTTATGTATTGATTGGGTGGTTATGCGCGATGGCTATTGTTGCTGCCGTGGATGCCCATCTGGGAAGACCAAGGTAAATTCGCAGAGCTTGAGCTTGTACAGACTGGAGGGCACGGAGGTTGATCTTACCGGTCCCACCCAGTACCGGTAAGCTATAGCGCGGGAGACCTAGGAACAGTGCGTTATAGAGTTGGAGCATCGCACTTACAGATGCACCCCATGACTTTCCCACAAGAAATCTGAGCACGTGGGTCATCATGACTAATTTCCTTTTTGGGTAGGAGATATGAGGACTCGAGGAAAGGTCTCGATCTATTATCACTTCTAGAAAGCGGTGCGTCTTCTCGTAGGCAATCGGCTGTCTATAGGCGCCTGAAAGCGACTATAGAGCACTTCTCGGAGGATACCTCCAGACCTCGCGCTCGAAGATAATCTGATGTTAGCGTGGCCGCTTTTTGAAGTCTGGCGCGCACCTGGGGACGCGTCGCTCCTGATGACCAAATGCATATATCGTTTGCATAGATCGACACATGAACGGATTGCGGAAGGGTATGAACCAGGTCGATGAGCACGAGATTAGATAGAGTGAGGCTCAAGACTCCGCTTTGTGGTACGCCAAGGTAGGTGTTGTGTTGTGATGACGCACCATGCTCTGTTTGCACAATGAATGACCTGTCCTTCAAGAAGCTGGATATCCATCGAAAAACATGGCCGCCTAGGCCGACGTTGCCCAAGGCAGCCAGGATGGCTTGATGGGTTACGTTGTCATAAGCGCCTTTAACATACAGGAACACCGCCGCTGACAGCCTCCTGAGGCTTTTTTCGTGCTGAACAGACGAGACAACATCTATGATGTTGTGTACAGAAGAGCGTCCGCGTCGAAAGCCTGCCATGGCGTCAGAGTATAACTTGTAGTGTTTTAGATACCACTCCAGACGCGTCAGCACCATCCTCTCGGTCACCTTTCCTAGACAAGTGGCCAGAGCAATGGGATGATAAAACGCCACGTCTAGGGGTGATTTACCCGGTTTGAGCAGAGGCACAAGGCGGCTGGACTTCCATGCATCAGGAACTACTCCTTCACGCCGTGAATTATTGTACACGTAGAGAAGTGCATGCCGGGCTGTTTGACCGAGGTTTCCAAGAGCTGCGTATGTCACCCCATCAGGTCCAGGCGATGAGGAACGTCTGCACGCTGCCAACGCCGCCTGCAACTCCTCGATGGTAAACAGAATGTCCATACGAGAATCTCGCGAGATTAGAACATCGCGGGGATCACGTGTAGCGAACGATGACTCTAGACCAGCAACCTTTAAGCACAAGTCCTCCGCTACGTCGATCTCTCTGCGACCTTGGTAGAGAGCCAGGCATTTGAAGGGGTGGCATTGTTGTGGTGATGTTCGAAGACCACACCCTGTTCTCCATATGTGTGACAGGGGTTCATGCGGATCAAGGGAATCACAGAAGGTTTTCCATCTTAGAGACTGCAGGGAGTTGATCCGACGCTGGATCTTCTTCTGTATGCGTCTCGCCTTCCTTAGCTCGTAGATGGACTTGGTGCGCCTGTATCTTCATTCCGCGCGACGGCGGATTGCTCGAAGCCGCTCCAATTCTGCTTCGAATTCAGAAAACTTAGGAATAGGCCTAAAAGATATTGTGGCCAGTTGACACTCACTCTTGAGCAGCGGCGTTAATTAACTTCTCGATCTTGCCAGGTAGACAGTTCTGGATCTCTTGGCAATTCTTCTCCATGAGCAACGTGTATTTAGGCCAGTCGATGTGATGAAGTGTAGTAGAGTGTGACTTGCGTATGCCGCCGATTCTTTCGTATGTTGGAACGTGCTCACTACCATGCGTTTCGTTGTCCGTGAACCATTTCACACTGGTACTGAGGCATCTTGAAACAAAAGTTAAGTCCAGGCAGCTGCTGTATGTCAATCCCTGCAAAAAAGTGTGACTACCAGCATTTAGGCTGCAGAGCTCATGGTCCGACGCGAAGGATAGTACACGTCTTCCTCGACAGTCTATCTTGAAGCTTCCCCATAGCGGATGATGCGCATTGAAGTCGCCGGTAATAATCCATGGCCACGTGTCGCTCTTAAATTTGCACTTAGTCTTGAGTTGTCAAATCGACTCGATGGTGAAATGTAGGCATCTACTAGCGTGAGTGCGACGTTCTTGCATTTTATAGTCAAACATACGTACTGATTGTCGTCATCAGGTGCCACTGGGTATCAGGTGAGGGTACACCCCCACTGGGTATACCTTATCACTGGGTATCAAGTATCAGGGCATCAAGTGAGGAGAATTAAGGGATCACAGGGTACAATTCCTTTTGTTCGAACATCAAAGGTGCTTTACATTAATGCTACATTCCAATTAACAAAGGGGCAGCCGGCTTGTGAGATGGTGACCGATGCATACGAGAGCTCATGACATTCTATGCATCAGAACGTTGCCGACGAAGTGTTATGCGCACAAGTGCACTAACATGCAAAATGACATCCTGCAGTCAAACCTTGTGGAGACGTGCCAACCTTAGAGATCGAAAAAACATCACAGTGTAAGGCGGAGTGCTAAATTTGTTGAAAGTTATTAAAGTTATTCGATTATTCATGTTTACTGTTTGTCAAAGATTCACAGACTTGCTTACGGGTGCTGTAGACAGGCACTCTGCTTTTACAGCCTTAGGAATAATCTGTGGCGTAGACAAGGAGGAATGCTTATGAAGCTTATGCAAGAGTATGTCGTACAAATTACATCTTACTTCACATTCTAATCTGGTAAAGGAGGAGGAGGAGGAGGAGGAAAAAGATTTATTTCCTGGTGAAGGATCCATACTCCAGAGTGGAAGCGATTAGAGCAGCCTAACCATTGCTGTTGCCCGATGCCTGTGCAGTAGCAGTTAGATATAATATGGCGGTTACAATTGTTTTTCCACAAGCTGTAGTAACTGCAAGATGCTGCCTGTTTCTCTGTACACAGCTGTAATACATTTAGGGCCAGTTAAAACTCTCTAATGAATTTTTCTCATATGACACAATTGGAATGCAATATTTTGCAAATACGCGAAGCGCTATGTGCCATCCCATACAAAGAAACATGTTTGAAGAACCTGACTCGCCACATGGGCCGCGGCGAGGTGAAGAGTGTGTGCTGTGTAAGCTAGTGCACCTGTATTGCCTAAAGCTGTGGAGAGTGCTTTTAGTGTCACTTGTGAAGGTTTCTAATTTAAACTGCAAACAGCGATAATCTCCATGCAGTTCTGCAAAATTCAACACCCCCCTTTTGGTTGTACATAACATATGCACTACGATCTTCCTTCCCAAACAATCAAAGCGAATAGCACCACCCTAAGTGTTATGTGCCTTCTATTTCACATTTGTTACCAAAATTGTTAGTGGGGGATGCTGCGGTTGGCAGAGAAAGTGATTCATAGGGCAATAAAAAGTATCAACTACTGTGATCGCAGTTCTTTCACTGCTGTTTAAGCATCATCGGGTCTTATAGTAAAGAAACGAGGAATAAATACATGTATATTTCATGTCGCAATCCTCAAGAGGTATATAGTAGTCTGAATTATAAAGGATTCCAGATTTAGATCAGTAGACAGATATTATTCTACTGAAAGAATGACATCATGCCAATGATTGTTGCAGTTGGTGCTATATTTACTTTTATTTATTTAGGTTGGAACGTGTATGCATTGTCAGCGACATCGCTTGAAATGTTTAAAATTACCTGTTTTCCCAATTTAGGCAAATTCGTATTCGCAAATAACCTTGTGGATGAGACCAATAACTTGCTTAGCTGGAGTATATCTTTAACATTTGCCAGACACGAGGCTCCTGAATTCATATCTAAGCCTGGGGTGCATGCCACACTCTAATCTCATCAAGCTTGCGGGAATCATCTTCAAGGTTTCTTATGAGGAATGTAAATTTACTTGTACAGGAGAAATAGGGAATTTAAACAGGTGAATTATGCAGCATAACAATGTTGTCAGTAAGAAGCAAGCATCAAGAAGCTGTGTATCAGGAAGCACTCGCTCGACACGCATAGGCTATCAAACACAAAAATTATTGGGATGATTTAAAATTCTGGCGGTGAAGTGAAATCTGTCTTCCAATCTATATCTAAACTCTGATTATTCAGTCTCTTCTCACTACTTTCACCAGAAACATTCACAATTATTATCCTATCTACGCCAAATCATCATGGCCCGATAATCAAACCTCCGTAAGCTACTTCTTTCAATGCGAATTCTCTGCGGGAAAGAGGTGACCCTATGAAGACCAAACGCTCTACTTATTTCCCGTTTTTTGATAAATCATAAGGGAAGAATTTCATACTTAAACTGCACTGAGCTTGAGCAAGTTCTACGTTTGAAGCTGTTAATTCTTTTTCGCTTTGCCTTCGTTGACCCACCTGGTTAGCTACGAAGGTAGAAAAGATGCAGGAGAAAGGTGGTGGCGCCAAATTAAGCTTGTGCCCCAGCGGAGCTTTTCACGGTCACTGGAAGAACTGCTTGTACTCTTGGCTTCTGCAGACAACTGTTGTGGCCTCGGCATCTTTCTTGAGGGCCATGGCCATGTCTCAGAAACCTTGTGTCTACAGGCTGCATAAAAAGGATGATTTGCTGAACTAAATCTTTTTCCTTAAAGAACCCATTTAAGTTATACTCGTAGCTTTGCGACACAACACTGCCGCCTGACTGGCAACTCAAGGCCGTTAACGTGTATTCGCGGGCTTTATTCTTGGAAAAACATTTTTATGTAGCAAACAATGAGGAACAGAAAGCTGTATCGGTAGTGTTGCGTGTTGCCCTACATGTTTCTCATTAACACTTTTTATCTAATTGTTTGAGAAATCTAATAATTTAGAGTAATTATGTAATTGCGCAGGATGAAAAAAATTATTTGAGTTTCTCCAAGCGACAGCAAACATTACCTTGGTTCTGTCTAGTTACACGGCATTCATATATTTCTAAATCTTAGTGCGTGCTAGTTGGAACACCCTGTAGATCAAAAAACAATATTACAATTTTCATAATCGTGTTGTGTATGTTATTGGTGGTTATGGCTATCTATTATATGATATATTATAATACATTATATATTATTGGCTATATATTATTACTATAATATATTAACTCAGAGAACCTAATTTGGCTTATAAATTAACACCTTCGCATAATAGCCACAGCTGCACCCTATCAGATGTGTTGTGATAATTAAGGGGTGTTTGTCCACCAGTGCCTCCGATGTCACTAACAGTGATCACCTACACAGCAAAGTAGATGGTCATGATTCAGGCAGCAAAAAGCTTACAGGAAAAACAATCCACTCACTTTGAGAGCAACAATATCGCGATAACTTGAGAGAGATGGACCCATTGCAGAGAGCAGACCTCTTCTCAGCTTCAGCAGGACAACAGCAACTAGTCTTTCAGTAAAAGAAAATGAATAATTACTAATGATAAGTTACCTAGTTCCTGCTAAGCATCAATACAATTCGATTTCCATGCATATCTACTTTGTGCTTTAGTAATACAACTTAAACATTCTTAAAATTCAATCCACTATAATTGCATTCGCTTCTATTGTGTGTCCTCATTTTTTTTTTTTGCAACTGATACAACTTTACAGCTTGCTGACTCACGAATGCCTTGACTGCCCAGACGAGAAGAAAGGGGGTTAACCAAGGGGCCCGATTTTTATTAGTTATACCATAATAAGCCAACAAACACTGACCCCAAGGACAATATAGGGGAAATTACTTGTGCCTAATAAATGAAATAAAGAAACGATAAATGAATGGAAATGAAAGAGGATGAACAAACAACTTGCCGCCGGTGGGGAACCACCCGACAACCTGCGAAGGTTGTGGGCATTCTTTCTTTGCTTTTCCCGTTTTTACCATTTGGCAGTACACACAGTACTAGGTCGTTCATCTTCAGTCACTTTCCCGTAGTTTACACACATGTCGGTGCCTGCATGTTCGCTATCTTTCTTCTGCCGCAGAAGGACGTGCGCGCTAGCCGGTCTTCCTTCGAGATGAAGCGCCAAATGTTTGCGATTACATCTTACCACAAGAATCGGCAACGCATGAACAGCGAAGATTATGCGTAATCGTTGTGTATTAATGAATAGACAGGTGTTAACCGAAACGAGATATTATAGGAAATATTATGGGAATGAGTTAAACCAACTACATTATAGTTCAGAAAAGCCCTTTCACTCTTGGGTTAATCACTTCTCGCATTCGAAAATTTCATCCGGCCGTTGTACTCGGAGCTGCAGGCCGCCAGTTACCTTCGAGACCATTTGTTGCTGAATGTAAACGCAGTTGCGGTCATTATACCACTTACTTCGTTTCAGTACTGAAATAGTGCGCACAATTTTCGGCGTACAGCACCAATGTCATGCCCAGTGCACCGGCACCTGAATGCCGCAAGTTTGTTTGCATTGGCACGTATGCCCACGGCAATTTCTTCACTTAAACATATATGCTGTACTATTAATTGCAAAGCGCTTAATTTGAGAACATTTTAAACACACGCATATATTAGCACATAGATCAGCGGTATACAAGTCCCGTATGCACGCCAAAGAGCGACCGGAATAGAGTATGCGTTTATATATGTATATATATATACGATCTGTTATTATAGTTTTTGGTAGAAGGCTAGCTCTCAAATTTTGTGCGTACCTTCGTAATGCGTGCAGTTAGCTTGTTCAATAAAATATTGCTCGATGAATGTTTGTTAGTACAAGCGCTCATTCAGACATGCAGCGTAGTTTTTTTCGCAAGAATGCGCATGTTCGCATAACGAAAATACGAAATTCTGCCTGTTTTGTGCAGAGCAGTGTAACCAATGTGTTATAATAGTCAAATGTCCGTAAAGCTTAAAACAGGGAGGAATTTCCATATATTAACGAAAGCTTCTGCCGTATTTCTGTAAGGCGACATACTTTCCGTATTTTTACCTGCAATTCCTCCGTATACTGACGGGAATCCTCCGTATAGTGACGGAAATTTTTTACAGTGTACGTGTTTCTGCAAAGACATGTGCAAAGAATCGATAGGCGCAAGGCACGGAGCTAGCAAACCGGAAGCAAAGCAGCTGCATCCGAAGCACTCTTAGACAGCGTTATTATAATGTCAGGTGGTCTCCGTGCTCGGTGATCCCTGTTTGCCGTTGACGCGTGCCCTCATGGAGTTGAACTTGTAAAAGATCCGGTCTATCGTGTCGACAAAAAAATCATGCAGTAACGAAAAAAGGACCCCTCAACTTCTGCGACACCAGTCAGAATTTTGCGCTGCTAATTCGTCAATATAAAGGCGAGACGACGGATCTTCGAGGTGCTACAGCGGAACTGTCATTGTTGCCACAATATCTCTTCCTGAACTGTAATTGGTGCAGCCGGCTAGCTCGGCAAGATTATCGAGGAACATTTCTTTTTGCGGGGTAGCCATGGCAACCCGCAAATTCTGCGACAAGTGCTGAAGTAACAGTTCACGCAGCGGAGGGCTGCTTGGTCCAGCCTGCGGTCACTGAGAAGCCGCCGCATATGACGCGGAAGTTCCGACGGCCGTCAGTCGAGGTCCTCTTCATGGAGAAGCTGCTGGAGGCACCAGCGCACAGACACGGACTTGCGTTGCAGAACCGTGGTTTTGAAGTGGGCATATGGGGAGGTGCGGTCGGGTGCGACCGTTACAATGTCCTCGAGCTCCTCAACCACTTCTGTAAGTACTGCCGAGAAAGCGTGCAGGAACCTGGCGTGCTGCGAGGTAATGCGCCGAAGGTCCTAGATGGCTTACACTTTAGTAAACCAGGCTGCAGGACTTCGTGGCCGAAAGGACGGCAATTGAATTTGCACCGTAGTGAGGCCCTCTGCGCTGGTCGTCGGTCTCTCGTTCGCGGCATAGTCTATGACGACGTCCTCGCCGTACGATCACGTCTGGGCAACCACGCTATGGGTACCGAGGTTAGGTCCACTGCAACAATATGTGAGTCAGCGAGCAAAAGGCCTCAGAACCATTGGGACCGATGGCAGCAGCCGAAGAAGCTCTATTGAAGCGACCACGTTAGACGCCTCGCGTCACAGAAAATCTGGTGTCGGCGTCCCGCGTCCAGCATCGACCATCTTCTGAGCGAAACCTCATTCCGGACTACACATGCTGAACCACGGAGGCCCTCCGCGTAGCGCAAGGACGTTACTGAATGAACCGATTATCTCAAATGAATTTGCTTAGAAAATTCTTAAGGTATGACTTACACACAACCTACAGATATGACAGCGTCGCATTGTAATTTGAAAATACGAGGAAACATAATTCTTTTGCACGGAAACTCAGAACACAAACCCCTGTTCCAGGGTTTCTACTATTCATTGAGTGGCACGTCCGATTCCTTGCAACACCACTCATGTGGCACTCGCCTCCGCCGCATCGCTGCCCACGCAAGAGGCAGTGTTTCAACGAGAAAGATCGTCTGCGGGCATAGGGTTCGTTGCCAGCGTTTTTTTCGGTAAGTATTACGGTTACATAAAATGCGTTCACTGGAAAACGCGAGAAGCAGTCAGGGATCATTGAATGCTGTGGCGCTCCGCTCTTAAAGGCAAGAACCGCATCTGGGCTCCAAATCTCTTTTACTCTTTTTTTTTTGCTAACCTTGCAGCTCGAGGCAGGAGACACACGAGCAGCAGCGCGCCAGATATAAAGGGCGGCCGAGGCAGACGGAAATGGCTGCTAGAATAAGCAATTACTTTTTCGTAAAATACTCGTAAGTCCTTCTGCAGCTGTACTAGTGACATATTTGTTGTCAGCATGCGCAGAACTCACCTCATCCTTAAACAGTACTGTTCTTGATACGGGTACCAGGCCACGTCTCTTCTTATTAAATCAAATAGCCGACCCCATTGCGCAAGCATCACTAAATGCGCCAATCATGCATGTTCTGTGGATTTATGCTGATAGCACCGCGGCTAGATTGAGAAATTTATTCCTATCAAAATATTTTGCAGAACAGACATTCCAAATAACATACTTTAATCGTTAGTTTTTTTCTTGTGGAAATCAATGCTGTCCCATGTGCCAATTCGAGATAACCGTCACGAAATGTGAATGACCTATTTCACCACAAAACCTTGATCTACACAGGTCTGGTCTTGCTCTGTACCCTCTTGCGAGTCTGCAAAGAAACTGTAACCACTCATATTTTTTCATTAGCCTGCCGTCGATTTGAAATGCAGATAAAAAATTAGTTCGACATTCCTTTCCAAAAATGAGAGTGCTGAAAATTTCACTTTATATTTCACCTAAAATTGAATAAAATGTATTGCCTGCTAGTTGTTTCTCCTCCCAGAAAGCACCCACATTCCTCTAAAGAGATGCCTAACATTAGTTTGTCTAGTTAAAATCATTGTACAATGTCAACTGTTCCCCAACACGTACTTTTCTCCCCCGTGCCCTCCTTTTAACCGCCGGCTTCTACGCGAATCGCAGGAAGTGAGAACGCGCCTTAATATAGGAAGCAAGCAAGCAAGCGATTGGGCGTGATGTATGGTACCTTCACTATGGGAAATAAGAGACGCGTGTAACGATTTGCGCCCACATGCTGTACAAAACTGATGATACAGCATGTCTAACTGAACATAGATGCACTGGGTTCCATGTGTCTGGTATTGCAGGCAGCCGCGCTCAGCAGGCCATATTGAAAATAAATGCACAATACGTTTTCTGTCCAAAGTATCACAAAAGCCATTGAACACATTTCGAAACGCTGCCTAGAAGTGACATTAATTATTTCTGAAGTATTTTAGGCCCTTCCTAGCGTTCATTTCCGAGAAAACTGGGGATGCCCCTAAGGCACTTGCCTCAATATAATGTGTGTTTTATTTCAATATCTGTTTGCACCTCTTTATTACGTGCCATTTTCATGGTCCTCAAAGTTACACTAAAAGTAATGTTATTTGAAATTTTATGGGTTCACGAAAACGCATAAAATGTCTGTGCAAGCAGATTGTACGAGTCTAGAATGCCATTTTTAACAATATTACTGTTAGTGCAACTATGAGGGTGGTTTATACCAATAATGTGGTGGAGGCCTAGTGCGACGTGTGTTCCTTGCTAACTGAGCACCATGAGCACAAAACAGCTCGAAGCAACCTAAGTAGCCATACAAGGCGCGGACGACAAGCATAGTTTTTTGATCTTTCTCGAGCTCAGACAAATGTCAACGTGCCTGAGTCACTGGAGGCTCACGATGCACTTTCACCTATGTAGCCCGCAGGCGATTAATGACCTTATTAAGCGAAGCTGCCTGGCTGTGTATTTTAATATAGACGGAGAATACTCGCACAGTTAAAAAGAACTCCGGGGCCTAATTGGCGTTTGCTGAGACATAATTGCTGCTAAAAGGTCAAACACTAAAAGCTAGAACTTAAAAGCACTGAGGACATCCAATGCACATTCAAATGGATATCTTAACGAGCATGGAGAAGATGAATCATAAATGTGAAGACGACTAGCCGTAGGAACATTATATTACAACAGAATGACGTATGAGTCGTGCATTCTGCATTTTTTTCGTTCTTATATTGTACTACCATTACCTCTCACAGAGTCTGGTTATTGATCTTTCCAGGAATGCTCCCCTCCTGAAGCGTATTTCGCGCATGAAGACCTTTCAGAGGATGAGCAAATTGCCTAATTCTTTAGCTAAAATTATTACGGGGTCTGCACCTTAAGTAAACTAGGATGGCTCCCACACCGTAGACAATACTCCTACCTTTAAATGAAATGAAATTCTGGAGTCTTATATCCAAAAAGCACAATCTTATAGTAAGACACGCCGTAACAGAGGAATAAATATTAACGTTGACCACGTGGTGTTCAGGACCGTGCACGGTGACCACCGTGCACGGTTGCACGGCCGTTTTTGCATTTCGCCCCCATGGAAATGCGGCCACTGAAGCCGGGACTCGAGCCAGCGTCTTCCGGCTTGGCGACGCCACGCCACGACCCTGAGAGGGCGCGTAGTGTTCCTACCTCTTCTACGTCGGCTTCTAGCAGATAGTATGTCTCACAAACTGCTCATTTTACACCGCCGCGTTTCAAGTCATTACTCATTCGACATGCCCAATCGTTCCGTCAGATGTACTGGCTCAGTTACGAGCCAGTTGCAAGTACTCAACAGCAGCAAACGTTCCATACCTTAATGTTTTTGAATCTTTAGTATTTCTGTATTGCTTCTTTGTTCCTCGTGATCAATTGAACGTCTCTGTCACGTATCTCCTCCGGAGCACACTCTGGCCGAAAGAATGGCCTAGGCGACAGGTGTACCCACACAGATGCACATTTAATACAACCCACGTGACGCAAACACCAGCACACAAACCTAACAAAACTAATATAAAATACAAAGGCTATCAGTGCACACGATCTGTAACACTGCTACTAGCGTTCTACTGTCAGTGGTTAGCGTTCGTGCTCACGTCTCGTTCAGTGTGGATGTGGCGTGGTATGGGTCCCGTAGCCGGCGTCGGAGTGGCATTCCGCGTTCTTGGGCTGGTGGTATAAACTTTATTTAATGAAGGCCAAAAAAGAAAAGAAATTAAGATGCCGCCGTTCCGTGGGTGGCCTTCAGGCTGCCGGTCGTGGCCACCAGATCATGCCTGGCGGCGACTTCCGCTGCCCAGATCGTTAGCCGTAGCTGGACATCCGGCTCCGAGCTGGCCAAAGCAGCCTCCCACAGCTGCGGACTAGATACTTGCCAAGAGGTTGGGGGAGAGTGTTTCGGGCACGAATGGAGAATATGAGCATAGTCTGCTCGTGGGTGTTTGCAGAGCGTGCATTCAGGTGAGAAGGCCCCGGGGTGAATAAGGGCAAGTCGGGCAGGAGAGAGGAAAGTGTGGGCCTGTAAATGGCGCCACGTGCTCTGTTGGAGCTTAGAGAGGGATTTGTGAGGGGGAGGGAGGGCTAGGCGAGAGTTGCGGTAATGAAGGGTGATGTCATGGAAGGTGAGGAGGGAGTCACGCGTGTCCATCCCGGAGTGGAGGGGGCCAGCTCGGTTTGTCATCTCGCGAGCGATGGAATTTGCCGCCTCGTTGCCAGGGTGCCCCGCGTGAGCCGGAACCCAGATGAGTTGGATACGACGAGAGGGGGGAGGGGAGTGCTCAAGGATGCTGAGCGCAGAGGAGGAGATGCGACCCTTCGCAAAGTTGTGGACTGCGGCTTTGGAGTCGCTGAATATGATACGGGCCGGGGTAGTGGCAATGGCGAGCGCAATAGCTGCTTCCTCGGCGGCAGTGGAGGTGGGGGCAGGTATAGTGGCAACGGTCAGGGGAGCAAGTGTATGGGAAGTGGTGGCAAGGGCGTAGGCGGGGTGGGAATTGTATGGCGCAGCATCGACATACACAGCATTAGACTGTGAGCCATACTGGCGCCAGAGGGTGGAGGCGCGGGCAGAGCGGCGGGCGGCGTCATGCTCAGGGTGCATGTTCCTCGGAAGCGGGTTGACAGTGAGCATGGAAGATATAGAGGAGGGTAAGGGGTGGGTTACACAGGCAGGGGACACAGGGGTCAAGCGGAGGGAAGAGAGAAGGGCTCTACCAGAGGGGGTACGAGAAAAGCGGTCGAGTTGTGCCGTGCGATGGGCCTCCACAAGCTCTGAAAGAGTATTGTGGACGCCCATCGCCAGCAGACGAGAAGTGGGGGTGTAGGTGGGGAGCGCAAGGGCCGACTTGTAAGCTTGGCGGATGAGACAGTTCACCTTGTCTTGCTCGGTGCGAGAGAGAAAGAGATAGGGGAGGGAGTAGACAAAGCGGCTGAGAACGAAGGCCTGGACAAGACGACGGAGGTCGTGCTCACGCATGCCGTGGTGCCGATTAGCGACACGTCGAATAAGTCGGACGGTCTGGTGGACAGTGGTAGTTAGGCGGGAAAGGACGGCAGTGTGTTTGCCATTGGATTGGAGAAGGAGACCCAGTATGCGGAAGCAGGAGACAGAAGGGACGGGGTGCGCGTCAATAATGATGCTAAGGGTGGGAGATGAGTTGACGGCCGTGCCTCGAGCTGGGAGGAGCAGAAGCTCCGACTTTGACGGGGAGCAGGTCAGCCCGACTGCGCGAGCATGACCGGCAGCCACGTCCGCGCCCGCCTGGAGGACGGCCTCCATCTCTCCAATATTTCCCGTGGTCACCCAGAGGGTGATATCATCGGCGTAGAAAGCATGGGAGAGGTTAGGAATGGTAGCGAGAGCGCGTGCCATGGGGAAAAGAGTGATGTTGAAGAGAAGGGGGGAGAGGACAGAACCCTGGGGGGTACCCCGATTTCCAAGAGTGAAATTTGGAGAGGAGAGAGGGCCGAATGAGATCTCAGCCGTGCGACAGGCAAGGAAAGCCGTGATATAACCGTGGATACGAGGACCCACGCTAAGGGTGGAAAGAGCATCTAGAATGGCGGAATGGAGGACGTTGTCAAATGCTTTCGTCATGTCCAGTGCCAAGACCGCACGAGTGCGCTTGGCGTGAAGAGGGTGAAGAACCTCTTCGGAGAGCTGGAGCATGACGTCTTGGGTAGAAAGGGAGGGGCGAAAGCCGAACATAGAATCGGGGAAAAGGTGGTTGTCGTCTAGAAAGTTCTGCAAGCGGTCGAGAACAACGGGCTCCAAGAGCTTACCGAGACAAGAGGTGAGGGAAATGGGGCGAAGATTTTGGATGTCTATTGGTTTGCCAGGTTTGGGGATGAAAGTTACCTTAGCGTGGGTCCACTCGGAAGGCAGAGTGCTTTCATGCCAATGTTTATTAAAGAGGTCAGTGATGGCCTCGAGGGACGGGGTATCCAGATTACGGAGGGCCTTGTTAGAGATTTGGTCGGCCCCCGGTGTGGAGGTGGTGCGGAGCTTATGCAGCGCGGCACGAACCTCGCCGAGGGTGATATCTGCGTCGAGCGTAGAATTAGGGTTGCCGGTGTAGGAAGGGAGAGAGGAAGGGGGGTTGGTGCAGAGATAGCGATCACGAAGAGCAAGAAGAAAGTCGGAATCAGAGAGTGGAGACGAGTGAAGGAGGCGCGTCACGTCCCTGCGGTGCGTGGCCTTGGAGTGCGACGGGTCAAGAAGGACACGCAGGAGAGCCCACGTATCCCTCAGCCCGAGGCTACCAGCCATGCGCTCGCAGGTCTGGCCCCACTGCTGTCTGGTGAGAGAAGAGCAGTGCTCCTCCATGTCCATTGCCAGGTGAGCAAGGCGGAGTCGCAGCGAGCGGTTGTGTTTCTGGGAAAGCCAACGGTGGTGCAGGGAGTGATACGCCTCCCAGAGGTGCAGAAGGCGACTATCAGCCGTGTAGGAGTGAGGAGGGGTGGGGACGGTGGAGGTGGCAGAGGAAATATCCTGAAGCAAGGTGGTGGTCCACTGAGAAAGGTCTGAGATGGAGGTGGGGGCCTGTTGCCGCGAGTGGCGGTAGCGATCCCAGTCCACCACCTGCACCAGGCGCTTGCGGGAGGAAGATAGGGTGGGAAAGGAGAAAGAGATGGACAGGATATAGTGGTCGCTACCGAGAGAGACCCGGCTGTTCGCCCACACCGCGTCCGGGATATTTTTGCAGATGGAAAGATCCGGATTAGTGTTCCGTTGTACACTGGAGCCAATGCGGGTGGGTTCCGAGAAATCGTTAAGTACGGTCAACTGTTCGTTCTGCACGAAGGTCCATAGTGCCAGGCCCTTCCTGCAGTTCTTGGGGTAGCCCCAACTTAAGAGTTTTTCCCTGAAAAACTGCTCACGTCGTCCTCCTATTCAAGCCATCCAGCCATGCAACTATCTTCTGTGGCAATTCCGGACCCAGCACACCACTCAACACACCGAAGATGACCAGCACACAAAAAAGCACACCACTAACACATCCCACCAAAGTGCGTTTTCGGAACCCCAACACATCACTGCCGTTGTCCATACAGTGTGCATAATAAAAATGTTAATGTTCACAACCAAACTCCGTTGTCGGAACACTGCTGTTATCCACACGGTGTCCTTAATAAACATGTTAATGTCCACAACACACTCCTTTGTATAATCATGTAACAACCACAACAACACCAACAACACGATACATCCCTGAGATACATAGCATAGCAGCAACAACAAGATACCTCCCTGAGATACCTAGAGCTGTTCAGTTGGCTCTACTTCTGCTCCAACGTTATCTACCTTTAATATATTCCACCTGAAATGAGTATTCTTGTAAGGCCAAACTGGACTTACTGGACTCCTTACTCCGCTTGTTCTTGCTATGCTTTTCTTTGCTTCCGTGCTTATTCTTGTTGTGTTTCTCCTTGCTTTGTTGCTGTTCTTTACTTTGCTTATCCTTGTTGTCTTTCTCCTTGCCGCTCTTTTCCTTGCTTTGCCTCTTGGAGCCCCGCTCCTTGCTCGACTTCTCCTTACTGCCTTTGTCCGCCTTCTCCTTGCTTCCTTTGCCCACCTTCTCCTTGCTGGACTTAGCCTTGCCAGCCTTCTCTTTGCTTCTGGATCTCGAGCTGCCTTCCTTTGAGGAGCCTTTCTTGGCCTTCTTGGACTTGCGCTTGCCTCCCCCTTTCTCTTTGGTGCTCTTGCTGCTCATGCTGCCTTTGCTGCTTAGCCAAGGACAGAAACTCTTCTTTTTCTTCTCTTTACTATCCTTGCCTTTGCTTTTCTTGTCTTTGCTCTTGCTCTTCTTGTCTTTAGACTTGTCCTTGCTCTGGCTCTTCTTGTCTTTGGAGTTGTCTTTGCTCTTCCTCTTCTTGTCTTTGGACTTCTCCTTACCTTCTTTCTTTCTTTCCAAACGCTGCGTTGCACTGGCTGTCGCTTGCACATTATCTCCACTGCCGACGAGAAACTGACTGCCCCATCACTCGCCTGAGCTGTCGTGGCCTTTCCTCCTTTGGGTTTTCTTCAACGTCGATCATCCTCTACTCGGGATAAGGTGTCCTCGACACTTCTTGCACCCGTAATGTTTCCCAAGATGAGATCGTAGATGGGCTGCCCTACGCATTTTGCCACTACCTGTCCAGTATAATATGGCGTGGACACTAGAATCCTGGCTTCAGGAAGGTACCTTACTTTGCTATCTACAAGAGTGACCGTCGACTTTTCCCCTGTAAAATCCTCGTCATTCACCAGGCTTCTCCGAACCAAAACTGTCTTGGCTCCGCTGTCCCTAAGCACCAATACAGGACGGCCCCCTATTTGCCCAACCACCACCGGCATTGCTGCTTTTGACTTGGGTGCTCCATTCACCACCTCATTTCCCAGTGGCGTTTGTTCTCCTTTCGGCTGTGGAACTTCAGGTGGTGTGACAAGTTCTGCCCGAGAGTCGACAACGCATGCAGCTTGGTCTCGCGTTCTATACCGACACTCATCCACAGTGTGTCCTCTCCTCTTACAACTCTAACACACAGCCTGCGTCCCTTGAGCAACGTTACTGGTCCGACAGTCAGCTACACGGTGTCCCAACTTGCCGCAGAGAAAACACCTTACTGGCGCCTTAGATGCACCGCCATATGCTCTTGGTTTTGGCGCATCTGTCTCTGGGACCTTCTGTGTCTCCTCCCTCCCCTTACTCATATTTCTCAACCCCTGAGCCTCGAAGAATTGGTCTGCAGTGTCGGCAAACTCTTTTAACGGACACAACTTCCTTTCTATCAAGAATAGTGCTAGCTTTGAGCTGCAACATGCTAAAAATTGCTCCATGACCAGCTTGTCACGCACCCCTTCAAAACTCTTTCCGTGTTGGACATATCGATCCACCTATCAAAATAGTTGGTCAGCCTGCAGGAAAACTGCTTAGCGGTTTCAGAATCCTCGGGTTTCGCGGTGCGAAATCTCTGCCGAAAACCTTCTGCCGTAAGCCTGAATTTTCGGAGGAGTGCCTTCTTAACCTGCTCGTAGTTCATGGACTCAGCAGCCGGCATCCTACCAAACACATTCAGAGCCTCCCCGACTAAGCAAACACTGAACGCCGTGGCCCATTCCCTATGCTATTCACAGCGCTGGTGACACCGCTGGCCGTAGCAGGTGGTAGCGTCCTCCGTGGACTCCCCGGAACGGGCTCAGGAACGGCAGGAAGTCTACGGTGTGAAGCCATAGAACGCGAGCTCACCGGAGCAGTAGCCGGCGTCGCTCTCTTCCGGTCGAACCGTCCCTGACCCGCCGAGTCTCCGCTGCTTTGTTCTTTCCCCCTGTGTCTCGCCCTTCCTCGCCCTTTTATAGCCTTCATGTTAGTCCACGTAATCCTTCTCTTCGTCTTCTTCTTTTCTCCACCAATCCTCGCTTTCCATCTTACCGGATACTTCTTCTCTTCTCCACCAATCGTCTCTTGTCACCTCACTGAGTACTTCTTTATCTTTCTTCAGTCTTCGGTTAACCAACGTCATCGTTAACGCCCTCCTCGTCGTCTTCTTGAAACTTTTCTTTATTTATAATTTTGTTTTAGCTTCTCTCTTATATGTGACAGTCTCTATAATACTTCACGAAAGGTGAATAAATTATTTATCGCTTGTGCTTGGGTCGGTGCACTTGCTTTCATGAATTTCGGAGCCACGTTACAACCTAAAATTATTTTGCATAACTATTCCGACTTCATAAGTGAAGTACTTACCCGGAATAGTTTATTTAGGAATGCTGCAGGACTTAGAAGGCCCAGGCAGGAGGGGAAAGGTACATGCAAGAAAGAAAGCACAATAGATCGACGAAGGAGTAGAAAAGCTCCGGAAAAATGTAATAGGAAGCAGGAATGCATGATGAGTAAAGCACCTAAATAATGCATAGAGAGTGGCAAATACAAATAGAGACATTGTTTCATAAGCACAATTTCGAAGCTCTGGAATGAAATGAGAAAAAGAGGAGTTTATGATTCAAAATTATTACAACGTGGAAATCAGTAAATATTGCATAATGATACAAATAAAACAATATTTCGTAACAACAAGCAGTAACTTTAGATAGTAACAGACGCTCTTGAGTCAGTGCTGAGAAGTTTGCTATAAGGTATGCTGTTGAATTCCGTAACTGTGCGAGGGAAAAAGTAATACATCAAGACATCGCTTCTACCATTACAAGGCCGTAATGAGGTAGTGTGGCGATGTCTTGTTCAGCGGGCAGTAAGGGGTGTCATAGAAGCTTCGGGAGGAAGAGATAGTTTATTGTTACAATGAAGGCGAAGGACGGCGAGGATGGCAGAAGACTAGGGGGTGCGACGAAATTAGGAAATTTGCGGGTGCTAGTTGGAATCGGTTGGCGCAGGACAGGGGTAATTGGAGATCCCCTTCGTCCTGCCGTGGACATAAAATAGGCTGATGATGATGATGAGTAAGAAGATATATTTAAGCCTGTGAATTTTTCTTTGTTGCAAAGACTGAACATTGCGTTCAGCCATTAACTGACTTGGGGAATCACTTGAGCGATATTTAGGGAAGATGAACCTTACTGCTTTGCGTTGTATCACTTCTAGCACGTCCATGTTAGCATTAGTATAGGGATCCCATATAGTAGCTGCGTACTCGAGTTTAAGACGGACAAGAGAAGTGTCGACGATAAGACGGGTTTCAGAAGGAGCGTGTTTTAATTTATGCCTGAGGTAGCAAAGCTTTTTAAAAGCTGAGTCGATAAGTTGAAAGATGTGCGAGTTACAACTAAGGTTACTGGCTATTGTAACACCGATGTACTTATATTTATTCACCTTCATAAGAGATTTGGATGCTAGGCTATAGGTAAACGACAATTTATTAATTTTTCTAAAGATTTTCATCAATACTGTTTTATGAATGTTAAGCTGCATATGCCCGCGGGCACACCAAGTTAGTATGTCTTGAAGGTTATAGTTTAGAGCAACTTTATCTTGTTGGCAGGTGATTTCCTTAAAGAGGAGACAGTCATCAGCAAATATTCTTATTCGTACGGGCTCAGTAACAGTGTCTGGAGTGTCATTAATATATATGTTAAATAATAATGGTCCAAGAACACTACCCTGGGAAACACCAGAAGTGAAAGGAAGGATACTGGAAGAGAAATTATCAACTACCGCGAATTGGGTACGGTTGGAAAGATAAGGGTGAATACAATTTAGATGTGAAGGAATATTGAGATGTTGAAGTTTTTCTATTAGCTTTGCGTGCGATACAAGATCAAATGCTTTCCTGAAGTCGAAAATTATGATGTCTGTTTGCCCTGATTTGTCGACAGTGCTAGCGAGACTGACTTACAGTGGTTAATTGGGTTACAGTGGAGAGGTCCTTTCGAAAAACATGCTGCATATGAGATAGAATGGCTCTCTCATCGAGAAAAGTATTGATTTCAGAATCAATAATGTGTTCTAAAAGTTCGCAACGAGATGAGGTTAGTGATGTGTGCGATAGTTTGCCACTAGTGATGGATCGCCTATCTTTAGGATCGGAACAATACGAGCAGGAAGCCAGTCGTTAGGAAGCACAGCCGATGAAAGAGTTGCACAAAAGATAATAGCAAGAAAGCGAGATAGCATTTCGGCGTATCTGTGAAGAAACACGTTTGGTAGGTAGGTTATCAGGACCTGGATACGATATTGGTTTTGTATTCAGAAGCATAGTAAAGACACCAGACAAAGAAATATAACTTTAATCATTATTGTGTGCTACGCCATTCACACGAGGCGAAGCGGGCGAGTTTGAAAGGACTGTTAAAATAAGCATTGAAGTGATCAGTGATGTCTTGTTCAGTGACGACAGGATTGCCCTCATGCATAATATGGTCAACTGATTTACTTCTTTTTTTTTACTGTGATAGCACCAAAACTTGCAAGGAACAGTTCGGGTGAAGTTAGGCAGGGTTAACAGGAAATAGCGAAGTTTAGGAGCACTGACACCCTTATTTATTTGGCTTGGTAGGGTCCTACTATGTCACGAGAAATACCCTGTCGTCTTAGTCGCTTATCTCGACTTTTCTCTTGTACGCTATGTTATGCGTCATCCAGGGAGTAGGTCTAGATGTTTCCTTGGTGCTATTTGGAATAAAGTTGTCAATACAGTGCTCACAAATATTCTTAAATTAATTCCAAAGTTGAACAGTGTCATGTCCCCCAAAACCGCTAAGACGAAAGTCAAGATAATCCAGTATGCTCTCATCCGTGGCGCGTGGGAAATCTTTTACAGTAATAGTTTTAGAATGAGTAGGCCTGAGATAATTAGGGTAGCAAGAAAAACCCACAGGGTCATGCTAAGAATTGCCATGTTCAGCAGAGACCATATAATTCCCTAAAATCCGGCTAATAAACACAAGGTCAAGTATTCAGGCCGAAACATTGCTAATTCGTGTTCGCTCAGTAACCACTTGCTGCAAGTTGTGCATCAAAATGATGTTACGCAAGCGCTCATTATTTATGTTAGCATCAGCGCTAGAAGTCCTGCGAATCCAGTCAACTCCCGGAAGATTGAAATCGCCTATTAGAAAACTTTTGCTGTGTACAAAAGACGCCATATGATCACGCAGATCATTGAGAAACTGCAGAGCGGAATCGGGAGCTAGATAAACAGCAAAAAGGCAAACAGAGGCATTATGGAAAACAAGTTTTAAAGAGATAGTTTCAAGATTAGCAGCTTGACGTAGGAGAACTGCCGAGATATCTTGTCAAACCAAAATAGCAACATCGCCACCTTTAGTCGGTCTATCACGACGGAAAACACGGTAATTAGAGGGAAGGACATCCGCATCTTCTATTTCGTCATACAGCCATGTTCCTGTGAAGATGCGAATGTGTGGGTTATGCGCAAGGATAATCGCGTCAAGCTGATCACTCTTGTTCATAACACTGCGTGCACTGATATTTAAAATTCGGAATTCTTGTGGGGGAGGAAGTCAGTCCTTTTTTGAAGTACTGCGATAGTGATGAATTTTAATCCTGGTATTCGTGGCATTGTTCCATCTAAAATATTCATTCATTGACCCGCAGTTTCCCGTCTATCAAGCTAACGTTCTTAGCTTCTTTTTTTCTCAGCCTTCGCGCTATCCCAAAGCAGTTTACGTTTTCTGAGGGTTTCATGTGAATAATCATATTGCAAATTCTTGTCCCACTTAGCTTGTGGGCGTTTTTGAGACTTCAAGTTTTTCATTGAAATCCTCAAAGAACATAAGAGCGGGTCTTTGTTTACCGGTCTTCGCTAAACGGTGGGTTTTTCCAATCGAGCTGCAACTTATGTCTAACATATGAGAAAAAATATCAGTCACAATATTTTGCTTAAGCTCGGTTTCTGTTTCAGCGGCTTCTTTCTGAAGGCCAAAAGTTATCACATTAAAGCGCCTACTCTTATCTTCAAATTGCACTATTTTGGTTTCTAGAGATTTAACGGTTTGTTCGAGTTCACCTACAAGAGCGACACATTTTTCTAAAACAGCGAAAGATTGCCACAATCAGTACAAAGCTTTTCGATATTGTTCTGCTGCGTTCTAGGCATCGCGATATCTTCAACCAACTTGATTTGTACTGCCAGTATTTCTTGCAGGAAATGTTCAGTATCGGGGCCTGGATTTGTCTCAACGTCACCGCACAGCAAAAGTAAACACATACAGTATATTTCATAAGCAATACTAGTACAACGCCGGGGGCACGGCAAGACCAAAAGACAGCGGCAATCGCTCTTAAATGATGCAGAGCCGTAACTAACCTGCGTAAAGCAGAGGAAAGGCTTGTGAGGCCACATGCCCGCACTTGATCCGCCCTGCCCACTGAAATCGTGCAGCTGCAGTCGTCCTTTTGTACAGCAGCCCACTGATGTCACATGATGTCTAGGTGGCGCTAGGGTTGGAGTGCGCGAGACCAAAGTTGGCGTGATGCGGAATGAAGGGGTATCGTGATAAGTCTCCATCTTTGCTGATGTATTAAGAAAACACGTGGAAGGAACAGGCACATTTTGGCAGCTTGTAGACCAGGTAGAACAACAGTTTCGGTGATACGTCGCTCCGGTCAAACCAAGAACGAGCACCTGCGTAAAGCAGAGGAATGGCTTGTGAGGCCACATGCTCGCAGTTGGTCCGCCGTGCCCACCTCGTCTCATACTGTCAGAGCTCCTCTAACAGTTATTGTTGCATTCCTTTAAAATACTTATTCACAGGTTCATGTATTCAAGCTCATAATGGTTGCTTGCCAAACAGGCTGCAGAAGACCGCATAGTCCAGAACGAAGTTGCAGTAGGACTCATTATGCAAATAAGAGGTATGCATTATAGATATGCCATGCATCTACCATAAGACCATCTTCATTCTTATGCGTGTACAGTATCGCGCATTCATTAACTCTGGCGTGCAGTTACAATCTTGGCAATGTAGGGAAAGATTAGAAGGCGATCCATCAGTTAACGACCTTTTATGTTGCATTAGCCTCTGATTGATACACCGTCCCGTTTGCCCTACGTAGGAGAACTGGCCACAGCTAAGGGGAATTTTATAAACCACACCGATACGACAGTCAGGAAAACTGTTGTTCTTATTGTGATTCAGTGTTTTATTGCCTAAATGAAAATTTATTTGCCTAAACAAACTTTCATAATTTCTGTTTTTTATTGTACACCTGCTCCTTCCGCTGAGAGTCTGCATATATTCTATGAATTTATGCATAAATACAACTTCTATATTTCAAGAATTATAATTATGCGAGACTTTAATGCACGAGGTAAAGACTACAGCACACACACAACTTCCACACTTTCGGACATGGCTTTCTAGCAGATGAACCTTTCAACTTTTCCTTGTCGTGCGACTTAATACAAATCGTCCAGGGTCCCACAAAGCAGAATTCTCTTCTTTGTCTTGTATTTTTAAGTCCAAACCTTCTAAGGGTTATTCTAAATGTGAAATAGTTCATTATGCAAAAAAGAGGCGAGGCGTGCAGACAGGACACAGCAGTAGAGAGTAGATGTGCGGCTTCCTTCAACCATCAACTGGGCATGCCAGGAGGATTGGAGCTATTCTTTCCGCTGAATCATGGCGCCAAGTTAGGTTATATTAGTAATGTCTAAAGGTCGGTTGCCCGGCCCTGGGAGACGGTCGCCATTGGAACCGCCCCTAGGCCGATTGGAATAGGGTAGCCGTGCAACACGCGGACTTCCTGTGGAGGATGAAACTTCCGGAGCTTCAACAAAGTAAGATGAAACACTTTACTAATAATTCATCGTCAAATAACGTACTGGTTCTTGGAGAGGCTATCGTAACTGATATCCATAAAAAATCCTTCCTTTAGGTCCTAAGCACTGTGTTAAGCCTAACATAAAAGCCGTTGAGGTTTTAAGCATACCGCGCTGCATAACCAGGTTCGCCCCGGAAGAACGCTCGCACTGTAATTTAGATTGCATTCCTAGCACTAAACAACCAAATTCTCATTTTAAGAAGTCTGACCCTGTCCGACCGTTAGTTAATTGCCTTGTGGAGCATAAACTTAGACCAGTAATATCTGACAAGGAAGGGTATCTTGTAATTATGCCAGATGACATGTTTTCAGAAAAAGCGATTCAGCGATAGAAAAGAATTTACAGCCAGTAAAACTCAAGCCTTCGGCAGTTGGGCAACGTGCGGTTGACCTCCTGTCAAGACCTAATCTTGATAGGGTTGTATCTAATGTCGAGAAAGCAACATCCCTCACCTTAGAACTGTTTTTCTCGGCTAAGACCCATAAGCCAGAAATTCCTTTTCGTGCTATAGTGTCAGAGAAAGGGACGTGGCAGGTCTGTGTCGCTAGTTACCTACGGAACTGCTTAGCTTCGCTAGTTTTTTCAGACCCCTTTTGCTTGCGTAATTCTCAGGCACTGGTACAGTATTTGAGAGAGGAAAATCCTGGTGATTGTACAGCTTTTAGTATGGATATCGAAGACCTGTATTATTCCTTACCGCATGAAGGGTTGCTAAATTCTGTAAATGAGTGCATTAAAGAACAAGTGCAAGAGTCGGCTTTTATTGATAGATGCGCTGTTTCCACGGGGGCTTTCCTAAAAATTCTTTCAATGTACCTGAAGTCGACGCTGATTGCGTGGAGTGCTGGTGTTTTTCTGCAGAAATGTATTGTATTGGCTCAAAGGTTGCTCCTATTCTTAGCAATATTTACCTGAGTAAGGTTGACAGCTGCTTAGAGAAAGCCTTAGGTGATTGCGTCATCAAGATATTTCGTTACGTCGTTGATTACCTGATTTTCTGCAATAGGGAAGAACTCCATTCCACTGCTACCTCAGTAAGTGAGCAATTTAAACTTTTTAGAAGAGGAAGAAAGTTTACCAAGGAATTCCCTCAGCGACGCGTAATTCAGTTTCTAGACATTTCCTTTGTCTTCGAACAAAATCACGTTTGTTGGCAGTACTCCCCAAGATCTTCGAAGCCGGTGTTAAACTTCCATTCCAAGCATTCCAAAGCAATAAAAAAATGGAATTGCCATGTCGTGCCTTAAGTCTTCTCTCACCCGATCCTGCATGCACAAAATGAGTGCCAGTTTTAATACGCAGGGCTGGCGCCTATCAGAAGGAGGTTATCCTAGTGTAACAGCGGCCACTGTGGCTGAACGGCTAGAGAAGTAATTACAGAAAGCAGTAATAGCAAAAAAAGAGTAGTGGCTGTTCCGTACATTCATTCAGCGTCGCACAGGCTTAAAAAAGTTGCAAGTAGATATGATGTTAATGTTGCTTTCACTGCGCCCAATAAGCTAGGTAAGATATGCACTGCCGAGCAGAGGAGAAAGGACCAGGTAAGAGGCAAAAAAGGAAGAGATATTTGTCCAGTGAAGCACAATAAGAACAACAGTTTTACTGACTGTCGTATGGGTGTGATTTATAAACTTCCCCTTAGCTGTGGCCAGTTCTACGTCGGGCAAACGGGGCGATGTGTCAATCAGAGGCTAATGGAACATAACAGGTCGTTAACCGGTGGATCGCCCTCTAATCTTTCTTTACATTGCCAAGATTGTAACTGCACGCCAGAGTTAGATGAATGCGCGATATTGTACAGGCATACGAATGAAGATACGCGTCTTATGGTAGAGGCATGGCATATCTGTAATGGTGGAAGTGCGTGCGTGAGTCAGCCTTTGATTACTTTACATAAGGAAGAGATTGAGTGCGTTAACAGTTATCTCTCATGTAGACCGGCACATGTACCGGACTGACACGTGGTGATACCATTCCAGAGCTTGCGCAGATGAGTTTAGTGTCTTCTTTCTTTTTTTGCCTCAGTGCTCCCTTCAGTTGATAGTCGGCGTTCGTGTTGTCCACTTCTCTACTCTTGTGTCCTGTTTGCACGCCTCATCTCTTTTTTGCATAATGAATCCTTGCCAACTAGCTCAGCTTTCTGTCGTTGTAAGTAAAATAGCTGACGGACATTCGGACCACAAGGCTGTAATGTCACTTTCTTGTCCGATTCACAAGTTACGCTTTCAGTTCACGACATTTCACGACTTTTATCCCGCAGGTGATACGTCCATACTTAATAATTTAGCTTTTTCCTTCGTTCAGTTCTGCAATATCAGCCACAATTGCTATGTGGGTACCATTATATATAACCTCGGAGGTATTATAAAAATCCATTGGGCGCTTTGCCCACTGAAAACAAAGAAATGTCGCAATACCTCGGGTGAAATTGTATTCATTACTTACAATATAACGATACCCTTGTTGGACACTTTTTGCTCTTTTTCTCATATCATGATCTCAGCAGAAGGTGTACTAAACCTCATCCTAAACTAGGCACCAAGAAATCTCCCGGCCCCGATAACATTCCTTATTGCCATATTCTTTATGGACTGCTAAATACCTATAAATCATTTTTGGAAATATCATTATCCAGTGGTGTTGTACCTTTTTCGTGAAGCTAGCGAAAGTTCTGCCTTGCTATAAATCCGGTGACAAGCACACACTCAACAACTACAGACCAATTTCGCTAACGTCCCTCTATCGTAAAAGGCCCGAACAGATTGTCCACAAACAGATCGTTCATTTCCTAGAAACTCACAACATTCTCAAGGGTGTTCAACGTGGTTCCCGCCCTCGACTCCGCACCGTGACTCATCTAACAGGATTCTCACATAATAGTTCTTTTCAACTAGATTTCGGCAAAGAGACCAACTCAAGCTTTATAGAATTTCCAGTGCTTCACTCTTAACTTTTGTTTAAACTAAGCACTATTCTAAACAACGGAAAACTATATGGGTGAATTGGCAGCGTGCTATATGACTACTCCGGATTTGTCAGTATAATTTTGCAGAATCTGCAGAAATGTAAGTTTCATCCAGTGTGCCCGGGTTCGCTTCTAGGTCCTTTATTATTCGTCGTCTCTGTAAATGACCTGCCAAATAACTTGCCCTCTAAGTTCCGCCTGTACGCCAACGATTGTGTCTTTTACAATCGAATTAAAAGCCCGGAAGACTAGACAGGTCGTAACAATTCATTCGCCTTGTTTTCGCCTGGAGTAAGACATTCAAAATGAACATTACCTTTTCGAAAACCGTAGCTATGTCAATGACAAGCAGGACTACAGTTTCACTTTTAGTTATTCACAGGATAGCTCACCTTTAACCCATGTCATCATCATCATCATCAGCCTGGTTACGCCCACTGCAGGGCAAAGGCCTCTCCCTTACTTCTCCAACAACTCCGGTCATATAGTAAGTGTGGTCATGTCATCCCGGCAAAGTTCTTAATCTCATCCGCCCACCTAACTTTCTGCTGCCCCCTGCTACGCTTCCCTTCCTTGGAATCCAGTGCGTAACCTTTAATGGCCATCGGTTATCTTCCCTCCTCATCACATGCCTTGCCCATGCCAATTTCGTTTTCTTGATTTCAACTAAGATGTCATTAATTCGCGTTTATTCCCTCACCCAATCTGCTCTTTTCCTATCCCTTAACGTTACACCAATCATTCTTCTTTCCATAGCTCGTTGCGTCGTCCTCAATTTAAGTAGAACCCTTTTCGTAAGCCTCCAGGTTTCTGCCCCGTACGTGAGTGCTGGTAAGACACACCTGTTATACACTTTTGTCTTGAGGGATAACGGCAACCTGCTGTTCATAATCTGAGAATGCCTGCCAAACGCACCCCAGCCCATTCTTATGCTTCTGATTATTTCAGTCTCATGATCCGGATCCGCGGTCACTACCTGCCCTAAGTAGATGTATTCCCTTACCACTTCTAGTGCCTCGCTACCTGTCGTAAACTGCTGTTCTCTACCGGGACAGTTAAAGATTACATTAGTTTTATGCAGATTAATCATTAGACCCACCCTTCTGCTTTGCCTCTCCAGATCAGTGAGTATGCATTGCAATTGGTCCCCTGAGTTACTAAGCAAGGCAATATCATCAGCGAATCGCAAGTTACTAAGGTATTCTCCATTAACTCTTATCCCCGATTCTTGCCAATCCAGGTCTCTCAATACCTCCTGTAAACAAACTGTGAATAGCATTGGAGAGATCGTATCTCCCTGCCTGACGCCTTTCTTTATTGTGATTTTGTTGCTTTCTTTACGGAGGACTACGGTGGCTGTGGAGCCGCTATAGATATCTTTCAGTATTTTTACATACGGTTCGTCTACACCCTGATTTCGCAATGCCTCCATGACTGCGGAGGTTTCGACTGAATCAAACGCTTTCTCGTAATCAATGAAAGCTATATATAAAGGTTGGTTATATTTCACACATATTTATATCACCTGATTGATAGTGTGAATATCGTCTATTGTTGAGTAGCCATTACGGAATCCTGCCTGGCCCTTTGGTTGACGGAAGTCTAAGGTATTCCTGATTCTATTTGCAATTAACTTAGTATGTACTTTGTAGGCAACGGACAGTAAGCTGATCGGTCTATAATTTTTCAAGTCTTTGGAGCCCCCTTTCTTATGGATTAGGATTATGTTAGCGTTTTTCCAAGATTCCGGTACGCTCGAAGTCATGAGGCATTGCGTATACAGGGTGGCCAGTTTCTCTAGAACAGTCTGCCCGCCATCCTTCAACAAATCTGCTGTTACCTGATCCTCCCCAGTTGCCTTTCCCCTTTGCATAGCTCCCAAGGCTTTCTTTACTTCTTCCGGCGTTACCTGTGGGATGTAGAATTGCTCTAGACTACTCTGTCTTCCATTATCATCGTGGGTGCCACTGGTACTGTATAAATCTCTATAGAACTCCTCAGCCAATTGAACTATCTCATCCATATTAGTAATGATATTGCCGGTTTTGTCTCTTAACACATACATCTGATTCTTGCCAATTCCCAGTTTCTTCTTCACTGGTTTTAGGCTTCCTCCGTCCTTGAGAGCATGTTCAATTCTATCCATATTATACTTCCTTATATCAGCTGTCTTACGCTTGTTGATTAACTTCGAAGGTTCTGCCACTTCTATTCTAGCTGTAGGGTTAGTGGCTTTCAGACATTGGCGTTTCTTGGTCAGATCGTTCGTCTCCTGTGATAGCTTACTGGTGTCCTGTCTAACGGAGTTACCGCCGACTTCTATTGCACACTCCTTAATGATGCCCACGAGATTGTCGTTCATTGCTGCAACATTAAGGTCCTCTTCCTGAGTTAAAGCCGAATACCTGTTCTGTAGCTTGATATGGAATTCCTCTATTTTCTCTCTTACCGCTAACTCATTGATCGCCTTCTTATGTACCACTTTCTTCCGTTCCCTCCTGAGGTCTATGCTAATTGGTGTTCTTACCATCCTATGGTCACTGCAGCGCACCTTGCTGAGCACGTCCACATGGTGTATGATGCCAGGGTTAGCGCAGAGTATGAAGTCTATTTCATTTCTAGTCTCACCGTTCGCGCTCCTCCACGTCCACTTTCGGCTATCCCGCTTGCGGAAGAAGGTATTCATTATCCGCATGTTATTCTGTTCCGCAAACTCTACTAATAACTCTCCCCTGGTATTCCTAGTGCCTATGCCATATTCCCCCACTGCCTTGTCTCCAGCCTGCTTCGTGCCTACCTTGGCATTGAAGTCTCCCATCAGTATAGTGTATATTGTTTTGACTTTACCCATCGCCGATTCCATTTCTTCATAGAAGCTTTCGACTTCCTGGTCATCATGACTGGATATAGGGGCGTAGACCTGTACAACCTTCATTTTGTACCTCCTATTAAGTTTCACAACAAGACCTGCCACCCTCTCGTTAATGTTATAGAATTCCTGTATGTTACCAGCTATATTCTTATTAATCAGGAATCCGACTCCTAGTTCTCGTCTCTCCTCTAAGCCCCGGTAGCACAGGACGTGCCCGCTTTTCAGCACTGTATATGCTTCTTTTGGCCTCCTAACTTCACTGAGCCCTATTATATCCCATTTACTGCCCTCTAATTCCTCCAATATCACTGCTAGACTCGCCTCACTAGATAACGTTCGAGCGTTAAACGTTGCCAGGTTCATATTCCAATGGCGGCCTGTCCGTAGCCTTCAATAAGCTTGTTGGCATTCAGCGCTGGTCCTGTGCTCGTCCTTTCCGTGTGGTTTCTGGCGCTGTTTAAAATGAATGATCTCTACCAACCTGCTGACGTTTGAACCGTTCTGAAGCGTTCGTCTCCTAGTCGTGCATCCAAATTTGTAGAGGTTTTACTTTGTTCTCAAAATTTTTCATTCGCCTGGCTTGCAAGGAGCAGGACAGTCTGTCTCACATCGTGGTGTCCCACCAGTAGTTTTCATCGTCGCCTTCCTTTCACTAGCTTCGAAGTTAGCGACGATACAGTACGCCCAGTACATGGTGCACATGGACGACATCACTCTTTAGAACAATCACTTCAGTAGGCCCTAGACCTGACTCACAAATAGTGTGCTCACATAGTGCTTGAAATCTCCAATGACAAGACGGCATAAATGTCGGTAGTGAAGAAGTATGGGCGCCATGTACTCGCACTCCGGCCTCTTCCGTTAATTTTGGATCAGGAGCCACTACATGGGGCTCCAACAGTTCATGTGTTTGGCTTTGAAAATCATGGCTCTTGATATGCGGGACCATGGGTCAAGACTGCAATGCAACAGGTAGCAGAAACAATACATTTGAATTGCAAAGAAATCTGACAGCGCGAGTGCCGAGATTTCCAGCCTTTTTGTCTATTTGGTACTGCAACCACGGCTCATATATCGGTCCCAGTTTCATCATCTTACAGTAGGCGTGCCTTGAGGAAAATAATCCAGACTCTATGACTGCCATAACATGACTTACACCTCCCACTCAGGTGTTAACCCTACAAGTCAAGCCACAACTCAAAACTATCTACGAGATGCTGCACCAGCGTCAGTGTGCGAGCGCCCCGCAGGGGCGCCCGCGTCAGCCGGCGTTTAGTGTGTTGCGACATAACGGACCGGAGAACACGTGGGTTGGACTCTTCCGCGCCTAGCCATGCGCGGCTCAGCCGCGTCGTGGGAAAAGGGGACCCTGGGGGTGGAGCCAATGCTGGGTGTCTGGACCTTTATATCCCTCGGCCGAGGCAACACACCTCTTTGGCTTCCGCTTCAAATAAACGGAAGTTTCGAACTGACCGTTCCGAGGGAAAATGGTAGTTGCCTTCTTCAACGAGGCTGCTAGCCTCCAGCTGACCAGGATTTTTCGTGGCACCCTCCCCCGAAAGAATGACAGCTGGAAATTGGGTTTGTGTGTAAGTTCCCCCCGAACAGAACCATGTTTTTTTCGTATATCCTAATTACTATCCGATGATATTTATTTAGACTGTGTGCAAGTCGTACTAACGAGTTTTCTACCATATTTCCCCTTGGGAAATTCAATTAGTTCAATAACGCGCTTGCACCACGCGGAGGGCCCAAAAACAAACGCCAACTGGAAGGCTTTGTCTTTAAATTCCCGCTCAATAGAATTATGTGTTCCCGCCTATTGCAATTAAAATCGGATGCTGCGATGTGTGCAGGTTGTGTGTAATTCGTACTTAACAATTTTTCTGCCGTATGTAACTTTGACAAATTCAATTATTTCCATAACGCACGTGGGCTAGGTGGAGGGCCGACAAGAATGAGGATGTATGCTCTGCTAACGGCATTGCCACTTGGCGTCCGGGGCGACACAGACAGACCTCAGGCGGTAATTGTAAAAGCGTTTCATTTTTCAATTTCTTCGGAACAGATTTATGTTACGATGTTATCAGATTAGCTATCACGCCTGCAGCCTGTGTTTATGTCGTACTTTGCGTATTTTCTGGCGCTAGTTAGTTTTAAACATTAATTTAGCACAATAAGGCACTTGAGGTCGGCGCACAGCCTAGCAGAATGAGGATATATGCTGCACTTGCGCACACATGCCTGAGCGCGTGATGTGTGTACGTCGCATGTGGTCGTGGTGCTTGTGCAACGTTGTCTAACGTCTGCACCAGCTTCAGTGTACATCCACTTAAGCAGGGTGGAACGGAGGCGGCTTTTTTCCTGTCTCGCTCCTTTCTCTCCAACCTTCGTCTTTCTATATCGCTTTCAATATTTACTTTCCTCTCACTTCCGTTTACTTCCAATTTTACATGCGCCAAGGATTAAACTTCTGGGGTAGCCAACCTTGATTATAACACATTTTGTTATCGTGGCTATGTACAGCTGGCATTGCCAGGCTTTGTTTACACACAAACGTATCATGTTCCCTCGTGGGGCATCGTGATGGGCACGGCCCACTCATTCGCCCCGCTCCCCTATAGCCCCCTAAAATAAGGCGGAACGATGAAGCGTTCCAGTTTCTTGGATGCCAAAAAGAAAAGTTTACACGGTGCCTTGTGACCCATTCCAAGAAACCAGAAAAGACAGAATGAAAAATGTCACGTTTCGTAGTTGCGAAAACTCGGAAGCAAGTTGTTGGTGCAGGCTATAAAGAATCGAGGTTTGATCTGCAACACCGTTATAAGAAGCAACTTCCAATCCGCCTAAGGTAGCCGCATTCGGGGACATCCGGTAACACTGACCCCACACCGCACCATGAGCATAATTCGAGGCGTCATTTCCGATGATGAACTTCTATCACTCTGCTGAACTTCTAGAGGGTTGGAATGATCTTAATGGGATCAATGTCAAACGAAATAAAATAAGGCGTGAGGGAAAAGTGATCAATACCAAGCACCTGATACTTACATTTGGCTCAAGCAACCGGCCAGACGCCATCGATGAAGGTTATGTCAGAGCCGAGTCAGACCGTCACCGCAGGGGCGTCTGCATCAGCAGGCGTTTGGTGTGTTGCGACACCCCAGACTCGAGCACACGAAGGTTGGACCTTCGCGCGCTTAGTAGTGCGTGGCTTTGCCATGTCTGAAGAAAAGGGGGATCCGGGTGGTTGAGCCAATGCCGGGTGCTACGAGTTATGGTGAAGAATTGGTTTTAGTGATGTAGGGTTATACATTCAAGAAACTTGTTCAGATTGTAGTTGCAGTATCAGGTCGAGTAAGTGCAATTCCTTGTGTTTTGCAACCCCACTGGTAAACTTGAGGCCCAATCCGCATCCTGGGAATACTCTTAAAACAGTAACAACAGTGCAACCACTTTATGCCTTGCAAAACATAATTACATGATCATCGACGAATCTGAAAACCTTTTTATCTATACTAAATAAACGATTGTGAATGTTTCTCTCCACTCCAGCCAGGAAAATATCGCTCAGAACTGGGACAACTATGAAGCCAATACAACACCAAAATTCTGCCCATGCATGGCGTGTTCTAATCCAATAAAGGTGAATTTGCGATAAAAAGACAGAATTTCAAAAAAAAAAGTCGGCAGATATTCCACTATCATTTCTGAACTTGACTTCATCATTATCGATGCAGATGCGCAGCCTGACGCTTTCGTTAGTTCTGTGTGAGGGATCGAGCAGCGTAAATCTGGTACATCGATACCGAAGCGCCAAAACCCATTTAATTTTCTTCTCTCAAATACGAAAGAACAACTTCAGAATTAGGAATAACGAGACAAGCTTTTAGTGTTGCTAGCTTTTTCTGAATAAAGCATGCTGTCTGTTGCTGAAGCGTGTTTCTTTCAGTAACAATGGCACAAAACGGCTTGGCCTGCTTGTGCGCGGCGAGTCGTTTGAACACACTTGAACACCTTAGCTGAACACACTTGCTGGATTTATAACCATAGATCACTTATACCAATTCCTCACTATAAAATATATTGGAATTGTGGCGCGAAATGACCAACACGGAGACTAGAAGCAGAGAGGACGAGCGCTGTCTTGCGGGTGTTACTTTGCGCTACAATTCAAGAATGTGTTACCGTATTATCGCCCAACTTTCTATCCTCAGTATAACTCTGCCCGTTCCAATATTGCCAAAAGTGGAATTGCAACCTCTTTCCTTCAGGCCGCCTTGTTCAAATCGTGCCGCCACGCAATGAACCTGGAATTTTCACGTCAAATTGCTAGACTTAAATCGGTAGGATTCCCAGAGCACATCATATGCATGGCGGCTGAAAAAGCTATAAAAATGGTAAACGTTTTTGAACCAGGGAAGTCCAGAAGCCGAGATGACACACGACGGATACGTATTGCTGTCGTGCCCTATGTCCATTACTTTCCCCGCGGACTAAAGAACGCTGCCAGGTGGTTCGGTGTTCACGCTGTTTTGAGCAAGCTGTAACGAATCTGCCAGGCAGTGGTCAAAGAGTTTGACTAAACAAAACAGAAAAAATCACCACCCAAGCACCCTGTAGAGATAGTTAACGAGCGAAACTGAAACTTGAGGCCCCGGTCTTTTCGTTGAATTAATACTGACGGTTCATTAAACAATGGCTTTTTTGGCTGCTGGATCCTCGGTACGCAGTTGCTGCTTACTCTCGGCTGCACGAGCCTGTTCTTGTGCTCGGGCTGCAGCATAGGCACGGCGTTGACGAGCTCGTTCCCGGTTATGCCTGAGCTGCTGCTGAGCGAAAGCTGCCAGCTCCTCAGAAATACGTATGACGCGTGGCCTGCTCATTGCCGCGCATGCCGGAGAGAAACTTCTGCATGCGCGGTCGGCTACGACGGAGAGCAATGACGTGACTATTGGCGCAGCCAACCGCACGCCTCTCTTCCTCTTTTTTCCCGCATGCGCAGGAGGTTGCGGCGGAGCAGTTTTGGCGTATAGGTGACAGACAGACGGCCGAATCAGTTAGTCATATACAGATTCGCTGTAAAATTACCGCCCTAGGACTCTGTACAGGTGGTTAATCAGTAAGCTGAAACGTGTGGCCCCGGTATTTATCCTTTGGAAAATCTGGACGGTTCATTAAACTATCGCTTGGTAGGCTGCCGAATCCTCAATACACAGATGGTTCTTGCGCTCGGCTGCATGAGCATGTTGTTGTTCCCGGGCTTCAGCATGGGCACGGCGTAGAGGAGCTCGTTCCCGGTTCTGCTCACGGAGTTGCTGACAGAAAGCTGCCTGCTTCTCAGGAGAACGTATGGCGCGCGGCCTAGGCATTTCGACGCCGGAGAGCAACTGCTGCACCCACTCTCGGCTGCAGCGGCGAACAACAATGTCACTACTGGCGCAGCCAATCGCGCGCCTCTCTTTCTCTTTGCTTTTGCGCATGCGCATGGGGTTGCACTAGAGGAGTTTTCGCGTACAGGTGACAGTCGGATGGACGAATCGGCAAGACATATACAGCTGCGCTGTAAATGTGTGCGCTCTCAAAAAAGACGCCGATTCCTTAAGATGCAAAGTTGGTATAGCGTATATGTCGCCATTAACCTGTGTCCATATTGTTACGTAGGAAGACGCAGACGAAAAGCTATGTACAAATATATTTACAAGGAAAATACGCTGCGCTTGGCCAAGAGGCAACAGCCCGCGCTAGCTTCTAATCGTCGTCGTCGTCTTCACACTGCTGGCCTTTCGTGATCGCGCATATTGTGCCGTAGCACTACCCCCGGCTGCAAAAGCGCCGTCCCGGAGCGACTAAAGATCGGACTCGGAAGCAGTGTAGTAGGCCTTGAGCCTACTGACGTGTACGACATCACTAGATGCCACAGGAGAGGACGAGGTTGAGGCCACAGGAGCAATTTCGTAAGTCACAGGCGTCACCTGGCGCAGCACGCGGTAGGGCCCTGTGTATCGCGAAAGGAGCTTCTCTGAAAGTCCGACGTGACGAGAGGGCGACCACAGGAGCACGAGCGCACCAGGTGAAAACTGTACGTCACGATGGCGGGCGTTGTACTGACACTGCTGAGTGGTCTGTGAGGCCGTCAGTCGAGCACGGGCAAGCTGGCGTGCATGGTCAGCGAGGGCGATGGCGTCGCGCGCATACTCGCTTGTTGAGACCGCAGCAGGAGGAAGTGCCGTGTCTAGGGGCAAGGTAGGTTCGCGACCGTACAGTAGATAAAAGGGAGAAAATCCGGCGGTGTCGTGCCGGGAAGAATTGTACGCAAATGTTACGTAAGGAAGGGCAATGTCCCAGTCGTGGTGGTCCTTGGAAACGTACTTGGCCAGCATATCGGTAAGAGTACGGTTTAACCGCTCTGTCAGGCCATTGGTTTGAGGATGGTATGAAGTAGTCAGTTTGTGTTGAATGGAGCAGGAACGCACAATGTCAGCGATAACTTTCGAGAGGAAGTTTCGACCACGGTCAGTAAGCAGCTGTCACGGGGCGCCATGAAGCAAGATAATGTCACGCAAGAGAAAGTCCGCGACGTCAGTGGCGCAGCTGGTAGGGAGAGCCCGAGTGATAGCGTATCGGGTGGCGTAATCAGTCGCGACGGCTACCCATTTGTTCCCAGAAGATGACGTGGGAAAGGGACCGAGCAGGTCTAATCCAACACGAAAGAACGGTTCCACAGGGACGGTGATCGGCTGGAGATGACCGGCAGGTAGCACCTGAGGTGTCTTCCGACGCTGGCAGGGATCACAGGCAGCAAGATAGCGTCGAACGGAGCGAGCGAGACCAGGCCAATAGAAGCGGCGGCGGACGCGGTCGTACGTGCGGGTTACCCCAAGATGTCCTGAAGTGGGTGCGTCATGCATCTCAAAGAGCACAGTCTGTCGTAGCTGTTTTGGCACGACAAGAAGAAGGTAAGAGCCGTCAGGGAGGAAGTTCCTTCGATACAGAATGCCACCCTGGAGGACATATCGGCGAACGGATGCGTCGGTAGGTGTAGAGCGCAGACGCTCGATAAGTGCTCGCAGCGATAGGTCTCGGTACTGCTCATCGGCGATGTTACCGAAGGCAGAGACAGAGAAAATGCCGTTGGCGCTACTACTGTCGGCGTCGTCAGGCTCGTCGACCGGGTAGCGAGACAGGCAGTCAGCGTCCTTGTGTAGTCGGCCAGATTTATAGGTGACAGTATACGAATATTCTTGGAGGCGTAAGGCCCAGCGACCAAGTCTTCCTGTAGGATCTTTCAGTGAGCATAACCAGGAAAGCGCGTGATGGTCTGTGACAACGGAAAAGGATCGGCCATATAAGTATGGGCGGAATTTCGCAACCGCCCAAACTAGGGCCAGACACTCACGCTCAGTGATGGAATAGTTGCGCTCCGCGGGTGAGAGGAGCCTGCTGGCGTAAGCGATAACACGGTCGTGGCCACGCTGGCGTTGTGCCAGTACTGCTCCAATTCCGTGACCGCTGGCATCAGTACGGACTTCGGTAGGCGCAGAAGGATCGAAATGGGCCAAAACGGGAGGCGTTGTGAGAATGTCGATTAGATGAGAGAATGCAGAGGCCTCGTTATCGCCCCACTGGAAAGGAGCGTCTTTCTTCAAAAGGTCGGTTAGTGGTCGTGCTATGGCGGCGAAATTTCTCACGAAACGGCGGAAGTACGAACAAAGGCCGATGAAGCTGCGCACATCCTTGACACACTTCGGAACAGGGAAGTGCGTAACAGCATGGATCTTGCCTGGGTCCGGTTGCACTCCGTTCGCGTCAACGAGATGTCCAAGGACGGTAATCTGGCGACGGCCGAATTGGCACTTCGATGCGTTGAGTTGCAGACCGGCTCGCCGAAAAACGTCCAGGACTGCTGAGAGGCGCTCGAGGTGCGTAGCGAACGTTGGGGAGAATACGATAACGTCGTCCAAGTAGCACAGGCACGTGGACCATTTGAAACCGTGAAGAAGGGAGTCCATCATGCGTTCAAAAGTGGCAGGGGCGTTACATAGACCGAACGGCATCACTTTGAATTGATAAAGACCGTCGGGTGTGACAAAAGCAGTCTTCTCGCGGTCGAGATCGTCCACGGCAATCTGCCAGTAGCCGGAGCGAAGGTCAATAGAAGAGAAATAGCGAGCACCGTGGAGGCAGTCAAGGGCGTCATCAATCCGAGGTAGGGGATACACGTCCTTTTTGGTAACCCTGTTAAGGTGCCGATAATCCACGCAAAAGCGCCATGAGCCATCCTTCTTTTTGACCAGTACTACAGGTGACGCCCATGGACTATATGATGGTTCAATAATGTTCTTGGCAAGCATTTTGCGAACTTCTGCGTGAATAACTTGACGCTCAGCTGGTGACACTCGATACGGGTGGCGATGAATAGGAGGGGCATCGCCGGTATTAATGCGATGTTTGACAGCTGTAGTTTGGGCTAAAGGACGATCGTTAAAGTCAAAAATATCGTGGTAGGAAAACAGAACGCGGTAGAGTTCACGAGCGTGCTCGGAGGGCAAGTCGGGGGCAATCATTTTCCGTAAGTCAGCGATGGTACAATTTGCCGACTGCGATGGTAGAGGAGTATCGGATGAAGTGTCGTCTACTGCAATGGATGCTACTGAGTGATCCTCGAATGAACAAAGCTGGGCCAAGGACATCCCACGTGGCAGCACTTGTGTCGTCAAGCCAAAGTTGACCACTGGCAGGCAGACGCAATTCGCCGTAATAGATAAAACTGTATGGGGTACTGTGATCCCATGTGTAAGGAGGACGTCTTGCATAGGAGCCGCGATGTAGTGACCGTCGGGGACTGGTGGGGATGACACTAGGTCAACGTAGGTCAGTGCCGAAGGTGGCAAGCGAACGAAGTCGGCGGAACTGAGGCGACTGGGGTGTGGTTCAGCAGGATCCAGAACAGGCAGGTCAAGGCGGAGAGTACTGGCGGAACAATCGATGAGAGCAGAATGTGCGGAAAGGAAGTCTAAGCCGAGGATGATGTCGTGGGGACAGTGGGCGATGACTGTGAATAGCACGATTGTTGAGCGATCGGCGAAGGAGACGCGGGCGGTACACATACCAATTACGGGGGCTGTTCCGCCATCGGCGACACGGACAACAGGCGTCGTGGCGGGCGTGATAATTTTCTTGAGCCGGTTACGAAGGTCAGCGCTCATTACGGACAAATGCGCCCCAGTGTCTATGAGAGCAGACACAGAAGCACCGTCGACTTGCACGTCAAGAAGGTTCAGATGAGTGGGCAAAGTCAGTAGAGGAATTGGCGGCGTAGGGAGCAATGCAGCGTCACCTCGAGGCGCTGCATCGTCTAGTTTTCCGGCTGGGAGCGGCGTCCGAAGGGAGTCGGCGAATAGGAGCGACGGGGCTGGGGAGAGCGAGATTGTCGTCGTTGGGGCGAAGGCGAACGAGAATAGGGGCGGTTCGTTGCAGGAGAATCAGTGGCGGCATTATCGGAGCGTGCGGCATAGGGACGAGAAGGGCCACCTGAGGGGCGAGAGTAGGCAGTATAAGTAGGCCGGCTCGGGGAACTCCAGCGACTACGACAGTGCCGAGAAATGTGCCCGATTCGATGGCAGTGGAAACAAATAGGCTTGTCGTCAGCAGTGCGCCATTCAGATGGGTTGCGGAAACGTGGTGGGTAAGAAGATGCGGGACGGGGCGAAATCGAAGAAGCCGGGCGGGTATTAGGGCGATGGGCCGAGCAGATGGTGTGAAGACCCATGTTTTCAAACTCCTGGCGGACAACTGCCTGGATCAGTGAGACCGTGACTGCAGATGTGTTGGTGGGACTGGAGTCGAAGGCAGCCGGATAGGCGGCCTCGATCTCACGCCGGACGATCCTGGTAACATCGGCAGTGTTGTTGGGACGAGGAGCGTCGGCACAGGAAGATGTCGCTGGGGTGTTGGGCAGACGGGCAAACTGCTGGTCAATACGTCGGCTTTTGGCGAGTTCCAGGCGGCGGCACTCTCTTATAACAGCATCCACCGTCGCTACGTTGTTGCAAACGAGCAAGTTGAAGGCGTCATCGGCAATGCCTTTGAGGATGTGGGAAACCTTGTCTGACTCAGTCATGTGGGTGTCAACTTTGCGGCACAGAGCCAAGACGTCCTGAATGTACGTGACATAGGGCTCTGTTGACGTCTGCACACGGCCGGAAAGCGCCTTCTGCGCGGCAAGTTGTTGACCGTAGGGGTTGCCGAACAAGTCTCGAAGCTGTGTCTTAAGTGAATCCCAACTGGTGAGCTCATCTTCGTGCGTGCGATACCAAACTCGAGGTGTGCCACCGAGGTAAAAGACTACGTTGGCGAGCATAATAGTAGGGTCCCACCGGTTATTGCGGCTGACGTGTTCATACAGGCTGATCCAGTCATCGACGTCTTCCCCATCTTGGCCCGAGAATACGCCAGGATCACGGGGAGCGGGGAGAGTGATGTAGGTCGTCGAAGTGGCAGCAGGTGTCGGAGCCGGCGGAGTCGGGTTGTCGTCGCCGGGAGCCATGAAGGAAGGCTCGACGTACCGTCCACTGCGAAGCTCCGTGACGAGGTACAGGGAACGTCCACCTCCACCAGATATGTTACGTAGGAAGACGCAGACGAAAAGCTATGTACAAATATATTTACAAGGAAAATACGCTGCGCTTGGCCAAGAGGCAACAGCCCGCGCTAGCTTCTAATCGTCGTCGTCGTCTTCACACTGCTGGCCTTTCGTGATCGCGCATATTGTGCCGTAGCAATATTTACATAGGCCAGACCGGCTGGTTTGTTAATACCTGCCTAAAGGAGCATCGACAATCACTTGACAAAGGTAACTACTCATACTTAGCCAACCCCTCCAAAAGCTGTCCTTGTTAACCTGTATTTTGTAATACTTCGAGTTTGTTTTCTCATAAAAACAAACTAACCGGCCAAATAACCGAGGCCTTCCATATTGACACGTGTGTAACTTTGTCTTTTTCGGGTGACTGCTTTGCACCGTCTAACAAATGCTATCATTCAGGGCACAACGCGCTCGCATGAATCGGAAGTTTCTCGAATGTTATCGATGATTCTATCTGTGTTATTTTGTTACCGAAGCAAGTGTAATCCGATTGCATGTGCGAGGCGAACTGTGTGCAACTTTGTGGAAGACACACGCGCACCAGCGATTATTGCGGAACCTTCGATGACTCATGCATAAAAGCCGACGCGTTTGACCGGCACATTAGACTTGACGTAATAGCTCTGCAGAAACTCGCAAGGTGGAGAGAAGTAAGGAGAAAGTAAGAGAAAAAAATTAAGGAGAAAGTAAGTAAGAGAAGGGTACCAGTCCCGGAATAGGAGGATTTTTTCTTCAACTACGAGGCTTTTTTTTTTCAACGAACCAGTATGGGCTTCCTTGGCAGCAGTTTGGTGCATTTGGGTGGATGTCTAATTTTCCCTTTATTAGATCATATTTTCGGCGATCGCCGACTCTGTTCCCCGCTATGGTTGCGTTTTCAGTGTAGCCTGATTCTCTAGGCACAGCTTCTTCCAATAAAGATCTAGTTTCGCCATTGACAGCGTTGTTACTGCTTTCTTGACTATCCCTACCACTTGACATCTGGTGGAGGTGCTTTGCGTTCATGTACGGGACGCCTCCGACAAGCCGTGACCAAAGCCCGGAGCCTGAAGAAAGCACCAACATCGTCTCGTACCATCGAGCAGGCCGCAGGTCAAAGCACCTGGCCCCGGAAGACGGAATGGTACCTGAGACACCGAAGATCTGGGCCAAGTCAACGACCGTAATGGCTACACCAGCGTCATTCTTCCTGCTGAAACAACCTCGGGATCCACCACCTTCTGTCACGATCCGCCCGGATTCGCGAACAAGGGAGGGCTCGAGGCACCCTCTGCTAGACGGGCGCTCCGCAGCGTGGTGGTGACGAACGATGACTGACCGCCGAGCAGCTCTGCTCGCGAGTGTTTATTGGTGCGGTGACCAATGTTGCCTAACTGAGCCTGGCAGCTCACCGAGCCTGGCGGGCCAACGAAAAATATGCCCGAGGGGGCGTCACATGTTACAACCCCTTACCCCCAGTTTGTTTGTCGACAACAAACGTCTAAGCTCAAAGTGCGAGGCTCAGCCTCCGCCCTAGCCGGGTCGACAGTACCTGATACCCAGGTGAGTAATGGTCCGGTGGCCTCCGCCGTCGAGTACTCCGCCTGGGCACCGGTGTTGATGGGCCTGGTGTGGCAACGCTGGGTGCTCCATTAGACAGCCTCGCTCCATCCGGAGGGTCCCAGTGGTCGGCCTTGCGAGTGGTGACGGGCTCCACACCGGCCCAACGGGCGCCGCACTACTGGCAACGCTTGCCGCCTCCAAGGTGGGCGGTGCTCTGCTGGAAGCGACTGGTGCTGACACTAGTCCTCCTGCGGGCTGGAACTCGGAAGTGGCAGACGAAGGTGCTGGCCAGGTCCCGAGGCGAGGCCTAACACGGTCGTCGTGTCTGTGTCACGTGGCCCCGTCTGGCATGCGGACGAGCAGTAATGCGGCGCTCACAGGGGACACCACCTGTCCTGCAGACCACAGTGATCCACGACGGAAGGTCCTGGCAATAACTGGAGCTTCCGACTCCAGCAAAGGACCGGGACGGCGCCCTCGGTCAGCAGCCAGTTTCTACTTCAGCTGCTTCAGGAGCCCTGTGGATCGGAGATCCGCATGCAAGACGTCCAAGGGTGTCTTGACCATCCGACCTAGCAGGAGCTCACAGGGGGCACGGCCAGTGACATCGTGGTATCCGGGCAATCTGCGTTCGGAAATCCCTAGTCTGGCTCTTCTTGAGCTTGTCCTCTATGGTTTGCACCACTCGCTCGGCTGCACCATTCGAAGCAGGGTGGTACGGAGGAACCATCATTTGCCAGATTCCGTTAATCGTGAGCCAGGCCAGGTACTGTGTGCTGGCGAAAGCAGGACCATTGTCGGACACGATGACGTGCGGCAACCCCTGGGCGGCGAAGACCTGTCGTAGCGCCGCAATGGTCGCGCCTGCTGATGGAGTGGTGACAGATAGAACCTTCACCCAGTTCGAGAAGGCGTCCACCACCACCAGGAAGTAATGGCCCTTGAAGCCCCCCCCCCCCCCCCCCCAAATCCACATGTAGGCGGGACGAAGGTATCTGTGGGAACGGCCAGGGGGTGATGTCCACATGACGTGAGGCCCGCTGATGCTCCTGGCAGATTTGGCAGCTCTGCACCATGCGAGCAATCGTCTGGTCTATGCCAGGCCACCAAACATGGAACCGGGCCACCATCTTGATCTTTTCTACGCCAGGATGACCCGCGTGCAGCAACTGCAGGACCCTGGACCGGAAGCTTTGTGCGATCACCACCCTGGAACCCCAAAGTAGGCAGCCCTGCTGCAAGCTCAGCTCCGCAGCCTTGTGGCTACAGGCCTACTGAACCAATTCCTCGCCACGGGACGCGGCCTTGGCCAGCTGAGACGACAGGACTAGGTTCCGGCTGGTTGCTTGCGATACCGCAGATCTGGAGAGCACCTTCGGGTACGCGTGCTCCAGCATGAAAATTTCAGCAGGTTCTGGAACAGCATCAGGCACCTCTGGCAGGAGCAGGCAGCTCAGTGCATCAGCAGGTCCCGGGTCCTTTCCCTAACGGTAAACCAGCTCGTAAGTGTAAGCTGCCAGCCTCAAGGCCCAGCGTACCACTCGAGGAGATGGCTGCACGGGAATTGCCTTGTAAGGCCCCAGCAGCCCCAACAGGGGCTTGTGGTCCGTGACCGCCTCGGAGTTCCGGCCCCACAGATACTGGTGGAAGCGTTCGACCCCGAACATGAGGGCCAAGCCTTCCTTGTCCAGCTGGCTCTGATTGCTCTGCAGCATGAAGCCGACGAGAAGCAAACGACACAGGGTGTTCCTGGCCATCTTTGTCTCAGTGCACCAGGACGGCTCCCATGCCGTACGGCGACGCATCTACGGTCAGGACGACAGGCTTGGCAGGATCGAAGTGTACTAGCACTGGAGCCTTGGTGATTAGCTCCTTGATGCGCTGGAAGGCGCGGTCTTGCTCCTTCTTCCAGACCCATTGCTGACCTTCTCGAAGCAGAAGATGGAGCGGCTGAAGATGCTCCGACAAGTTCGGCAGAAAACTCCTGTAGAAGTTCATTAGGAGGCCGAGGAAGCTCTGAAGCTCCTTTTTTTTCTGGGGCTTAGGCGCCTTGAGCACAACATAAAATTTGTGGGGAGCCGGGGATAGGCCGGCCTGGGAAATGACATGTCCCATGTACTCAACACTGGGGGCCAGGAAAATGCACTTCGCAGCTTGAGCTTGAGGCCGGCGTCCTGTAGTCGTGCCAGGACGTTGTGCAGGTTTTGCAGGTGGTCCCCTTCGTCGCTGCCAGTAACTAAGATACCATCCAAGTACACCGCCACGTGCCTCATGCTCCTGAAGAGGTTGTCCATCTCCCTCTGAAATATGCCTGGGGCTGAGGCCACGCCAGGTGATAAGCCCGTGTACTGGAAGAGCCCCAAAGCTGTCGATATTGTGACATATTTCCGGGACGAATCCTGGAGCACCAGCTGCTGCTAAGCATCTCTGAGGTCGAGCTTGATGAACTTCTGTCCACCGGACAACGCTGACGAGAGATCTTCCCTCCGGGGCGACGGGTACTTCTCGACGTTAGCGACGGGGTTGATGGTAACCTTGAAATCCCCGCAGGTCCTGACACTGCCATCTCGTTTGAGGACTGGTACGATGGTAGCCGCCCATTCAGACGTCTTGACGGGCACTAGGATGCCCTCTCGCTGTAACCGTTGCAGCTCCTGGGTGACACCATCCTTCAGGGTGAACGGCAGTGCCCTGAAGGATGGCAGGAGACACCACCTGTTCTGCAGACCACGGTGAGCCAGGACGGCGAGGCTTGAAAAAACGTGGCGGGGCTCCGTCAGGTACGTAGATTCCAGCCATCGTGACGGTGAATGTGGCAACCCCTGGCTGGAACAGGGACTTGAACTCGAACAGGAGGCTGGGAACGTCTTTCAACGCATGCAGGCTAGCTTCCTGGTACTCTGGCAGAGGAACGCCCTGTGCATGAATCCAGTTTCTGTCCAGAGCGTCGGCGACGACCTCTTGGTCAAGTAAAGGGGAAGGGTTGCCTGCCAGTCGCCAAAACGAACGCTGACCTGTGCCTGACCTTGGACCTAGGAGAGCTGCCTGGAGTAACCGCGCAGCATCACGCCCGAAGCATCGAAGAACACGCCGGGGAAGGTACCTTATCCGTTTCCCGGCCATGACAGACACGCTGGCCCCTGTGTCCAGCTCCATGGAAATGAGGTGCCCGCAGATTTCGCGGTCAGCATGTACGGCGGCGCTGTCGACGGTACAAGGCCTGTGTGCCAGATGACGAAAATTGGCGGGTCCTCGGCCACGACGTGGAGCCTGGCCACGAAGAACTTGAGCCTGCTACCGTACGTCGCCACCGCGTACCCTTGCGACGGCTACCCTTACCGCGGTCTTGAGTGGTACCTGGGCTTGAACCTGGCTGCTGCTGCTGTTTGCTGTTCCTCCTCCCCCTTCGGCATACACGTCTGAGGTGCCCAGTTTTCCCGCACGTGAAGCATTGTACTTGAGAGAACTGGCATATTGAGGCGGAGTTGGCACCACCACAGCGACCGCAGGTACTGCCCGTTGTCGCCTACTTGTTTACCACCACTTCCGCCGACGGTGAGCCAGTCGCACGGGCAATCTCGCCGGCGTCCTCGGCAGCAGCTTCCATGGCCAGCGCTGCCTTCATGGCGTCGTCCAGCGAGGGGTCGGGTCGGGAAGCTCCAGGAGTCGCGTCTGCAGGGCGGTGTTGTTGATGCCGCAGACAAAGCGGTTCCGGAGCAGCGAGTCCATTTGGTCCCCGAAGGCGGAGGCACTCGCTAACCCTCGTAGCGCAGCCACGAACTGCCCGAGGGTCTCTCCTTCCCGGGTGCTCCGGTTGTTGAAGCGGAAACGCTCCATTAGTGTGGACGGTGCTGGGTTGAAATGCGAGCGCAGTATGGCGAGCTGCTCACCCAGCATGTTAACATCCGGCGTGGCTGGCTTGAGAAGGTCGAGCAGGAGACTGAAGACGTGAGTCCTGCAGCTGGCCAGGAAAATATCCCGCTGTTTGGCCTCGGGTGTGTCGTTAACCCGGAAGAACACGTGGACTTGTTACTCGTAAATTGGCCAGGCGGACCCATCTCCCTCGAACGGCTCGAGCCTTCCGCACAGCGGCATGGCGGCAGCAACGGGGACGGTGTTTCGCCGTTCCCGGCGGCGTGGAACAATCCGTGGGTACTCGTCGCCAGTGTCACGATCAGCCCGGTTTCGTGAACAAGGGAAGGCTCGAGGCATCCTCCGTTAGACGAACGCTCCGCAGCGTGGTGCTGACGAACGATGACTGACCGCCTTGCAGCTGTGCTCGCCGGTGTTTATTGGTGCAGTGACAAATGTTGCCTAACTGAGTCTGGCAGGCCACTGAGCCTGGGGGGCCAACGAAGATTATGCCCCAGGGGGCGTCACATGCTTGTTACACCTTCCTTGTATAATTGGCTGAAGACACGGAAACCTGGCTGGAGACCTATGAATGAATCGCGACTTTCAATTTTGAAGTTGGAAATACGCGGTAACATTTGGACACCACCTACACCATCTTCAAGAAACCTGCAGAATGTCATCAAATGTTTCGGCTATGTTTTTGGGTGCTTTTCGCTCACAAAAATTAGATCCGGATATTTTTGGGCTATATTTTAAGATTATTTCGCTCTTTTTTGTTCGGGCCATCGGGTAGCCCTGGCGCTTGGACCGCGCGCAGTTCCCGCACTTTCTGTGGACGTGGTGGTTTCGCCATATCTGCGCTTTCGGGAGTCCTATCTCCGCGATGCCTCTTACACCTGTCAAGAGGCGTAAGAAGCGCATGGAGTCAATGGAGTCAATGCTTTTCTGTTAGCTGCCGTGAAACCTTTCCAACTAGCGCGTCGTCGTGCTGCACGTGATCGAATGGTGGGCATTGTTCATCAATCGCTCGTTGACCATCCGTTGTGCTCCCGTAATTATTAATACTGCGTTTGGTCGCTTCGTGTTGCTCTTCTGCAAAGTGGTGAGCCTACTCTGTGCTATATTGTTTATGTACAGCGCGGAGGTGCACAAAAGAAAGAAAAGAAATTTAAAAGCGATATTTTAGTGTCGCTAACTGTAAACTCATATGCAGCCTACGGGTCGCAAGCGTTAACGTTGTGCCTTTCTTTAACAGTGGCGAATAATAATAATTTACAGTTATTATTAATATTATTCTCTGCACGCGCTGTAAGTGGCATGCCGCCTTGCTTGACCATCATTTGCTTTTTGTTTGCGTACTGTGTTATCGAGAGCAATCGTACGACTGCGTTAGGTTGGAATAACTGAACTTTTATAGGCATTTTTATCGTGATCGGACAACTCACTGCGTGTGATGGCCGGCCGCACTGCCAAGTTTTTCTTCGTGTGTCTTTAGGGCTGGTAAATTGCTCGTGCCAAACAGTGCCTTCGACGTTTCTTACAATATCGGTAACTTGTTAGACTTCTGCTTGCTTACAAGTAATCGATGCATGCTAGTATGGTGTACATTTCAACTCTATATGCCTCAGCTGTCTATGACGATCGAAACATTTGCGCTGACTTAATTTCTCTTTCACACATGGTAGCATACTTTAGTACGCAACAGTGAAAGTTTGTCTCAGTGCACTGCTTCTCTCAGGTGCTCGTAGTGATTAACCACGTCACTTAAACTTTCTACGTGTGCCGCTGCCGTTAAGTTTTGTTTGCGCAAGCGCCATTGCCCAACCAATCGGAAAAAGAGCGTACACTTGGTATAACTGAATTTTCGTTGCCGTTTTTATCACGACCGGAGCACTTGCTGAACTTAATGGCTGGCCGCACTGCGGAATTTTCCCGCGCGTTTGGTTAGGCCGGTATATATGTTCGTGCCAAACAATGCCCTACACGCGCGTTTCTAGGAATAACAAAATATTGAGTGTCTTTTTTTTATACTGCTGCTTATTTGTACGTTGTCGGATGAAATATCGCATGATAGTGAAATCCTGTTCACGTCTCAGCTTCCTGTAACGATCGAAACATTCACGCTACTTAGGCTATTGCTCGTTCGCACGTGGTCGGATTTTTTTGGCAATGGGAACGTTTGTCTTTCTTGACAGTTAAATAAATTTTTGCCGCGTGCCCTGAGTGGTTAACTTTGTTGCTTAAGTTTTGTCTGCCGTCTGCGGGACCGCGATTGCAAGAGCAATCGTAAAACAGTGTCAGGTTGGAGTAACTAAACTTTTCTAGGCGCTGGTATAATGACTAGAGAACTTGGCGCACGTCATCGTCGTCCGGCTGCACCACTGAATTTTCCCAAGCGTTTCTTCTATGCTGGTACATATGTTCGTGCCAAACAGTGCCTACACGTGCGTTTTTTGGAATAACGAAAGCTTTGGACGAAATATTGTTTAAATGCTGTTTAAATGATGTTTACGCTACTTATTAGACAATTGCTCGTTCGCACGTGGTTGTAGCTTTCAGTCACGCGGAACGTTTGTCTGTTGAATGTTTAACTGTCGCGGGCCTGCAATGATAACCATGTCGCTTAAGAGAAAGCTTTCGCTCAGTGCCTCCCATCAGATTACATGGAAAAAGAGAAATCGGTTTTCTCCGCAACTACTGTACCAAGTTTGATGACGTTTGTTGCAGTTAAATGAAAAAACTTAAAATCTAGTCGCTGACTGTTGGATGTGAATTTGGCATTTAGATGGCGAATCATGTAATAAAAATTGTAAAAAATTGAAAATTCTCACAAAACGAAACTATGAAATTTGCAGTATACAACTCTGCAACTCAGTAATGAAAGATACCCCAATTCTGTAAATTGTACATAATGGTGCATCTAAAACAGAGAACAGTGATAAGTTATACATGGCTCTCGAATAAACCACAATTACGGGAGTAAAAATTTTTAAAACCCTGGTAAACAATGTAAGAATTTGGCGTAGGGTATAACTTAGGGCGAGATCAAATTTGTCCGCTATGGATGATGTGGTCGACTCAGTTTACACAATTGTGATGTCTGTTCTTGGTGCAGATAAGTGAATTTTTAAACTTCGTGCTTGTATGTTTTTCAGACTTACAAGGAACTTAAAATTTATTTTGACGAAGTTAGGCTAAAAATAAAAATTACGCTTCCATCAGTCACTAGAATTTTGCTTTCGGTCTTAACCGATACATATTTGACTAAAATCGGTCCATGGGTTACATCAGAAAAGGATGTCTGTGTTTTACATGTATTTCAAAAGGCGGCACCAGACTCAATTGGGCCCGTGCTAAACCTTTGTGTGGCGTTCGCGTTTTCTTTGCTTAACCGCGATAGCAAGCGCCATCGTGAAACCCCGTAATGCCACATTATCGCTACATTTGTAGGCATTTGTATCTCAATGGCAGCACTTCTTACATATGGCGTTTGGCCAACTGCGCTGCTTCCGCTGTTTTTTCCTCGCATTTGCTATCATTTGCGCCAGCGTATGTTCTGACATGTGTGCGCGACATGCTGTACAAGGTGAAATTCATACCACACTGTCTCTTTCTGATTACGAGACTGTTGCACTCTAATATTGTCATTGTATTCTTAGTCAAGTTATAGTCAACATTCACCTGATTTTTTTTTATCACGACAGGAATTACAGGGACACTCCAGGATAAATTGTGCTGATGCGGCCTACGCAGGATATATACGCTGGGATGGGTTGTGGCTTCGTTAGTGTTGTTTCCTCGCATCTATGTTTTCGAACGTTGCGTAAAACTTAGCTCTGGAAACGCGTTGTAGCTGGAAGCAAGAAGAAGCAATCGCTTGTCGGTGCCGTCTCGCTTCATCACGCCAGCGTTCCGGCAGCGAGTTTCCCCTGTGTTCATGCTTGTCTTCGCGCACAGCACCAAGGTTGTGAATTTTATAAGTAAGCAAAGGTTTTCACTTACACTGGTGATTGTAATTATAGCTCCTTAATTTTATAGCTCTCTCGTAATTTGCTATCGCAATCACTGCTTCACCTTTCGGGCGAAACTGCGACATTTTTACTGTTGCCAGCTTGTTCGACAATGGCGGGCAGATGTAGAAGCATTAAGATAATTCCTTTTATCGTAGCACAGTGTTGAAATTGTCACAGCTTCTCTTCTGCTGACTGTTAACTAAGCTAGTTTGTACATAGCCACAAGCAAGAAAAGTTGCTATCAGAACCAGAGCATTGCTATTAGAAATGCAAGAATGTAATGAACATGTACATGGTGGATAGTAATTTTTGTACATAATTCTAATACGTGTTTTTTGCATAGGTTACAACCCTGTTGTGTGACTTTCTTCAGCCTGATCTAAATTAGGGTGGGAATCATTCTTTATTGTCGCTGCTCAGTACTCATCAGAGCTTAGTCATATCATGGCAGAAGGAAACTGTAGTATGATTTGTATAAGTTTATTTTACTCACTTCTACCATATTTAAAGGTTATAGCAGAGCAATATTATATGTTAATTGCCATTACATGTTCCCTACATGAATTTTATCGTCCCTGTTGAATGTAGGATTGCACTTGCTTCTCGCAGTGCACAGTGTCACGACAACGCTTGGCTGGATATGTAGGACGTTAGCAAGTGTCGGGGGAGAATGCATATCACTGTTAAAAATTATTCTTCAATTACACAGCAGCCCTACTGGACAACAACATCATAATCTAATCGCACAGATAAACTGCCGTAGCACTTCGCGGCCAGCGCTGACCCTATTTACTGTTCTTGTATAGAGTACAAGTAACACAGCACCTGAACCTAATTATAAAGAACACAGTTTGTGTTCTAGTTCTGATCCAATTCTTTATATTTGTTTTACTTTGTTGCTTCTGTCTGCACAGGGTGCAGTACTGTAGGCTAGCGCGAGTGGTTGCTCTGCTATAGCCCGCAGATTTCCAGAAAATTCACGTTAGTTTTGTTACTTGAGAAATTTGGACTGGCGCCGTTACATATTAGAATGCATCATGTAACCGCGCAAACGACAACGGACAAAGAAGGAAACACACAGGACAGGCGTGGATTTGTCCGCGTGTTTGTGTGTTTCCTTCTTCGTCCGTTATCGTTTGCGCGGTTACATGATGCATTCCAATATCGACCACCAACCAGCCCGCCTCTCCCTGCTAAACCGTTACAAGATTTCACAAGGAAAAACAGCACGAAAAACGAGCTCTTTCGAAATGCTCACCGATCCCATCTGATCCCGAGGGCTCGTTAAGTGGAGCCTGCTCAACTTCACGTCAAAGTATTCTGCATTCAATACCATCTAGCCAGAGCCATACCGCATCAAATGCTACAGTACCAAGTGAACCAGCAGACGGAATTTATTTGAGTCTTCGCGTGAATAATTGTGGGGCATCAAATACCAACACTGGCAACGCTGCTCACTGTACAACAGCATGTGCGTCACCAATAACTTCACACCAGACGACTGGAAAGCCGCACTTATAGTGGCTTTCCATTTGAGGACATGATGCGACTTAAATGCAGCTTCGTAAACATGGAGCACCATTGGAACAGCTGGGACGCCGAATAGTTGAGTGCTCTTGCATAGCCCAGCATTATGAGGAAATGCATGATATCTTGCCATCTGAACCATACAATTGTCCACTTCATCCCTTTTACTGTCCACTAACGTACCACAAGCTGAAGTACGACAGCTTTGTGCTTGTAGAAATAGAGAACGACGATTTCTGCATGCAATATGGGCATGTGATTGTTGTGAAAAGCTTTGCCTACGCCAGGCAGAGCCGATATCTTTGCATGATGGGCCATGAGTTCCTCCAAAAAGAAGGCCTATATGCAAAGCCATTTGAGTGTTCTCGGCCTGAGATCTGTGTTGTTTCTCAGCCTTCCAAGGTAAACGTTTGGCTTCTGCGTAACCCTAGGAAAATGGTGAAACTTCCCCGGAAAAACAAGTTTGCTGTTCTTCCTGAGCTGCACACCTTTGGAACATATATTGTTTTCCTGATGGTTGTAAATATGTCATGCATATTGCGGCATAAAGCAGCAGTATATCTAGCCGGCAAGTGGTTGTATATATTGAATATCTGCACATGTTTAGACAAAATGTGGTTAACTCTATTTGGAATGTTAACGATGAAAGCTTTGTGTATGGAGGAGATAGGGGTAACATATTTATACTGAAGGCATGCAGAGCAGCCGCATAAAGAGAATTGGGGTATATAAAGTTTCCATGCTTGGATTTTTCCAGACATGACTTCAATTTCGTGGTGGCGCTCATGTTGCAGCTTTATTATTGAAGTAGAGGAATTGTATTAATGATCCTGATGCTACGGCGTAATAGCACAGTAACAAGTGTACTGGTCACAGAGGTGTTTGTTTGGATCAAATCACTCAGCAACCGAAATTTCAAGAGACGGAATCAGTCACGAGACAGGCAGAGCACAAAGAGCAGCAGCTGAGGAGCCAGATCCTTCATTTCATTGACAAAAGGCAAGCAGACAACCTGAAGCGAAGTTTACTGGATGATCAGGAAAGCAATTTAAGCTATTGTGAAAAAAGGTAACGAATTCTTCCCAATGTATTAACCACAGAATCAGAGCTATTCATTTAGGCATTATTTTCTCATAAATGGGCAGTAGAGCAAATTATAGGCATAATCTTTTCACGCATAAAATAATAATGTAATAGTGGAGAGAATTGTAGTGATTTATGTTCAATTTCGGAGGAGAAAGGGAAGCACTTGTACAGCTGACGCCAAAACTACATCTTTATTTCTGATGGTGTTTTTTCTTGTGCTTGTGCTGTGAACAAATCAAGGAATTGATTGCCCATTAGTGTCTCATTGATGTGTAAGCGATTTTATAATCTGCTTTATGCATCATTTTTAAGAGGCAACACAACATTTGTGAATATATCGAACGGTACTTTTGATATACAGACATATGTTAGATCTGAATGTGCTGTGGATTATAAAAATATTACTCTAAAGTACATGGTCACATGAAGACTACGGCATGTTTTAGGCTGCTATTGCACAGCTCGAAAATCTAGTCGTTGTGAAACTTTATGGTGCACAATTTGATTCTACACACCATACCATATGTACGAAAGTCCTACCAAAATGAAAACATTTTTTGTAAAACATTTTCTTAAAGAACACTTTTCCTAAGGCTAAGTTAGCCAATTCAGCGTACTTAAATCTCAGTACATTATAGGCTTTAATTATTCTGTCCACATCTCGGTCATGCATCATTTAGCATATTGCATGGGCCAGAGGTTTTCAATACTCAGGGGTTTCTTTTCTTTAGATGAAATTCGCCATTGTTGAATTTCCTGAGTCACAGCAGGTCGAAGTTGTTCCAATATCATGGATTAAGGAGAATTGATGTGGCTGGCCTGATCACTACAAAGGAGAAAGAGTAGTCCATTGTGTGAAGACGACCATGGAACCACATCACACATGGAGCCACTATACTGTTGCTGTCAAATGCCGCTTTGGTATGCACCAACTTAGTTATGCAGACTGTTACAAAGCAATGAAATTTTAACCTGGTTCCTCCCTCGTTAGCATCGTATTCTGACACAAGAAAGCTCAATCTGAGCAAATATACCTCGTACTTGAGTGACAGTGATGTGACAGTGACGAGGGTGAAGACCTGCTTTAGTAGCCAAGGGACCTCGTCAGCAGGCGCCTATTGTGCCAAAAAGTTTTCCTCAAGATGATATTTCGAAAGCTGTATAAAGCAGTGCTGCTCGAATCAGGGACACAAAATTTATGTACTATTTGTTGTTGTAATGCTGGTGCTTGTGTTTCAGGGTTGTCCTTTGTTACTTCAAGTGCGCGCACTGCAGGGATAAGTGAAACTGAGCGCAATTTTTATTCTGTAATGAAGCGCTATATATATATATATATATATATATATATATATATATATTTGTGAATGATGTTATTTACAGGGTGAAACGAGACCCGAGAGGGAAGCTACAGGCCAGGCGCAGCCGGCGCAGGGTACCCCGACATGACGCGCGCACCCTATACTCCTTTTTCTGCCTCAGTCGCGCAGTGCTGCGACATTTTTCTCTTCTCGGGGGCAGACGAAGCTCGCTGAGCGAATTAAAGGGACCTGTGATGGCACTGCTTGAGTCTCGCCACGTGAACAACTTGCGTCGCACGTGAACGCCAATTCCTTGCCGTCACTTTGGCGACGACATAGTTCAGATCACTCAAGCGGCTGAGTATACCGAATGATCCTGTGTAAGTGGCAAGAAACTTGCGGTACAATCCCTTTTTGTGAATAGGTGTCCGCAACCAAATATAATCACCGGGAGTAAAGCTGACGGGGATATGCTGCGCATCATAGCGAATCTTGCTATTACCTTGTGAGGACAACGTCCTTAGATGTGCCAGTCGACGTGCTTCCTCAGCACGGCGCAGAGTTTGGGCTATGGAAGGATCTTCTTGGCCCGATAAAGGAAGAATAGTGTCCAGAAAGCTCTGGGGAGCGCGTGCGTACAGCAAGAAGAACGGCGCATATCCAGTAACTTCGTGCTTGGCGCTATTGTACGCGTACGTTACAAAAGGTAAGACGGTGTCCCAATTCTTGTGGTGAGCAGCGACATACATTGACAACATGTTGGTAAGGGTTCGATTCGTCCGCTTCGTGAGGCCGTTGGTTCGCGGGTGATAAAGAGTGAAATGACGATATGCAGAACCACAAAGCCATAAAATTGTTCTTCAACGACGCCGGCGGTGAATTGCCGTCCACAGTCACTGATGACAACCCGGGGAGCGCCGTGACGGAGTATGACGTGATGGAACAAAAATGAAGAAACATCTGCTGCAGTGGCAGATGGAGGTGCCGCCGTTTCTGTGTAGCGAGTAAGGTAATCTACGCATACTATAATTCAGCGGTACCGAGCTGACGTCTTTGGGAGCGGGCCAAGCAAGTCGATGCCGACTTTTTCAAAGGGTAACGTCGGTGGCCTAACTGGTTGCAAATAGCCTGCTGGAGCTGTCGTAGTTTTCTTGTAGCGCTGGCAAACAGGACAGCTGGCGACATACTGTTTCGTTGTTTTCCAGAGCTTGGGCTAGAAAAAACTTTGTCGAAGTGGGTGTAGTGTGTGTGCGAAGCCAAGTTGCCCGGAAGTGATATAGTCATGCGTGGAACGAAGGACAGCAGGGCGCAGGTTTTCGGGCACAACTAGAAGCAATGGACAGGGGCGTAGCCAGGGCGGGGTTTATAGGGCTTCAGCCCCCCCCACCCCCCCCCACCCCGCCGGCGAACTTTTTCGTGCTGTGATGCACTGCCCACCAAACAACCCCCGGCACCGGAATTCACTCTGGATTTTGTCTAGAATGTATTTTTCACGCTCTAAAAGTCATTTCGGCGCGAACATTGTGAACTTGTGGTGGATATTGTGACAACGCCCATGCACCTGGAGTCACATAACGCAAAGATCCCCATCCCAGCAGTTTCAAGAGCGCTTTGATGGCGAGCGGGCTCGTCGCGGCATCTCGCAGAGGCTGCGGTATCTACGGAGAGCATGGATTTCAATTACGAAATTTTATCGGTATTAAGATCACGTAACTTTTGATGTGGAAGGTGCATTGACATTTCCGAAGTCGTGCTTTACATTTTCAATTCTGGGTCTTTGTGAGTTTAATGTTCTTATAAACATTTGACGCAAAGCTGCATTGACTTTCCTAAAGTCGTACATCGGACCATATATAATGAGACAAAGCCAAATCAATGCACTCTCAGGCAAGTTGACAAAGCACACAACGAGGTCAGATGAGACGAAACATTGTGATGGTTCATTTGTGCCATCATGTCACAGAAAAGGATGTGAACATTTTTTCACCTGCGCCAAAGCGTCCATGCCAAGACGTTGAAGCCAGCAAAGGTAACTGTGTTCTTTTTTTTTTTCTAATTTGACTTTTATTCGCGAGGACACATTGAGCCTCTTCAATTTTATTGTTCTCGCTACCTGCGGGCTGCCTGAGCCATACAGAGGTTACGCGTTTTTCACCTGTTGCCCTGACAACCGCGCGGCGCACTTTTGTGCGCGTTCATTTTTCTCTGGCCGAGTGGAGTTTAGGCTCCGAGAGTTTTGGTCGCTTTCTGGCTAGCAGACGACAAAAAGAAGCAGTGGTCGCTCACCGCCACCATTGTGGGGACTCGACAGATTTCAACACGTTCGCTTGAGGGTGTCACCATCATTTCGATGTTATCGCGACGTCTACGGAAATACTTTTATCTCGCCAGTGTAGGCTAACGAGCAGCATGCATGCGGTTCTCTGTGGACCACGCGTCTCAGGTTTTCTTCGATATTCCTTGGGCAGGTACATTAGGTGCCCCAAGAAGGCATTCGATTGAGGCCAACATGCTTTCCTTTGCGTTTCTTCATTTCGATGATGCCATGATTGCACTGCTGCCAAGCTTTCCACGCACAAACAACCATAGGCGCGCTGCCGTTCAAAAAGTGACAGGGCAGCGGCACAAGCGTTGGCTGTTCGATTTAAAGGGACACTAAAGTGAAAAATAATTTCTTCTGCATCAGTAAATTACCGTTATGCAACACCAACAACACCACTCTTACTACGATACGACGTTTGGCAAGCCAGACAGAGCGCAAGAGCGAAATACGGGTGGCGACGCCTACTTATGTTCCCGCACCTGGGGGTTTTGACGTCTTGGATTTTGATGACATCTTCTAGGGCCTAGTAATTATATATAGAGGTACAGATTTACTACATTGTGTTCTAAATGAACTAAATATTAAACATGACAAGTTTCGGGAACCTTTATTCAGCCAGCGCGGCCCAAATGCGAAAACATACTTTGGAATCCCTGACGTCACGCTGACGTACCGGCGCTGGGGTTTCGGCGCGAACTTCAAATACCGATACTTGGACCTTCATTTTCTCATCTAATACTCAAACTATTTTTTTGAAATGACTGCCTGCAGGGTTCTCAAACATAATCCCGGCCACGGCGGCCGCATTTCGAAGGGGGCGAAATGCGAAAACACCCGTGTACTTAGATTTAGGTGCACGTTAAAGAACCCCGGGCGGTCGAAATTTCCGGAGTCCTCCACTACGGCGTGCCTCATAATCAGAAAGTGGTTTTGGCACGTAAAGCCCTATAATCTAATTTCAATTTTAGGGTTCTCAAACAGTGCGTCATTAGTCTAAACTGATTTATTGTTTCGCTTTAGTGTCCCTTTAAGTTAGCAACCATTATCTCCTGCGCTGCGTAAAGCGACTGACGGACGTGGTGGTGGTGATAGGTGTTAGTTCCAGACAGCGATAAACAGACTATCGTGCATCGGCTGTTAAAGCCCAATCAATTTCGTGATGCCTTTTTCCAACGAAGAAAAAGCAGACATTACCTTTGCCCTAGGAGCTGCAGGCGGACAGAGACGGCAGCCTGCAAGAATATTTCGAAGCTGGCACCCGGGTAGGCGACCGAGCTCGATGACAATATTCAACACCTACGAGTCACTGAAGCGAGCCGGCAGCTTCACAAGAAAGAGGCAGAGAGCTTCACTCACAAATAATGCGGTTCTCCCCTACGTTTTGTCTTTCATGGCAGCTAATCCATATGCCAGCACGCGCAGCGTGAGCGCACAGCTGAGTGTGTCCAACTCAACTGCCTGGATGATTTTGAAAACAGCTGGACTGCACCCTTATCACCTGCAGTTGCATCAATGCCTAGAGTCAAGGGATCTCCAAAAGACACTCGACGATTGGATTTTGATTCAGGAGGAGCAGGATTCTGACTTTCTCACTAAGGTTTCCGCACTGAAGAGGCGAATTTTTTCCGACATTGCCAAGTAAATATCCACAACGCACACTATTGCAGTGAGCAAAATTCCCGCTGACTAGGAATATCCCGCCACCAATATCAGTGGTCGTTTAACGTTTGGAGCGGAATATATGATAGCACAGTCATTGGCCCAGTGTTTTTAACAACACTCTGACCGGCAAGAGTGAGTTCCTCAAAGGGCCGGTTGAAGACTTCTGCTGCAACATGCCGCTAGCCCAGCTTGACGCAATGTGGTATCAGCACGACGCAGCCCCAGCCTACAGCTGCAGTCAAGCGCGAGCATGGCTTGATGTTAACTTAGGGAGAACGGGCCTGTCCTGTGGCCTGCAAGGTCACCCGACCTCAATCCTTTTGACTTTTGGTGTTGGACTGCTGAGTACGAGGTCGCGGGATCGAATCGCGGCCACGGCGGCTGCATTTATATGTGGTCGAAATGCGAAAACACCTGTGTGCTTAGATTTAGGTGCACGTTAAATATCGCCAAGTGGCCGAAATTTCCGGAGTCCTCCACTACGGCGTGCCTCATAACCTGAAAGTGGTATATTAAGGATCACGTATACACGACGGAAACGACGACTCCAGAAGCCTTACAGGAGAATATAACTAAAGACTGCCACAGCAATTCACCGACGGTGCTCAGGGCAGCGACAGCAAGCTTTCTCAGAAGACTCCAGTGTTGTATCGCTGCAGAAGGTGACCTCTTCGAGCGCTTGCTGTGAAAGCGCATGAAAAATAAGCGTTATTTCAGTGAAAGACTGCGTATGGTAAGTTAGGATACTCTTATTCTACCATTTTCAGCCTTCTGACAGCTCAGTTATTTTTATTTAGGGATGTTAAACTTGCTTACAGCTATCGCGACATGACGGACCTGTTACTTCCGGCTGCACAAGCGATAACCGCTGTGTCTACTGAACGCTATAACAAACTTTCGCAAGGGGAGCACATCGCTGGCGTAAATGGCACAGCCAACGCCTACGTAGCTGCCCTGTCGCCTTTTAAGCGGCAGCGCACCTATGGCTGTTTGTGCGCGAAAGCTTGGGGAGCCGTGCATTCCCGACGCGCAAGCGGGCATGTCACTTGGTGTTTTGTATTTCGCAGGCATCATCAGTAAGCTGTAACACACTAATACCTAATAGATATATAAAAAGACAGAACCTGTTTATTCGGACGTTTTGCAATTCGCTCTGCAATTTTCTAATTATAATTTTTCCCAGCTTCGTTACTTCAGAAGTTGGTTTAGTAATCTTAACTACAAATCTAAATAAGCAAAATACAAAAATAGCGTGACACATTACATACAGAAGTGAGCAACATGCACTTGGTCGCGTATTCTTAGAGCATCGGCATATTTTTTAACTCTGGCTAAATTTAGCTGAAACACCTTGTATTCAGTGACTTTTGCTTAGATACGTAGATTTATTGGATACTTATACGTGTATTTAAATATCTTGTTGCGAGGTTTTGTGGATACATGCAGTGAACTTTGTTTTCAGAAACACTTTTTTGCTTTTTATGTAGTTTTTTCTTCGCATTTGTGCATTCCATTGTACTTCGCATTTCTAATGTATATTTTGCAGAACTGCTGCTTTTTATATGTGATCTCTTTTGCGACTACAATTTCGGTGCAATTACAATACATGACCGGTGACAGCTGCTCCTGCGCAGTACATGGGAACGAAGGACAGCACCACTGAGAATTTTTCCTGGCCGTTACATATGTACAAAATTGTAAACAAGGATCTTGAATGACAAAGTTTCTTTAAGATATTTGTCCTCTACTTGTTGATTTCACGGCCTTTACATTTATCATATAAGCTGTATGCACTGCTTTGCTTATTTCGCGCTGATATAGTTCTAAAGGTTGTGTGATATTTTCTTTCTTATTAAACAGGCAAAAACATGGAAGCATTGATATCCGTTATTTCTGGCACAATTTTTTGAACATAGGAATATATAATTTTATGAAAAAACACACATTTTACTTGTCTTGACAGTGCGTAGCGTCAAAAAATTCGTTTGCAGCATCTTTGGCAATGGCAATGCAGTTATTATTCATGTACTTGATCACTCGGCAAATTCTGTGAGGAGGCCGAGCTCCAACGTTTGCCCCCCCGAATGAAATTTCTGGCTACGCCACTGGCTATGGAGGACCATCAGCCGAGTAATTTTTTTTTTTGTGCAGCAAACCATCATGAAAAGTAAACGGCGTTGTTCCTGCTGGCTCACGTTGCCCGTACTGATTTCAAGGTAGGGTCGCAACGTTGCTCGCTCTCGAAGGTACTCAGGTCTGGAAAGTCGGAAGAGATGGAAACTAGGTAGTCATCAAAGTCATCATCCTCAGATTTAGTGTACGGTGAAGGGAGATGGGATAGGCAATCAGCATCCATGTGACAGCGTCCGCTCTTGCAGTTCACGGAAAAGCTGTACTCTTGAAGGCGCAAAGCCCAGCGGGCCAACCGGCCTGACGGGTCACGCAGCCCAACGAGCCAACAGAGTGAATCATGGTCAGTCACTATCGTGAATGCGCGGCCATATAGATATGGACGGAACTTCTGAATGGCGAAGACGACTGCTAGACACTCGAGTTCAGTAACGGTGTAGTTTTTCTCCGCTTTTGTAAGTGTCCGACTAGCGTAGGCAATGACGTGCTCAAGGCCACCGCAGAGCTCAACAAGCACAGCGCCAACACCCACACCGCCGGCTTCAGTATGCAGCTCAGTTGGCGCCTCCGGATCAAGATGCCGCAGAGCCGGTCCAGACGTCAACTAAAATTTAAGCTGAACGCTGATTCGCCGTCGGCAGTCAACAAGTATGAGATGTCTTTGTAAACAAGAGACGTGAGGGAAGAGGGAAGCTGTGCGAAATTCTTGATAAAGTGCTGGAAATATGAGCAAAGGCCCAAGAAGCTTCGCAGATCTTTCAACGTGTGTGGCTGTTGGAAGACATGAACCGCTGCTATCTTTTCAGAGTCTGGTCGTATGCCGTCTTTGTCGACCAGAAAGCCTAGTACGAGGGCTTGACGCTCACCGAAATGAGATTTCTTCGAGATTAAAATAAGGCCAGCTTGCTGGATACAGTCAAGAGCGACCGACAGGGCGCTGATTGTGCTCGTGAAATGTCCGGCCGTACATAATGACGTCGTCTAAATAGCACATGCAAATTTCCCATTTGAGTCCGCGGAGCACGGCATCCATAAATCGCTCGAATGTCGCTGGAGCGTTGCATAAGCCAAAGGGCATAACGTTGAACTCAAAGAGACCGTCAGGTGTCGCGAAGGCTGTCTTCTCCTTGTCTGAGGGGTGCATGGGAATTTGCCAATATCCTGACCGTACATAAGCAGAAGAGAAATACGACGCGAAGTGGAGGCAGTCGACGGCGTCGTCTATTCGTGTTAGGGGGTACACGTCTTTCTTTGTGACGGTGTTTAGGCGGCGATAGTCCACACAGAATCTCCATGAGTTGTCTTTTTTCTTGACTAGGACCACAGGAGCAGCCAAAGGGCTACATGATTCCTGGAGCACTCCTTTCTGTAACATTTATTTGACCTTCTCGGCGATGACTTTTCTCTCTAGGTGAAAGGCGATAGGGCTTCTGACGAATTGGCCTCGCTTGCCCTGTATGGATGCGGTGTTGCATACGAGACGCCGGTGGTGTATGGGACACTCGTTGGCCTTGAGCAAAATCAAGCACTGCGGCGTAGCGACCGAGCACCCCTTCAAGCAGACACTGCTCACTAGAAGACAGGGACTTGTTAATCATGCGCTTAAAGTGAGCAGAATTATCATGGTTGGAATCGGGCTTAGATTTTTTTTCCGTCAGTGGACATTTCGACCGTTCCCACGCTGACAATGGCTTGTTCATCAAAACTTGCCAGTTTAAGTCCTAGCGGCAATGTTATGGACTGGGTCGAAACGTTCACTGTCCGCAAAGCAGTACAACCAACAGTGGTGACAACGAGGGAGCGAGGGACTATCACATTTTCGTGAGCGCATTGTTATAATCGGGCTCGGCTAAACCCCAACAAGAACCTGTACGAGGGCGAGAAGTATTGACAGCTACAAACGTTGCAGTCTGAGGGGAAAATCACACATCTTACGGCACAGAGAGAACGTCGGCGGTATCACTGGTGTTATCTGTCGTTGAAGAATGCGCGTCGCCGCCAAGAGAAATCGCGCCACTTCCACAATCCAATGTTTCCACCCACTCACGCAAGAAATCCATTCCTAAAATAATGTCATGCGTTGTACGTGCAAGCACAGTAAATTCACTTCGAATTAACTGGTCGCCTATCATAACCGAAAAAGAACAGACCCCAAGTAGGCGTAACATTTCCCCCCCCCCCCCCCCAACTCCACGAAAGGTAGCGTTCCGATCCCAGAAAAGCATAACTTTTTGTCCAAGACGATATTTGAAGGACAGGCTGATAACAGAAATTGCCGCCCAGGTGTCAACTAAAGCAAAAGCACTCACATTGTCAACCGAAACACACACTTTGTTTTTAAACAATTTTGCACAGGAGGTCCTCATGAAAATGAATATATTACGGACTCAGGCCCGTCGGTCACACCAACTCGTTTCCCAGGGGCGGCGTTGACGAGTGACGACGAGCGCCGTTGTCGTGTCGGTGGAGGTGTAAGGCTGCGCTCGGCAACGGGGGGAGTCACTGCGGTTCGAGCGTCGCAGCTGCAGCATATGAAAAAAAGAAATATATATAGATATATATATATATTTATATATATATATATATATGGGGTTCTACGTGCAAAAACCATTTTCTGATTATGAGGCACGCCGTAGTGGAGGACTCCGGAAGTTTCGACCCCCTAGGAAGAAACTGGTACATAAGAAGCCGATCAATGAGTTAGCGGTAAGAGCAAAAATAGAGGAATTCCAGATCAGGCTACAGAACAGGTATTCGGCTTTAACTCAGGAAGAGGACATTAGTCTTGAAGCAATGAACGACAATCTTGTAGGCATCATTAAGGAGTGTGCAATAGAAGTCGGTGGTAACTCCGTTAAACAGGATACCAGTAAGCTATCGCAGGAGACAAAAGATCTGATCAAGAAACGCCAATGTATGAAAGCCTCTAGCCCTACAGCTAGAATAGAACTGGCAGAACTTTCGAAGTTAATCAAGAAGCGTAAGACAACTGACATAAGGAAGTATAATATGGATAGAATTGAACATGCTGTCAGGAACGGAGGAAGCCTAAAAGCACAGAATAAGAAACTAGGAATTGGCAAGAATCAGATGTATGCGTTAAGAGACAAAGCCGGCAATATCATTACTAATATGGATGAGATAGTTCAAGTGGCGGAGGAGTTGTATAGAGATTTATACAGTACCAGTGGCACCCACGACGATAATGAAAGAGAGAATAGTCTAGAGGAATTCGAAATCCCACAGGTAACACCGGAAGAAGTAAAGAAAGCCTTGGGAGCTATGCAAAGGGGGAAGGCAGCTGGGGAGGATCAGGTAACAGCAGATTTGTTGAAGAATGGTGGGCAGATTGTTATAGAGAAACTGGCCACCCTGTATATCGCAATACCTCATGACTTCGAGCGTACCGGAATCTTGGAAAAACGCTAACGTAATCCTAATCCATAAGAAAGGGGGCTCCAAAGACTTGAAAAATTATAGACCGATCAGCTTACTGTCCGTTGCCTACAAAGTATTTACTAAGGTAATTGCAAATAGAATCAGGAACACCTTGGACTTCCGTCAATCAAAGGACCAGGCAGGATTCCGTAATGGCTACTCAGCAATAGACGATATTCACACTATCAATCAGGTGATAGAGAAATGTTTGGAATATAACCAACCCTTACATATAGCTTTCATTGATTACGAGAAAGCGTTTGATTCTGTCGAAACCTCAGCAGTCATGGAGGCATTACGGAATCAGGGCCTATTTAAAAATACTGAAGGATATCTATAGGGGCTTCACAGCCACCGTAGTCCTCCATAAAGACAGCAACAAAATCCCAATAAAGAAAAGCGTCAGGCAGGGAGATACGATCTCTCAAATGCTATTGACAGCGTGTTTACAGGTGGTATTCAGAGACCTGGATTGGGAAGAATTGGGGATAAGAGTTAATGGAGAATACCTTAGTAACTTGCGATTCGCTGATGATATTGCCTTGCTTAGTAACTCAGGGGACCAATTGCAATGCACGCTCACTGACCTGGAGAGGCAAAGCAGAAGAGTGGGTCTAAAAATTAATCTGCCGAAAACTAAGGTAATGTTTAACAGTCTCGGAAGAGAACAGCAATTTACAATAGGTTGCTAGGTACTGGAAGTGGTAAGGGAATATATCTACTTAGGGCAGGTAGTGACCGCGGATCCGGATCATGAGACGGAAATAATCAGAAGTATAAGAATGGGCTGGGGTGCGTTTGGCAGGCATTCTCAGATCATGCAACAGCAGGTTGCATTATCCCTCAAGAGAAAAATGTATAATAGTTGTGTCTCACCAGTACTCATCTACGGGGCAGAAACCTAGAGGCTTACGAAAAGGGTTCTACTTAAATTGAGAACGACGCAACGAGCTATGGAAAGAAGAATGATGGGAGTAACGTTAAGGGATAATAAAAGAGCAGATTGGGTGAGGGAACAAACGCGAGTGAATGACAACTTGGTTGAAATCAAGAAAAAGAAATAGGCATGGGCAGGACATGTAATGACGAGGGAACATAACCGATGGTCATTAAGAGTCACGGACTGGATTCCAAGGGAAGGCAAGCGTAGCAGGGGGCGGCAGAAAGTTAGGTGGGGGGATGAGATTAAGAAGTTTGCAGGGACGACATGGCCACAATTAGTACATGGCCGGGATTGTTGGAGAAGTATGGGAGAGGCCTTTGCCCTGCAGTGGGCGTAACCAGACTGATGATGATGATGATGATGATGATGATGATGATGATGGCACCAAAATTCACAGGGTGTCGGAGCTTCAACCTTCGGTGTTCATTAAGGCGAAGTTATTCAAGGCACTCGAAACGAAGACCAAACACACTTATATGGGCAAACTTTTATGCATTTTTCCTGTTTATGCTTTTCACGCAAGCAACAAGTCCAGTGTCCCTCGAAGAGACCATAGAAATTCTGAGCAAGGTAGGTATTTTTAGTGTACAGCTAAAATGAATTTAAAGAAAAAGGGCTTTTCTTGTTTGATTAGTGTTAATTCTATCGTATTTTTTACACAAGAAAGACTCACAGAAAAGCAGTAATCTAACGGGGTCATAATTGCCAGCGTTTTTTTTTTTATTGTTCATGTGAAAGGCGATCGCAAGCTTCTACCTCCTAGGCAACAGATCAGCATATATCCGACATGGGAATGCAACTTATTTTTCAAAGATACAGTATAATAGAATATTTCATTAGTGCAAAGCATTTGCATTATACTGCAGCTTTAATTGCAAATGAGGATCCATACTGAATCAGACAGCAAAAATAAAGAGTGAGGAGGACCACACAAAGTAAGACGGTGAGGCTCGTTGTCGTTCTTTGCTTGTACCGTTCAATTCAGTATAGATCAGCATACCTGTAGTGTAGAAGGGTACTTATTTGTTCATGTTGGCAGCAGTTCATAATAAGTACTTTTTGCCCACAAAGTGAAAAACGAAGGACTAGAAATTTGACGTGCAAGAGTGCGCCACATATACCTACAGTATATTCTGTAGGGGTTCAGGTTTGCCATAACCTGAAGGGCTCAATTTACATGTGGAAATTCGTCCATTATTTCTAGCAGTGGTCGAAATACTCTGTGAACCTGCATCCATTTGTTATGCTGGAAATGACATAAACTGCCAAGAGGAACTGTTGTCAATGCAGGTGGCAAGAAGATATGCAAATGACATTGTTATTGTGTCTCTTTGATCTACTTCCAGCTAAACAGTTTCAGCTCGCGCTTTTTTATAAGTGACACCTATATATATTGATGAACACATGTTGCCATTTTGTGTCAGGCTAGTGTCAAAGGACACCTCACCAGGCCGCATAGCGAATTTCGGTTATATGCTGGAAGTTGTTACTTGCCCTTTAGGGAGCGTTCTGCCGCAATATTTATTCAAATCTGTTCATTAATAGTTGACATAGAAATGTTTTAGTACCACGAACCCATGATTTCAGGAGGCGAGCGCCACTACCAAGAAAGACACTTCACTTGCAGCGTCTAGCCTCCGCAAGCGAAATTCCTTCCATGCGTTCTCCCATGCCGAAGCTGAGCTTCGCGTGGCGCATACGTCACTATCCCCGCCTTCATTTTTTTCCTCGCTTTTTTGCTTTGTGGCGCACCTTTGCTTAGTGTCATGCACGAGCTGTAGCGTTTGTCTCGTTTCGTGCAGCGCACTATTTTGCACGTCGTGCACGAGAACAGCTAATTAGACGTCTAAATCAGTGCTACAGGAACACTGAAGCAGACACAGGTGGTTCACAGAACATTATCGCGTGCTGGAACATCGCAGAAAATGACATAGTTTCGGTGTCTGCTCGCGCGACTGCACGACGTGGGAACTAGCAGACGAAACCGAAGTACATCTCTTGCTGCGCTGTGAAGCAAAACACATACGCATTCATTTGGTTTGTGCGTTTTATTATTTCTGGAAACTTTACTTCTATGGCAAAGAAGTCCGACACGGCTGTGGACGACACGAAGGACGCAGACAAGAAGACGCAGCAGCGTAGGCTTAGCCAGTCACACCAGGAACAGCGTCTAGCCCGAGCCCCACTTCAGTAGCGCTGGCGATCCGGCTGCGGAGCTCGGCACGGCGCATTTATTCTTCCTTACAACTTCCCCCCTCGCTGAAGACGGAGCTGCACAGGAGGCCTAAGGAGTCGTGAGGACGAAGGGCTCGTGATACGGCTTGAGCCGATCTACGTGCACAATTTCGCGGCCTTGGCGACGCAGGTCCGTAGGGGGCGTCAGAGGTTCGATAACGTAGTTCACCGGAGAAGTTTGGCGTAGAACCCGGTAAGGTCCATGGTATCGGTATACAAAGTTGGAGGAGACACCTTGTGTCGAAGTAGGAGGCACCCACAACCAAACAAGAGCGTCAGGCGAAAACTGGTGGTGGGGGCGCCTGTCGTCATGACGAAATTTCTGTAGCGCTTGTTCTTGCGTTGTAAGGGAGCGAGCTAGTTGCCGACATTCTTCTGCATACCGGGCGGCTTCGGAAACCGGTGTACCCTCTGATAAGTCGGGACGGTAAGGGAGAATAGTGTCAATGGGAAATGATGGTTCGCGGCCATATAGAAGAAAGAAGGGAGAAAAGCCCGTCGTTGACTGGGGTGCCGTGTTGTAGGCGTACGTGACATAGGGAAGGATGAGGTCCCAGTTGGTGTGGTTGGAGGCGACATACATCGAAAGCATGTCGCCAAGAGTTCGGTTAAAGCGCTCTGTCAATCCGTTTGTTTGCGGGTGATATGCGGTGGTACAGCGATGAATAATGCGGCATTCAGCGAGAAGTTCTTGAATGACATCGGCGAGAAAGACGCGGCCACGGTCGCTCAGGAGTTCGCGGGCAGCGCCGTGACGTAGAACGAAGCGTTGAAGGAGGAAGGAGGCAACGTCACGAGCCGTCGTGGCTGGCAGAGCGGCCGTTTCTGCATACCTTGTGAGGTGGTCTATAGCTACAATGACCCAGCGATTGCCAGCAGCTGTGTATGGCAGAGGCCCGTAGAGGTCTATCCCAACCCGGTCAAAGGGTCGCGAAGGGCACGGCAAAGGTTGCATTGGCAACCTTTGCATTGGCAGAAGGGCGGCAAGGATCAGGCTCCCGGCGTTGACATTCTGTGCAAGAGCGAATGTACTTTTGCACAAATCTGTACATACCACGCCAATGAAACCTATGACGTAGTCTGGTGTAGGTCTTGAAGAGACCAGCGTGTGCGCACTGAGGGTCGGCGTGGAAAGCGGCGCATACATCAGTGCGGAGCTGCCGAGGTATTACAAGCAGCCGTTTGCGGCCGTCGGAACTGTAGTTACGGCGATAGACAATTCCGTCGCGGATGGCGAAGTGCGAAGCTTGTCGGCGTAACGCTCGGGATAGTGGGCGTGTAGGTGAATTAGAGATGTAATCAATCAAAGATGAAATCCAGGAGTCCTTGCGCTGTTCCAAAGCCATGTCGACAGAAGCGAATGGGAGAAGTGGGTCGTCTAGGACGGACACACTGACAATGTCGGCGGGGACAGGCGAGCGCGAAAGAGCGTCGGCATCGGCGTGCTTCTTGCCTGAGCGGTAGACAACCCGGATATCGTACTCTTGGAGCCTCAGTGCCCACCGGGCTAGGCGGCCGCAGGGATCCTTGAGAGACGACAACCAGCAAAGTGCGTGGTGATCGGTAACGACATCGAAGTACCGGCCGTACAGGTATGGGCGAAATTTTGTGATGGCCCAGATGATCGCGAGACATTCTCTTTCCGTGACGGAATAGTTGGCTTCAGCTTTCGTCAGAGTGCGGCTCGCGTAAGCAACAACATATTCTTGGAAGCTGGGCTTTCGCTGGGCGAGCACAGCGCCAAGACCAACACCGCTAGCATCCGTATGGATTTCCGTGGGAGCTGTTGGATCGAAATGGCGTAGTATCGGTGGTGTTGTGAGCAGGCGACGTAGCGTCGCAAAGGCATCGTCGCAAGCCGGGGACCATGAGGAAAGATTGGGGTCTCCTCGAAGAAGCTCTGTCAGTGGTGCCATGATCGAAGCGAAATTTCGAATAGAGCGGCGGAAGTACGAGCAGAGGCCAATGAAACTGCGCAAGTCTTTTAGTGACGTTGGCCTCGGGAATTCTGTAACAGCACGGAGCTTAGCGGCATCAGGGAGAACGCCGTCCTTCAACACGACATGTCCGAGAATTGTCAGCTTGCGTGCGCCAAAGTGACATTTCTTCAGGTTTAGTTGGAGGCCAGCGTCACTGAGACAGCGTAAAACCTGCTCCAAGCGATGAAGGTGAGTAGGAAAATCTGGTGCAAACACTACTACATCATACAAATAACACAAGCACGTGTTCCATTTGAGGCCTCGGAGAATAGTGTCCATCATCCGCTCAAAAGTCGCGGGCGCGTTGCAAAGTCCGAATGGCATCACACGAAATTCGTATAGGCTATCTGGTGTGATGAAAGCAGTTTTAGGCTTATCTTCTGCAGCCATAGGCACCTGCCAATAACCAGAGCGCAGATCGAGGAAGGAAAAGAACTCTGCGCCTTGTAAGCAGTCTAGGGCGTCGTCGATCCGCGGCAATGGATAAGCATCCTTTCGGGTTATTTTGTTTAGGCGACGGTAATCTACACAAAAGCGGATCGAGCCATCTTTCTAACTAAAACTACTGGCGATGCCCATGGGCTGTCGGATGGTTCAGTGACACCACGCTTTAGCATGTCACCTACTTGCTCGTCAATGACGCGCCGTTCGGTCTAGGATACGCGGTATGGTCGCTGCCGTAGCGGTGAGTGAGAACCGGTGTCAATCCGGTGACACACAGTCGTCGTCCGGCCCAGAGAAGTGGTATGGCTGTCAAAAGCAGGACGAAATTTATCGAGGAGACGAAGAAGGTCATGGCGTTGCTTGGGGTCTAAGGCATTGTCGATGACATGGTTGAAAACGTCTTCAGGCGATGTGGCAGTCACGGGACTACAGTAGAGGGTGTTGACTTCTGACGATCCAATAGGAAGTTGCAACGTGGTAATGGTGTCGTAAGGCTCCACAGTGCCGAGAGATTCACCGCGAAGCAACGTAATCGGGAACGGGAAGTAATTGTATACAGGAAGGTGAGTCGCGCCAGCTTGAAGGCCAAGCAGCGCAGTTGGGAGTGGTGAGAGGTGGCGATGAACGAAAGCAGTCGAAGGTATAAAGAGTACAGTGGCGTCGGAGGCAACTGAACACGATACAGATGCCAGAACGGATGCGTGTGGAGGTATTAGGATGTCGTCAGCGAGGGACAACTTGGTGCAGGAAAGCGAAACGTCATCAAATATGGCATTGCCAAGCGAAGAGAAGGCGACTTTTGCACGGGAGCAATCAATAACAGCTTGGTGACGGGAGAGAAAGTCCCAACCTAAAATAATATCGTGGGAACAGTGGGGAAGAATGACGAACTCGACTGTGTAGAGCACACCTTGAATTTCAAGTCTGGCGGTACACGCAGCCACCGGCTGGACGTGCTGTGCTGTGGCCGTGCGGAGTAAAGGACCGAAGAAAGGCGTCGTGACTTTTCGTATTGAGCGGCAAAGTTTTTCGGCAATTACAGATATGGCGGCACCTGTGTCAATGAGGGCAAGCACAGAGACTCCTTCAACAGCGACATCAATAACGTTAGGCGGCGAAAGAAGAGGGCTTAAGCGTTGCGGCGATGACGCAGTTCTTGCCTCAGGAACTGCGCCACTTAGTTTTCCGTGTCAGCAGGAGAGGGGCGTCGACGCATCGGGGAGAGCGAGCGACGACGAGGAGAAGGAGAACGGCGGTCAGAAACTTGACGAAGGCTTGGGCGGGGAAGGGGTAAATCGCGGTCAGGAGCGTAAGGCAACGGATGGTCGTACGCGGCTGTGCGTGGGTCGTCACGTGGATGAAGTGGACGGCGGCGGCACAGGCGCGCAACGTGACCGGGAATACCGCACGAATATCAGATGGGCCGATTGTCCGCTGTACGCCAGGGATTAATTACTCGATGGACTGGAGGTGGTGGCGGCGTGGGGATAGAAACAGGGCTAGGCATCAGAGGCGGAGCCCGGAAGGTCGGTGGTCGTGGTCGTGCGACGGCGTCGGCGTAAGCCAATGGGGCGGTGAGTTGAGGCGCCCGTTCCAGAGGAAGGACCTCGGACACTTGTTCTTCTATAACGTGTCGTGGGGTCGGACTAAGGGACGAACTTGACTCCGGTGGGTTGGAGATGAGGGAGAGCTGGCGAGCAACTTCTTCCCAGACGAAAGCCTTGATTTGCGAGAGGAGGGTGGCATCTGGAAAAGGAGAGGTCAAGCCGGACAACGATTCCTGATGGGGAACAGGATGGCGGGTGAAGAGGCGTTGACGGCGGAGCTCGTCATAGCTTTGGCACAGTTCAATAACTTGGGCAACAGTAGAGGGGCTCTTTGAGATGAGCATCTGAAACGCGTCCTCGTCGATACCCTTCATAATATGCTTGATTTTATTGCACTCAGTCATGGATGCATCGACGCGTTTACAGAGATCGATGACATCTTCGATGTAGCTGGTAAAGTTCTCACCAGGCTGCTGAGAGCGCGAGTGCAGACGCTGTTCGGCACGAAGCTTTTGAACAGCAGGGCGGCCGAAAACCTCGCTGAACTTTGTCTTGAACACCGTCCAGCTTGGGGCTTCACGTTCGTGGTTCCGAAACCACAAGTGGGCAATTCCGGTGAGGTAGAAAGGGACGGTGGTCAATTTCGTGATGTCATCCCATTTGTTGTTCCGACTGACGCGTTCGTATAATGAGAGCCAGTCATCAACGTCGTGGTCTTGAGTGCCGCTGAAGATAGGAGGGTCCCGCTGGCGGAACGTGCCGGAGCATACGGTAGACTGGGGAGCAGGTGGTGGTAAGCTCGTGGCGCTTTCGGTGGTCATGATGGCAGGGAGAATCCGGCTGCGCAATTCCAGGATTGCGGGAGGCCCAGCAAACCTCCACCAATTATGGCAAAGAAGTCCGACACGGCTGTGGACGACACGAAGGACGCGGACAAGAAGACGCAGCAGCGTAGGCTTAGCCAGTCACACCAGGAACAGCGTCTAGCCCGAGCCCCACTTCAGTAGCGCTGGCGATCCGGCTGCAGAGCTCGGCACAGCGCACTTCTTCCTTACACTTCGTCTATTGAAGCAACAGGGGCCGTATAAGGGAAAACTATTCCAATATGTTTTTATTGCAATCTCCTGACGTCACATTTGCGTAACCGCCGACGCAAGCATCGAGCGGTCAACCGCAGGGTTGTCTGAACAAACCAATAAAATGCTCCCCTCGTTCATAGGAGGTCACTTCTCTTTGTTTGAAAAACGAATAACATTGCTTGCACTGAGCGGCTTGTCTTATCTAATTGGCACAAAGAGGCGAGAAGCATGCTCAAGTAGAGAGGGATTATCAAACCATTGTTAGATACGGACTCTTTTCCTGGCATCACTCGAGTTCCCCTACCATATCGAATCGCCATCGCATTCCAATTATGGTGCGCAGAAGCGCGTCTAACATGTTCCCGGACCTGTAAGACAAGTTCGTGACCCCCACCTCGTGCCGCGCACGTCAAACTATTGTCCCCACCCCCTGCTTGACTCTTCCCGAAAGTGGAACTGGAGGCTAGCACGGTTCCAGGTAATCTTGGTATCGAGCAAAGCTGTTTTGCAGCTCTAAAGGCCCGCTCACACTACTACGAAAATTCGGCGAGCGAAGCGGATTCTCTCGCCGAAAAAAAGAGCGTGTTCTCATCTGTTCACGCGCGCATCGGCGGATCCGCCGCCGCTTCTCGCTTTTCCGCGACGACAGTGAGATTTCGCCGCAGTTTCTTTCTTGGTTTCGCGACTTCGCGAACGAGACGAGAGTTCACGTGAGTGCCTCTCGTTCGCGGGCTTTTGTTGCGTCTGCTCGTATTTCGCCGTTGCTGGGTTTCCAGCTGCGAGATACTGAGCACAGCACGATGGTGTTACGTTTCGCCTACGACGCGCGGTATAGCCGGCGCGGATGCAACGGACGCCGGGGCTTCGTTCAAAGCGGCGGACATTTTGGCCCGTTCGGAGCTGCCGCAAAGCCTCCCCGCCAAGCGTGTCCAGGCGTGTTTCAGTGCCACGTGTCTTCGTGTGTGCGTGTGTGTGTGTGTGCCCACGCTTGTCAAAGCGCGGCAGCCGGGGAGAGGAGCTCCCCAAGTGTGAAGCGAGGAGGTCTGATCGGCGCCGGCTCGGCGATGCGTCACTACACTCGTCTCAACATGTCTCCCAGCCTGTCCGGTCCCAGAGTCACGTGGTCTCATCCCGAGACGTTCCTTCTTGCCCTCAACTCCGAGAGTATAAGAGCAGCTGCCCCCGGACGCCGAGAGAGAGGCTCCGATTTCTTCCGTTGAGTTACGTGCTCTCCCGTCTCTCCACTTCGGTCGACCTGACCGCCCGCTCTTTTGCGATGCTAGAATAAACAAGTTGTTCTGTTACCAGTCGACTCATGCTTTGCCGGGACCTTCGGATGCTTCCAGTTGTGCCCCAGGCCGCCAGGCCAACGCTACCCTTGGGGCTTGCGACCCATTTGCAACAACGGGCGTCAGCACTGAGGTTGCAACAAGTCGTGCCAGCGGTGCGATTTACAACAACGGCTGGTAGCGGTGAGATCGCGACAACGGAGGCCAGCAGCGAAGATATGCAGTTGACTGTATGCTGAGCAGCACAACGACCATCCGGGAGCAGTGCAACGAGCCCTGTGTGATGACTGGTTGCCTGCAGCGGAACGACTGCGCTGAATTCTTGGCTGCGAGGTTTGGTGAGTGCGGGACTTTCTTCTGAGTTTTGCCAGGCTTTTGTTAGTGTCAGAAACAGAGCTGGTAATTGTGGTTGTCGTTGCTGCCGGGTTAGTTTGCGGCAAGACAATAGAAGGCAGTAGAGAAAGCAGCATTCAGAGCAGCCATGGATTTGAAGTCGTTGCGCAAACCGAAATTGCTGGAGCTTGCAAGAGAGTTGGGTCTGGATGTCTCAGACAAACTCAGAAAACCAGAACTGCTAAGGGCTATTCTTGAGTTAGAAGCTGAGGATGACGAGCTGTCGGAATGCCTTGAGACCATTGAGGAGAGGGAGACGACAAAAAGACAGAAGCGCGAACTTCAAGAGCAAAAAGAGAAACAGGAGCGCGAACTTAAAGAACAGAAACAGGAGCGCGAACGAAAAGAGCAGAAAGAAAAAGAAGAGCGCGAACACGCTTTGGAAATGAAGCTTCTCGAGATAGAGATGGAACGCGCTCGTAATGGAAGTCAGGCACACGGTGCAGGAGAACGAGTATTGTTCAAAATGACTGACCTGATGCGGCCGTTTAAGCTTGGAGAGGACATTGGTTTGTTCCTGGTTAACTTTGAGCGAACGTGCGAGAAGCAGGGGTTCTCTCGGGAAACGTGGCCACAGCGCTTGCTCACTTTGTTACCCGGCGAGGCGGCCGACGTAGTCGCTCGCTTGAAGAGAGAGGAGGCAGAGGATTTCGACCAAGTGAAATCGAGTCTGCTAAAAAAGTACAGGCTGTCCGCGGAGGCGTTCTGTCGGAAGTTTCGGGAAAATGAGAAAGGCAAAAGTGAGTCATATACAGAGTTTGCCTACAGGCTTATGTCAAACATGCAGGAGTGGCTCAAAGAAGAGAAAGCGTTTGGTGACCACGAGAAAGTTCTGCAGTGTTTCGGGCTAGAACAGTTTTATAGTAGGTTACCTGAGAACGTGCGGTACTGGGTCTTGGATAGGCCAGACGTTAGTACGGTGGCTCGAGCCGCTGAGCTAGCCGAGGAGTTTGTGACGCGTCGGGCTCGCGGAGCTAAGGACGGTCAAAAGGGTGAATTTGGCTCCAAGTTTGAGAGGCCGAAGTTCACGCCCATGAGAGCAAAGGGGGACTCACGTAGTGCGGATGCGAGTGAAAGCAGTCCGACCGAACGTAAGGAGACGGCGGCAGCCGAAGCCGAACGCAGAAAGCGGTTCGAGACGAGGCAAGCGCGCGTTTGTTATACGTGCCAGAAGCCGGGTCACTTTTCGGCGCAGTGTCCAGAAACAAAAACAAAAGTCGTGTTTTTGTCATTATGCAGCACTGACGAGAACATGAAGCTTCTCGAGCCTTACATGCGAGACCTCCTCGTGAACGGGAAAGAGTGCCGAGTGCTTCGCGATTCCGCAGCTACGATGGATGTAGTTCACCCCTCTTACGTAGAATCCGATATGTTCACGGGCGAGTGTGCATGGATCAAGCAAGCCGTGGAAGCTCATAGCGTGTGTCTGCCCGTAGCAAAAGTGCTTATTGAAGGACCTTTCGGAGCGCTTGAGACGGAGGCCGCAGTGTCATCTATGCTGCCCCCCCAGTACCCGTACCTATTCTCGAACAGGTCCGATCACCTCCTGCGCGAGAAGGGGCTTTTGTTTGGTGAGGCTAGCGTTCAGGCCTTAACCAGATCAAAGGTTCGGGAGCTCGCTGCAAAGGCGGTAGTTGCGGGGCCGACGTTGTCGAACGATGAGAAAGGGTCAGAGGCGCAGCAAGCTGATATTCAGAGCACGCCCGAACTGAATAAAATTGAGCCTGTAGCGTTAAAGGCACCAGATACTGGAGAGGAAATTCCCGATGCGGGAAAGTTAGAAGAGCTATCTGCAGATTTGCTCATCGCGCCTACGTCAGACGGACTTAATAGGTTGCTAAAAGTCAGCAGGGCGGCTTTGATAGCCGAGCAAAAAAAGGATGGCAGCCTAGAAAACATACGCTGCATTGTCAAGGAAGGTATCGCCAAGAAAAATGCTCGCTTTGTGGAAAGAGGTGGGGTCCTGTACCGGGAGTATCTAGACCGCAGGGGAGTGGAGTTCGATCAGCTGATCGTGCCTCAGTGCTATCGTCAGGATCTGTTACGCTTGTCGCATGGGGGTTCGTGGTCCGGACACCTAGGATTTAAGAAAACTAAGGACCGTCTCTTGCAAGAGTACTGTTGGCCAGGGTGTTTTCGGGACGCAGACCACTTTGTGAAGACATGTGACACCTGTCAGCGGGTGGGCAAACCAGGGGACAAATCGAGGGCGCCGTTGAAGTTGGTACCTATCATTACGGAGCCTTTTAGACGGCTCGTTATTGATACAGTGGGACCTCTGCCGGTAACAGCCACGCGGTACAGACACATTTTGACTGAGATCTGCCCAGCGACAAAGTTCCCTGAAGCAGTGCCACTTAAAGAACTCAGCTCAGTTGAGATAGTCAATGCACTACTGTCCATATTTGCGCGAGTTGGTTTTCCTGCGGAAATCCAGACAGATCAGGGCACAGTGTTTGCTAGCCCTTTGACGACAGCCTTTCTCGAAAGGTGTGGGGTAAAGCTGTTAGACAGCTCAGTGTACCACCCACAGTCGAATTCCGTTGAGAAGCTCCACTCCGTCATGAAGCGCGTGTTGAGAGCATTGTGGTTTGAACAACAAACTGACAGGGAGCTGTGTCTGCCTGGGGTGACGTTGGCATTAAAGACCGCGCCGCATGCGGCTACGGGGTTTTCGCCAGCTGAGCTAGTGTACGGTCGCTCGCTGCGATCTCCGCTTCGCATGCTTCGAGACGGATCACTGCCCTCTCCAATGGCTGCAGACCATCTCTTCCACAAATGGCCGCCTCCTGCGCTGGAGCCTCGCTTTGCAACAACATTCCTTTGAGGTGCGTTACAAAAAGGGGAGTCTCAACGGTAACGCCGATGGCTTAAGTCGAAGCCCCTAACGTAGGAATAAGCCTCAAAATTGTTTGTTACTGATGTTTTTCTTCCTGAGGCAGGGTTTTTAACATATTGCTTTTGTGTAGTGTTTCAAAGTGATGATGTGCTTTCTAGTGCAATTTTCCGATTTGTGGACGCGTTCTGAGTGCTGCTAAACTACTGTAAGGAACCAGGCAGTAGTATAAAAGGGGAAAGAGCCTGGCAGGGCTTAGTGAGGGTTGTGCCGTGCTTGCTGACTGAGCGGTTGAGTTTTAGTTCTAACGCTTGCCGGGAACGAGAACAAAAATGTCAACTCTCCCGAAGTCACTTTGCAGTGTCCTGTGTGAACCTGAACGAGAGAACGAGGCCTTCTCTGTGCGCTGCGCTCAAGAAACGCCGAAGGACGACCGACTTCGGTTATGAGCATCATCAAGCGACATCCCTCCGGACAGCGGATGCAGTCCCCTGACCATCGGGATCTCCTTCCCCCGGCGGGGCGGTCTGTTACGTTTCGCCTACGACGCGCGGTATAGCCGGCGCGGATTCAACGGACGCCGGGACTTCGTTCAAAGCGGCGGACATTTTGGCCCGTTCGGAGCTGCCGCAAAGCCTCCCCGCCAAGCGCGTCCAGGCGTGTTTCAGTGCCACGTGTCTTCGTGTGTGCGTGTGTGTGTGTGCCCACGCTTGTCAAAGCGCGGCAGCCGGGGAGAGGAGCTCCCCAAGTGTGAAGCGAGGAGGTCTGATCGGCGCCGGCTCGGCGATGCGTCACTACACTCGTCTCAACATGTCTCTCAGCCTGTCCGGGCCCAGAGTCACGTGGTCTCATCCCGAGACGTTCCTTCTTGCCCTCAACTCCGAGAGTATAAGAGCAGCTGCCCCCGGACGCCGAGAGAGAGGCTCCGATTTCTTCCGTTGAGTTACGTGCTCTCCCGTCTCTCCACTTCGGTCGACCTGACCGCCCGCTCTTTTGCGATGCTAGAATAAACAAGTTGTTCTGTTACCAGTCGACTCATGCTTTGCCGGGACCTTCGGATGCTTTCAGTTGTGCCCCAGGCCACCAGGCCAACGCTACCCTTGGGGCTTGCGACCCATTTGCAACAACGGGCGTCAGCACTGAGGTTGCAACAAGTCGTGCCAGCGGTGCGGTTCCAACAATGGCGAGCTTTTCAGAAGACGAGGAAATGTCGGAAGAAGAAAGTGTCACGATTCTTCTCTGCAACTCAATGATGGCTATGCTTCAAGAGCTGCGACGGGCTGAGCAACCAAGATCGCGGTGGCGGCGACGACGGTGGTGGGTCCGCCCGTCCTTGCAGGAGCGGGATAGGTTGGGACAGGCCAGCATTCTCTCTCCACTGCATGAATCGTTAGAAAACTTTACGCTCACCGTTGTAGCACAGAAAATTTTCTATTGTAACACTGCTCTACTCTCGCGGTGCCATCAGTGTCGCGCGTGCATGCCTGCGCCGGCATTCGAACGGCGCACGAGCTGAGCATGCACGGCATAAGAGCAAGCAGCGGCGCGGGAAAAATGTTTGCTGACGTTTGACGGAGAATATGCATAAAAGCAAGGTACTGGCAATAAGAAAGTCTTGTCGCTCCGGCATCGGCGTGAGTAAGCGTGAATAGCAGTTTTACTTACCACTCACTCCTATTTCTTTCCCGATCCTGTCCCATAGCCGCTCTTTGTAGGCAGTGTCCTTGAAATTCAAGTGCCTTTTGTCGTACAATATGGGGTGCTGCTTAATTGCATCGATGAGTATTTCCACCGAGGAGGCCGGTCGCCGAAACAAGCTGGCTGCCATGTTGAAATCAGACGGGTTTTGACGTCAAAAACGCAACTTCCGGTGCCGGCGAAAGCGGGAAAAATTGGTCCTGGACCGATTGCCTTTACCGCGCTGCTTTCCCCTCTCCTCAGCGTCAAAAGCGGCCGAATCCGCTTCGCTCGCCGGATATTTCGTGTAGTGTGAATGGGCCTTAAGAGGTCGTTCGAAGAACAACCCGTCTCCTCCAGCTGAGCACTTGCAGGCCGTGAGGCAACGCCGGTGACAAGTCACCAGTCCGACAGTGGAGCACTTGAAGCAACCCCATCTGCCGAATGTGACGACACTTACAAGGGCGCCTACCATTGGGGGAAAATGACGACACCTGAGCGGGCTCGACGATTGCCCGAAAGTAACGTGACCCCGAGACACCGAAGGGGTTAAAAGCGAGAGACAGGAAGCAGAGAGATGCAGTCATTCATTTATGTTCTCGTTCTTCTTGCCACAGACCGCCGCGTGCGATTTGCTGCAGGCCGTCAATGACTTTTTGACTGTTAATTACTTCGTGGTGTTACGGTAAATAATGTAAAAAAACGTTCAGTTTCATCTCAAAATCCTCCTGGACGTCGGCCAACTCACGCACTCAACGGCAAGATCCAATAACTGGTGGCAGCGATAGGGATGAACCTTCGTCCAAAGAAGACCTGAGGAACCTGGAACAGCGATAAGGATGAACCTTCGTCCAAAGAAGTCCTGAGGAACTGCGAACAGCGAAGAAGGAAGAGCCTTCGACCCAGGGAGTCCTGAGGAAACCGGAACAGCGCTAAGGATGAACCTTCTTCCAAAGAACTGCTGAGGAACTGGGAACAGCGAAGAAAAAAGAGCCTTCGACCCAGGGAGTCCCGATGAACCCGAAACGCTGATAAGGATGAGCCTTCGTCTAAAGAAGTCTTGAGGAACTAGGAACAGCGAAGAAGAAAGAGCCTTCGACCCATGGAGTCCTGAGGAACCGGGAACAGCGAAGAAGGAAGAGCCTTCGTCCAAAGAAGTCCTCAGGAACTGGCAACAGCGATGAAGAACGAGCCTTCGACCCAGGGAGTCCTGAGGAACCGGGAACAGCGAAGAAGGAAGAGCCTTCGTCCAAAAAGTCCTCAGGAACTGGCAACAGCGAAGAAGAACGAGCCTTCGACCCAGGGATTCCTGAGGAACCGGGAAACAGGGGACCGATGAACCTAGTGGCGTGGTGCTGCATCCGTGGGTGAGCGCGGGGTTTTTTTCCTTTGGTTCGCCAGACTTCAAATTTTGCGTGTTTATTTTGATATTTCTAGGTATTGGGAATTTGTTGCATATTTTGCGTTTGCACAAATTATTTAAGAAAAACAGTTCTAACCACCAGTCGGGGCAGCTGCCATGAATCTTAGAAGGTTCACGAAGTCAGACTTTTTGTTATTGTGCGACGATTTGGGAGTTGAGGCGGACGAACAGCTGAAAAATCCGGCTATCATAAACGGAATTAAAGATAGTGGCAATGATGATGAAAGCATTAAGATTGCTTGGAAGGTGATACAAGAAACACGAGAGCGTGAGCGTCAAGAACGTGAGCGTGAGAGCAAGCGAAAACGGGAAAAGCATGAGAAAGAGATGGCAGCATTGAAAAAACAGGTACAAGATTTGCGGCAATTAAACGCACAAGGACAACGGCTGCCTGAAAATTCTGTAGGTTGTACAGAGCAAAAAAAATGAGGAAGTATCTAGCGGATTTTCGCCAAAGCCGGCGACAGAAGTAGTGCCTGTGAGATTAGCAGCACATTCATAGGTGAACGGAAAAGGCTAGCTGCTAACGATGCCTGCTGCTAACAGCGGCCGTTAAATGCCGTAGTGAGAGGTACGAGGCGATTTGCCAACACAGCACTGGAGAGACAGCTAGGCCATCTGGGAATGAATCGGAACAGTCACCGCGCGTGTGCGTCGCATGTAATGTTAACGAGGCTGTTAACAATATACAGAGTACTGTTTACCCGACAGACACGTGCACCCATTTCGAGTCAGATCTGCGTGCAGAAGTGCAGTGCCAGCTGGATGATGCACTTCAGGGCATTTCGCAGGATTCCGAGCTGCGTAGCTCAAGGGAAGACAACTGCATTGTTCAGGGATTGGTGCAGCTGTCCGCCAGTCTAGGTAGCCAAGAGAGCGATGATTTAGTTATGAATCATTTGGACTGTGCGGGTGAGACAGCGATCGAGACCGACCATCTGTGTGCCGATGCACAGGGTGAACTGGGCAATGCAGTAGAGGACAGTTCGCAAGAGTGCGAGTTGCATAGCTCGAGTAAAGACTGCTGCATTGTTCTAGAGTCGTTTGAGCTGTCCGCCAGTCGAGGCAAAGAGAGAGATGATTTAAATGAATATCACTCAGACTCTGTGGGTAGGAGAATGATCCGAGCCGACGAGATGTGTACCGGCCAGCATGAGGCGCGAGAAGGCGGCATGAAAGGGAGTTCGAGGAACAAGCGCCGCAGAAAGAAGCGTGATAAAGATCGGAATGCGGTGAATAATGTAGCGCAGCCAAAGACGGCGACAGACGCAAAAAGCCAGCGCATGAGGAAGAGAACGATTTGGTCGACGTTGACGCATCAAGCACGTTCGAGCCACCAGTCAAAAAAAGACCGAGAAGCATCTTCTGCGCGGACGCGGAAAAAGGGCACGGGTCAGTTATGTTCGTCGTCGTTCCGCCGTTCTTTTCGGGGTGCAGCATGTAGTGCGAAGGAGCGCAAGGTGGCAAGACGAGACGAGGTGGTAGGGAGTCATTACGCGGTCAGTCGAGTCCAGGATGAAAGCCTAGCGTCAGGAAGCAAATTGGCAAGACACTGTAACATCTTGAAGGAGCTGATAGGGTGTCGGTTCTTTTGTTGTTCCTGGGTAGCCAGAATAGCTTTCGAAGCACGATCACCTCGAGTACGGCTCAACAGTATGCGTATGTCATAAAAGTTTGGAACGGGAGACTAAGAGAGCTTCCGTAGAAGCAAAACGTGTTGTTTTATTTTTGAGCATATGAAAATTTTCGCGATTTGAGACTAGAGCTTCTTTGAATATGTCAAATATGAGCTTTGTTTATGTTTTCGGTTGAGAAGCTCCGAGATTGGAAAAATGCGTTTTATGTAAACATTTAGTTTCGCGAGGGGTTAATTAATGAGTAGATTGGCTTTTTTCTTGGGAGTAACCTGAAGCGTCAAGATTATCGGTGAGAGGCCTATGGTAACGCGCGTGTTTATTAGGCAACCTTCTTTCTTTATAAGCATTTTCGAATTTGTAGGTTTTCAGAAAGTGCGAAATTTGCACTGAGAAGCGTTCTTAGTTCCATTAGCGCGTATCCTGTCCGGATGGAAGGGAGCAGAATGTTTATGACTGGGTCGCTCGTGTGTGTTGAGGACGGCCGCCTTCTGACTTTTCTAGTAAGCGAGCATGGAACTAGTTATTAGAAGACGCATTTTTAAGGTTTCTGCGGAGTGCGTAAGTTACCCAAGTTTATTTTTTCGTTTAAAGTACGTGTCCTGTATGGACTAGAGGAAGAAACGTTAGTAAGCGTGATAAAACATTTGCGTACGACGCAAGTACGCGCTCTGAATAGGGACCACACAGCTAGCGCGATTGTGATTACGTACCTGTGGAGTTGACCAGACTGTTCAGTGGCACCAGTACGTGCGATAAGTACGCCACTGCTATAGGGTAAGAACAGGCTGCTGAAGTTAGGTTCGGGTATGGGTGGTTGGAACTGCTTTATCAAAATTGGGAGAAGGAAAAAAAAAAAACAGGGTTGACTTTGACATAGTAATAACTTGGCGAGTCAGGGGTGAATTGCGTGCGCTTGCACGTGATGCAGAGCTATGAAGTTTCGTTTGTTTTTCGTGCGTCCTCCAGGGCACGGGAACCCCAAATTCTTCTCACGAGGCTAGTCACCAGTATCCTACGAGTTCCATCAGCGTTCCTCATGGCCATCGAATTGAGTTCAGAGGCCATTCCGAACCACCGGGGCGAGGAGGAGCTGCTAGATACGGACCCTTTTCCTGGCATCACTCGAGTTCGCCGACCACATTCAACCGCCGTCGCATTCCAATTAAGGTCCGCAGAAGCGCGTCTAACACGTTCGCGGGCCTGTCAGGCAAGTTGGCGACCGCAGCCTCGTGCGCCGCCCGTCAACCTATTGTCCCGAGCAAAGCTGTATTGCAGCTCTAAAAGGTCTTTCGAAAAACAACCGGTCTCCTCTAGCTGAGAACTTGCAGGCAATGAGGCAAGACCACTGTCGGCCATGAGGCAACACCACTCCAAGGGCTCCATTGTCGGACAGGTGACAAGTCACCTCTCCGACAGTGGAGTTTTTGTAGCAACCCCATCTGCTGAATGTGACGGCACTTGCACGGGCTCCTACCATTGGAGGAAAAGGACGACACCTGAGCGGGCTCGACGATTGGCTGAAAGTGACGTGACCCGGAGACACTGAAGGGGTTAAAAGCGAGAGACAGGGAGCAGAGAGATGCAGTCCTTCATTCATTTTTTCGTTCTTCTTGCCACAGGATGCAGCGTCCGATTTGCTGCAGGCCGTCAATGATTGTATGACTGTTAATTACTTTGTGTTATTACTGTAAATAATGTAAACAAACCTCCAGTTTCATCTCAAGATCCTCCTCAACGTCGGCCAACTCCCGCACTCAACGGCAAGAAACAATACCATCGAATTCGAGACTAATTACTCTATTTGCCGACTGGACCCTTGAACTCTTCATTTTTTGGACCTCCTCAACTATTTTAGTATGCCCAAAAGCGCGTACGCCACAAAGAAATATGTAAGAGTCATCAAAATTTGAAAAGTTCTATGGTGGGCCTAGCTTGATTTTTATGACATGCTTTGCAAGTTTGTGTTGCCTAAGTACTTGCCATGAACAATTGGTCACTGCTACATAAAGAGATAAAGGCTATTGCATTTATCCCTTGCTGAAGTCATTTCTCTACCTTCTGTATGCTGTTTGCGTGCTGCAAGAATACGGCTTTTTATAGACTTAGTCAAAGTTATCAGAATTTTAATGTACACTTGGGTCGTCAGCATAGATTATGAATGAAGCCTGTTGCGATATGTTTACGATACCATTATTAAACGGATTAAATAACAAGGGTCCTAACACATTGCCCTGACGAACACTTGCTTTCACAGTTTGTCGCTGAGAATTCTTCGTTCACTTCCACAGTGTGCTTTCGAGTCATTAGGTATGACGTCATAAAATTTAAGGCCAAGCCACGAAATCCGCGACGCTCCAATTCAGCTAATATTGTCAGGTGATTTAATGAATAAAAAGCTTTCGAAAAGTCGACAAAAATGCCTGTAATGAGTTGTTTGCCTTCAAAAGCCTTAATGATAATTTACTTTAGCTTTAATAGTGCTAAATCTGTGGACAGTTCTTTCCTGAAGCCATATTGAGAAGGTGATATTACCAAGCGCTTCTCGCAAAAGTAATGCATCGGCGTAAAAATGATTTTTTTTCATACCGTTTCGGAAATACAGGTAGCACTGAAATTGGTCCGAATCAATTCTCCGAACTGTACGGCATGCAACGAGACAGGAGACATTGAGCACTTTTTGTGGTCCTGCCAGCAATTCCAAGATGAAAGAGACACTCTCCTGCAAAATCTGCCAAACAAGGACCTTCCGCATGTGCGCCTGCAACACCTTATATTTCCCGAGGGATCAGTTATAGCCCGCAAAGAAACTTCACGTCTCCTCATCGAATTCTTAAGAGATACGGGTTTGATGGACATATGGTGAAACCCTTCAGCGGTATTGTGCGAGACGCTCGGGCGGAGCAATTGCCGGCCTTGTTCGTCAGGCTAAACCCGCCTGTTGCTACAATTCACCACCACCACCACCACCATCCGTAATTGCATTGGTCATTTTATCTCCTGATTTAATGACAACTACCACTTTGGCGTGCTCCATATTATCCGGGAATGACCAATGGTACGTTAAGGATATGTGTAAGGAAGGATATAACGTTTTCCACGACGAACTTGATTGGTTGACTTTAAAAACACGTTGGCGGGCTGGTTGGTTAGAATACATGGTAGAGTGTCTAAGCGCGACTGAACGAGAACGTAGAAAGATACACAGACACAGTGCTTCGCTTTCAACTATAGGTTTTATTTTCGCACGCATCGATAAATATGTAGCCTACAAGCGGAAACAAATGTGAGAGAAAAAAGAACATTCAGTGGTACATTTTGATGAACCGTACACGTGTGCAAGGCATGGCGAAAACATATGCAGCAATGGTCACAAATATTAACCGAGCAATCATATCTCCTTTTCAGATAGTGACACTGAAGGCTTGCTAACGCACCTTTCCTCTAATTTTGCAATTTCGTAGGCCTCCACAATCTCCCTTGTCATCCTGCTATGAGCCCTATACAGAATCGAAGTACTTTCAAACGTTTGTTTCCAGGAAGAATCTCGGCAATGAATACCCAAATGACCCGAGATTACCCTAGTGAAGTTATATCGAAATTGTTGAATTTTTTCAAAAACTGTCTAGACAGGAACCTGTCTAAACTTTTTTGTCTAGGTTTCAAAGCGCAGAGGAGGCTGCTACGTTCTTATATGCTCCTGCAATATGGGATCCCAGTCGCGTTAATATTATTAGTTCACTTGAAGTAGGTCTACTCGTTTCATTCTAAATATAAGCGTATTGCGAATATAACATCAATGAACACTAACCTAGCGCTTATTTCAGTAGCTAACCGCCGTAAAGTTGCCCGTCGTCCGCTATTTAAATTATGGGGTTTTACGCGCCAAAACCACTTTCTGATTATGAGGCACGCCGTAATGGAGGACTCCGGAAATTTCGACGACCTGGGGTTCTTTACCGTGCACCTAAATCTAAGTACACGGGTGTTTTCGCATTTTGCCGCCAATGAAATGCGGCCGCCGAGGCCGGGATTCGATCCCGCGACCTCGTGCTCAGAAGCCCAACACCATAGCCACTGAGCAACCACGGCGTGTGTCGTTCGCTATTTCACACACATCTTAAACTACAGCTTTACAAGTCTCTAATGTGCTCGAAACTTCAATATGCATCTGCAATATGGGATCCCAGTCCCGTTAATCTTGTTACTTCACTTGAACGAGTAAAAAGTGGGTCAACTCGTTTCATTCTAATTATAACTATATTGCGAGTATAATCTCAGAAAAACTAACCTAGCACTTATTTCAGTATCAAGACCCCGTAATGTTGCCCGTCGTTGCTATTTCACACACATCTTAAACTACAGCTTTACAAGACTCTAATGTGCTCGAAACTTCAATATGCATCTGCAATATGCGATCCCAGTCGCGTTAATCTTATTACTTCACTTGAAGTAGTGAAAAGTAGGTCTACTCGTTTCATTCTAACCAAAAGCGTTTTGCGAGTATAACCTCAATGAAAACTAACCTAGCGCTTATTTAAGTAGTTAACCGCCGCAAAGTCGCCCGTCTTTCGCTATTTCGCGAAAATTTTACATCACATGCCACTTCACGTCGAGTTCATACTGCGGTCTCCGCACATTCCAAACTGCGTCGACCCTCACTGTTTATCGGACGCTGCGATCCATGGCGCTGACGTCGTCACCGCAGTTTACGCCGAGCCGCAACGGACGGGCGGGCACAGGGCCTCGAGTCCACTTTTCGACGAATTAGGGCGCCCCGACTGGACGAATGTGGGCTTACAGATTTCCCTGGTCTGGGGATCTAGGGAGGACAGAGGGGGTTAAAGCAGATTTTTTCGGCTCCTCAGGGTGCTTCACGTCAGTCATGCTATACTGATGAGATGTAACGTTCTCCACTCTTCATGTAGATATTGTAAATAAATCCAGTACGCCAGGTTATCAATGAGAACACGTTGCTCCCTTCAACAACGTTCTTGGCGTGGATAACGGTGGTGGGTAACTGACATTCACCATTAGTTGGGCGTGGTTGTCATCACATGTTTAGCGTAGATGAGTGGCACGACGGCATGAGCCAACTACCACTTTTTACATGACAGACCCCAACTCTCACACTGCTCGCTCACATTCCAGTCTAATTATTGTGGTATCGCGTTTTGATTTTCCTTTTAATTTGCGTTTCTCTTCTTCGAATAAGAATTTTCTTGAGCTACCCACTACCGGCCGACTCTTCGCCTATCCCCCTAGGTGGATTACGAGCCATAAAAGAGGACCACCACCACCAGCGCCATCATCATCATGTGCTACCAAAAAAAGGATCAGAAGAAGAGGCAGAAGAAGAAGATTCCTCTAACGGCTACGTCGTGCTCCACGCAAACGCGCGTATCCCATGCCCTCTGAGCAGTCGGAAGGCGCCGTTCAAGTAAGCAACCTTACTTCAATAACACGTTATTGTCCGTTGCGATTTAGGGACCCAATTTCTGATGGGTAGACAGTTGCGGGATAGTTATAATCCACTGCACTTCGAAAGGCGCTGCGCAGTAGTTGTTCCTGCGACAATGCTTCGGTAAAATAATTTCGGCCCGCTCAGGGAATGAAACCGGTATCACAGTTGCTATCACAGGCACAGTTGCTTTGCACAGCTAACAAGGCAGGCAGTAGGCGGTAGGGCGATGGCGAATGAGTCCATAGGTCGAAGCGCGGAAGCACTGTACAGGACCCGTCACGATAGCTTAGTGGCTATACTGTTGCGCAGCTGAACGCCGCGGCAGACACATTTCAGTGGGGTCCATATGCACAAAACCTTCGTGTACTTTGACTTTATGTGAACTTTAAGAAATCCCACTTGGTGAAAATTAACCTCACGTACCCCACTACGACGTGCCTCACAATCATGCAGATCCTGGTTTTGGTATGCACAACCCCAAAATTTACTTTAATTTTAGCAATAAGCAAGCAAACGCTTTTCCTCGGTAGCTTCGTGGTGCTTCAAAGTGCATGGATGACTTACTTCCTCTACAATGGAACACCCTGAACTTGCGAAATTTCTGCAGAATTTACTTACTTTACTTCGGGACGTTCGAATGAGCAGCCAACCAATCACGCATTGAGTTTACTGGTGCAGCAGTGACATTGAATCATTCTCCGCAGTGTGGCAATGGCGGTGTATCCAAGACCTACACGCGACTTTGACTTCGTTCTCACTTGCGGGGCATGTATAATTACGTGAGCAAATACGTCCACTCGTGGCCCCGATTACTAACGTTGCCAATCGGCTCGTCATCCAGCCGCACCATTACAGCCACTTCCATACCAAGTTCGCACCTTTGGCCGTGTCAGGATTGATCTATATTGTTCTTTTCCTATGTAATGCTGCTGGCAACCGTTGAGTCAGTCGCGGTCGATCACTTGACGCGGCACGCGGAAACCGCCGCACTCCCGGCGGCCACAATGGTCGACGTCGCTTCCTTCATCCACCATCACCTCGTTCTACGCCACGGCGCTCCTCTTTAATTCTTGAGTGACCGAGCGCGCGTTTCTTTCTAAAATAGTGAAGTCCTGCTTCATCAGTGCCGCATTATACAGCGCAAGACTACCACCTATTGACCCCAAAACAATTGTCTGACGGAATGGTTCAACCGTACTCTAGGCGACACGCTCTCCATGTGTGTCGCCTCGGATCATTCCTAAGACCTTGTTCAACCGTTCGTAACATACGCCTGCAGCGCCGCCAAACAAGCCACAGTAGGATCTTCTCTGTTTTTCCTTCTCTATGGCCGCGAACCTTCCTGTACCATCAACACAATTTTTACATGTCATCGAGAGAGCTCAGAGTGCACTCCGGTTTCCACCGCTGTTAAGCATGCCAAGGAATGTCTGCAGCTCACCCGCTCACTCGCTGCCGCAAACCAACCCCGCCAAAAACTTTGAGGTGGTGACGGCTGACCCGCTCCTACCTTCCCGACTGTATCTCTTTTATGGCTCTGGATACGGCCCACGAGCCCTGGACGCTCTTCCAAACTATTGCCGAAATTTGATGCTCCATATCGCGTCATAACCCAGATTTCGCCGATCAACTGCATCGTCGAGACACCAATGCCCCCAAGTCACCACAGTCGCCGAGGACGTGAAATAGTTCATGTAGAGAGGCTCAAGCCTTATCATGAGCCCATCGTGTCATGGTCACCGTAGGTCGCGGGGATTGCTTCTTTTTCAGCCAGGGGCTGATTGTAAGAAAGAAGAATGGCATTGGAAAGTCCCGTCGACATCGGGTGTCGCGCGGCCCGTTCGCCGATTTATAGCTGAACTGTCGTTTCTGCCGATGGGTTTCGGGCCGTCGCGGGCCATCCATAAAATAATCCAGCCATAAAAATAATCACTTAATCAATCTAGTCAAACAATCAATATTTCAAGAATGCAATTATTAAGGCGAAAACCTTGTATATCTCACGAGTCAGTCAACCGCCGATGAAAATGTGTCGAAGACAAGAACAGTACAAATAGACTGCGAACCCTCGACCTTTGGTGGGAGTAGAACCCGTGACCTTTGTTGTTAGTGAAGGCGACGTTATTACAGGCACAGTTATTAAGATGAAGTTTATGCACTTGAACCCGCGAACATTGGTCGGAGTCCAACCCTCGGCCTTTGGTGGGAGTCGAACCCACCACCCTTGTTAATTAAGGCGAATGTAATTAAGACACATTTATTATAATACAGTTACTTAAGGCACTCGAATTTACATTTGGTGGGAGTCCAACACACGACCTTTGGTGTTAATGAATGCGAGGTTCTCGAACCTAACTAAGGCACTCGAACCCACGACCTTGGGTGGGAGTCGAACCCTCGACCTTTGGAATTAAGAAAGATTACTAAGCGAAGTACACTAAGCGAATTAAGGGGGATGTGTACGTCATGTTCCCGTCTTTAATGCATGGGCACTTGTGCTTTCGCATTAAGTCGTCTTATATATAACATAGGAGACCCTGTGAATTCTTTAAATAAATATAATCATTTTGTAAATAAAAAGGTCACTCCTACTATCAACAATTAAGTCACTCGATCAGTCAGTGCAGTCAGTCAATTCGGTAACTGCCGTTGTATACCTCAATGGCTATGTCATCGTACTGCTCAGTACAAGGTCGTGGGCTCAATTCCGGCCACGGTTAGCGTATGTTAATGCGGGCGGAAATCAAAATCCCTCGTATACCGTGCAAAGTGTGCACGTTTTAGAACCTAAAGCGGTGAACATTATTGTGAAGACCAGCACTACAATATCTCTCATACCCCACATTGCAGTTTCGGTGACGTTAAACCCCGCAATTTAATTTTCAAGCAGTCTAATCCGTCCGATCAACCAGACGCTTGCTCATTCTAACGTAGGAACCAGCACAGCGCCAGGAGCAGCGTGGTGACGTCATTGTGCGCGAGGGTTGCCCCATCGTGGCCGCGGCGGCTTTCTGGTTGATCGGCGGGATCGTCGGTGCTTCGGCAGGCGCGCTCGGCTTCTACGTCATCTCGTACGTGTTGGGACTTCAAGCCCCGCCCACGCGGCCCGAGGCGCCACCAGAGAGGGACGACGGCACCGTGTGCTACTCGCACGAGTGCCTGGCCGCGGCCGAATACCTGCGCGACCAGCTTAACCCGCTGCTCGAGCCGTGCCGCAACTTCACGGACCACGTGTGCGGGCGCTTCCACGGACCCGGACATAGCCTCGTGGAGCTGGTACTGTATGCTATCGACTGTGCTATAGTTTTCACTGTAAACAATTTTCGTTGTAAAACGTTTCCAGTGCTAGCGCCTGCGGAAGCTGCAAGTGTGGCGGTTCAGCCAGGCTGCTATTCTGGGCATCATCAAATTCCACCATAATAATCAATTCTACATCTTGCCAGTTCTGATTGGGGCAGATGGCTGCCGCAACCTCCCTGATTGGCTCAAATTACCGGCATTACAGTATGTTAAAATACGGCGGGATTCAACGATATGGAGAGTAGAAATTCAGCGTTGGAATGGTTGGCTGTGCATTGATTCCCCTAAACTTCGTCCTTGTGGCCACAAACGGCTCAGGTTTCCTGCAGATCGATTGTTTTCTACGAAATGTTGCTCTCTAAACTTAACAAACTCACCCGATATGATTGTGCTTTTGCTCGGAGACTTACTGTCGTGATGTTTTAAAAAGTATATTGTTTAGAAACTTAGAAGGATAAAGCGTAATAACATCGCAGGAACGCTTGAAGCCACAATCACATAGGTATGTAGGCGTCTGCACGGCCACTCGGTCAAAAGACACAGGTGCAGCCTGTTGCAGGCGCCTAAAAAATGGTGCGAGTGGCCCAGTTGAGCCAGCCGTTGCCGCGGTGCCACCAGTCGCATAGCAAGAGGCAGCGGGGTCCTGGCGTTCTTGCTGTCCGGGGTGCTTTACGACCGCACAGTGCACGTAGAGCTAAGAAACCATATGCTTTAAGCTTGCAGGCCTATGTGGTTTGGATAAATTAGACCCCACCTTTGAAACAATAAACAAATGTTGAAATATGTAATACCTTACACCTGAGCGCTAATGCAACCTTAATTCATGGCCCCCCAATAAATAAATGTGCTTTAATGCAATACTGTTTAAACAGAATTGCTTAATCGGCAGCAGATATATATCATGTAGTTTACATTCGGCATTGTGCATTATTTTGTGTTGATTAGTTTGGAAAGATTTTGCAGGCGTTGTCTAATTTCACTTTTTTTCTCTCATGCTCTCCGTTCATGTAGCAGTTGATCTTGTATAAAGCCTTTAACTTGAAGGTTTACATCTGTGCACTTGAGTAGTGTGTATATATGCCATGTGCGTGTGTATATGTGAATGTATATGCGTGTATATATATATATATATATATATACATATATTGTGACGTAGCAGTTGTCACTACGTTTATTCCCGAGTCGAAGATGCGGCGAACCGATCACGCCCACAGCACGGATCACAATTGAGAGCCAGCCCCACAAGCGATGATGAAGAAGAACCCCATATGAACCCCACATGATGGTGATCGTGTACAGACGACAAAGAATAGCTTATAAATGGTCACACTAATGTCCCCTGGCGTCAGAGCGGCCATTCTAGCCGCAATTCAAAGGGGCGGCGAACGCCTCATGAAAGGCTTCATACGGGAAACGTGGACAACCTCAGCGGCGCGGCAGCGCCGCTGAGGTTGTCCGATACCAACAACGCATTATAACAACATACGATACCAACAAAGCATTATCATCGTCATCACCATCGTGACCATCATTATTTAATGGCAGCGCCATCCAAGAGTGTATAAATGGGTGGCTGAAGCACACAAATAAGTCTGCTCAAAAGGCCGGAGACGGAATGCCGAGAATGTCAGGAAAGTTGACAACCAAGTAAAGGGTAATTGAATATGTAAATAGGTAAGCCAGAAGTCATCACAAAATAAGTAAAAGAAAAACAGACGGTAAATTAGGTGGCAAGAATGCAAATAAAAATGACCATAGAGATTTAGATATACTCGAAGAAAGATATTGAGCAAAAATCTTCACGATTGCACACAGGACAGTGAGGGGCTATTTGTGGCCCGAGGTAGCTGCCTTAGGAAGGGAAACATACCGGAGCAAATATTCGTAACATGATGACCCCTTTGTATACTGCTGCAAAGGTCCTGAAACTAGTCAGCACATCGTAATTGAATACCAAGATATTCTGCCAGCAAGAGCCATTGTAGATGTCTGTGTGAACGCTGAGTGAAACGCTGGGATTCAAAGCAGATGGAAGCATTAGCTGGTGAGCAGTGGAGATACGTTAGAGAAGTTTAACATACAGGTAGAAAAGTGTTTTGACGTAGCAGTTCTGCGGAAACCCGCAAGGTGGAGAGAAGTAATTAATCAAGGGAAAATCAGACATCCACCAGTTCGTAGCAAGTACCACGTCAAAACACTTGCCTTTGCTTCGTGTGGTCGACAAATTCGACTTCGCCCTGCCATCTGCTAGCCGCCTGGTTAGCTCAGACGGTAGAGCGGCTGCCCTGGAAAGGCGTTGGTACGGGGTTCGAGTCCCGGACCAGGAAGAACTTTTATTCGACTCTGAGACTTTTCTTTCAAGGAACCCGTATGGGTTTCCTTTGTAGCGATTGCTACAAACGGGTGGATGCCTGATTTTCCCTTTATTATTTAGGTAGAAAAGAAGCAGGGAATGAATCGATAGAAACGTGGTCCCTACAGGCATAGTTAGCTGTACAATATAGATATATTGGTTTTAGTGACGGAAGAAACAATCACGGCAGATATGGAAATGCCATAATAGTCGTTCACAACCTAAGAACAAAAGGCTTTATGCATGATCTGCCAGCCAATTAGGTTGACTTATTTCCGTCACGTCAACCGGATTTGCGTATTTAAAATTACTGCTTTCTGGGTACAGGTATGTCTTTGTGTAACTGGTTTTAGGAACAAACTTGAACGCCTTGGCAAAGTTTGTGGTGGACACTGATAATAGCGCTAATCCGAAGGTGAAAGTTTAGCACGAAACAAGATGCTTCTATTTGCCAGCTAGCCTAGCGTTCACATTAGCAGAGCAGTCATTGACCTGCGATTGAATTGCACTTGGCCTGGCCCTCTTTGAGAGGTGAAGGGCATCTGCAACGCGTCTTTTATGGAAAAAGCTTGTACTGAATTCTTAGGTATTCTCAGCACTATTGACAGCGATAGATATCGTAAAACCCGACTAGGTCAAGCAGGCTAGTGACAGTTTGTCACCACCCCGTTTTAAAACAATGCCAATCTGTGGTGCTCTTTTAGCGGTTTAGTCGCTAGAATTAGCGACGTTTTGGCTTGCTTACGGACAAATGATCCTCTTGAACAACGAGCGATCTTTTTATCGTCTTTAAAGGTATGAAGTTTGTTTAAACAATGTTTTTCTAGAACGCTCTTTGTTATTCAAAAGCTAGAAAAAGGCGCCCGAGATTGCCTTTACGGCACATGTGCTCTGCGATTTATGAAGCAACTTTGGTCTGCCCTCCCATACGACCTAAGCTGATGGCATTTGCGCCAAGGACAAGAGGCGTCAATCATGCTGACATAATGATTGTTTTTTTACGCCGTAGGAAACCCATTGAAGAAGATCTTATTACTGTGGGTGGTGCAGTTCTTCTAAGTTGTCTTGGGGGAAGTTCTCATGTGCACGATTAAATAAAGTTATTAAAGCTTATAGAAAAATAATGAAAATTTTATGGTGATGTTTAGAACGCAAAAAGTGATAAATAGAACATTTGAGCAAGGTGTGTACATATCGGAGCAACTGGCCTCGTTCAAGCAGGTCAATGCCAGTTGAAACATTGGTTAGATGGTTCCAGGTATCCGGGTGGGAACAGCGCTAAGGACACAACACGGTGCTCGAACAGCTGCTTTTATTATAGCGATGTACACTACACCGGGACGCATCGTTAAAGGTGAAACAGATAAAACCATTACTGATTACAAGATCTGAAGGGCTCACGCACAAACAAGCAGTCTGCACGCAGCAAATTCGCAGGGTCATGGGTTTCGCACAAGTAAGCAATTTTATTTTCAAGTAGTAATATAGATTACGCATCGACACATTTTAGAGCGCAGCTCGTTAGCGCCCGTTCCTGCGTTGGTCTTCGGTGTCCCTCGGCGTAACCGAGCGAACGAGCACAGCGAAGGATGAAAAACGGCGATCGCGAAGCGAGCGCGAGGAGGAAAGCGGAGGAGCAGGGTGCAGCGGAACCACGAGGCGGAAAGCTCAGGAGGAGGGCATACCGAAAGCGGGAGAATGCAATTGTAGTGCCGCGCAAGACGTGCTTTGCGGCGGCGATCGCTACGAGATGGCGCCAGAGTAGCGCGCGTCGTCTGTTCACCGATGACGCCATCGGTAAGGCATGCGGAGCCGAGTGCGTCCGCCGATAACCATATATGAAAGCAAAGCGATACGTGAGCGGTCTCCATTAGCGCTACATGGGCAGTCTCTCGCGATCTCCCGATTAACGGGGCAGTGGCGCCACACTTCGCGCCGTTATTACGGTGCCGCACGAGACAGATCATGATGAATAAATCGCGAAATGAATACACGTATAAAGCTGCGCTTAATTTTTGCATTTGGGAGTATCGTAAGGGTCGGTGATTTTTTTGTTTTTTTTGTTTCAGGGTTTATATTTTGTGAGCTTGGATAATTTCACGCGTTATTTGGTTACTGTCTTTTGAAAGTGGGAGAATATCAACCATCTCGAATACCACTAGTAAGTATTGAACGTCAAATAGTGAAACGCACACACATATATTTACAACAGGAATATTATTTCGGTATAATTAGCCACCAGGCTTGTACAGACTAGTGCAAAAAAAGACATACCCATCAGGGACGAAGGATCACTTTTAAAGGTCAATGACTGCATTTCACAAAATGCACGAATAGCTTTTCTAAGCTATTTTCTACAGCTTTCTAAGTGTGAATGGTGTCTGTAGGACTAGCTTTCCAAGAACGCTAACTAAATCGTTGCTGATAGAGATCAGCAGTTAGGGAAAAAGAAAAAAAAAGCTCCTGAAAGACTTGTGCGGGGGAAAATACGGAAAAGGACCCATTGCATGAAAAATGTCACTAGATTTAGTGTAAAAGATAAAACTGCTACCGAGAATAGATTGCCGAAAATGCTAAATTTCAGACCACAAGCAAAAGAAGGTAGTCTTGAAGGCTTTCGCCACGAAACTGAAAACCAATGATTTCATCCCACATTTTTGTTTGTGCATTGCTTCGCAAAATTTTGTTGTCGTTATATCACTTCTGAAGATTTTCGATACTTTATTTAGCGGATGGCTAAGAGTTGAAAGACTAGCAGGTGGTAGTTGCAACATATTTTTTAGTATTTGATAATATTGAAGTTATTTTTGGAATACAAATAGTGTGTAATATTTTAGTCATATTCGATACTACGAATATGCGCGCACGTCTACTATTTCTCTTTAACCCTTCACGCTTATCAAAGTCTTCTCGGCAACCATGCTTCTTAAAAGGAATATCCATTTGGCCACTGACTGTTTTTGACGTGTTGTAAAGGTGTTCACGAAGCCTCTGATTCAAAGATCGGCCTGTTTGGCCTATATTGACACGCGTACTTATCTTTATCGGGCAACCACGTTTCTCCGCCTAACAAATGTAATCGCACAGCGTGGGACGCGCCTGCATGTATCCGAAGTTTCTGGAAAGTTATCGCTGCTTCTATCCGCTGTCTGTTGTCGCCGAACCTTATGTTATCTGATTTCATCACCTGACGCGAATGGTGTAGAAGTTTGTGGAAGGCACGCGAGTCCGAAGGATTAGTCTGGAACATTCGACGACTGTTCTTTAAAAGCCGACGCGCCTGACCCGCTGATCAGATTTTCGACGATCGCCGACTGTGTTCGCCGCTATCGTTGTGCTATAAGTGTAGCCTGTTTTGTGGGCACAGGTTCGCCCAATAAAATTTAGTTTTGTCGTTCACAGTATTGCTACTGTGTTCTTCAACGTCACCACCACGTGACAATATAATGTTTTGCACTTGCAGAAGGATGCAATTTATTACGTTCTATACACAAGGAACAAACTGGCACGAAGGTTTGTTTGTACATGTAGCTTCATGCTTTGTTGGGTTGTTAACTTTGTTAACTAATCTATACAAATTGTTTGGCGTCGGAAGAGCAGCTCTGACAGTGAGACGCTGGCCTGTCCCCTTCAGATTATGTGAAATTGTGCGGAAGTAAAGGTTTACTATGGGTTTCATTTTACGTGTGCATTTTGCCACCCACTTGACTGCTTCCTGGCTTAGTAGAGTTTCTGTTTTCTTCGACGAGCTTCTGTGCGATTGAGGCAAGTATGTAAAGCGGATACTCAGCGTCGAGCAAACTCAACGTCATTAAGTAGTCTCTTAGATTTCTAAATTTAGGTATCCAAGCTCGTCGACGCTGATTACCACCGTCCCGTACTTGCCTCAGGGGGCAGAAAATTACCAAATCAGAGAAAACTAGCAAATCAGAATGTGGACAGGTTCATCGATAACTTGACTTGACCAACAATGAAAAAGATTGCGTTCGAGTTCAGTGCAACTTCATTTCCTCCGCTCATTTGCTTCACAAGAACATGTTCATATGTATTTCTGCTTACTTCCCAAATGGAGACATTGGTTTCAACTGGTTTTAACTGTTGCTTCATTTCCACAGAAAATAAACATTTGCAATTTATAGCAAGCCATCGGATGCCAACTGGATGTCTCGCATGCCCAGTTAATTCCAAAGTATTGCCAGTTCATTCTCACGTGGCCTACACTTGGAACCCGTTAATTCCCAACTTTTCTGTGCCTGGAAATACCATGAGCAGGCGGCTCCCGACTGGGGCCAGTGGAGGTCCATTTCGGTTCCAACTGGGACCATTTGCTTCCTAGTGGGCCGCAAGTATAGAGCAGTTGGATTTGAACTGGTACCAGGTGATTACTAGGTGCAATCGGTCGATACTAGTTGAAACTACTTGAGTTCCCTGTTAGGGAATAATGTCAACGAGAATATCCGCTACCCCCATTTGTACTCTAGTCTGCATCACTGCCTTCCTGTCTCTTCTTCTAACGCGAGTCATATTTATTTCCCTCGCTCGCTGCGCTGCCCGTAACCCTTTCTCAAGCTGCTTTGTTAACCTCCCTCCAAGTTTTCAGTGTACATGTCAGTAACGGCAGAACGCAATGATTTTTCACTCATGTCTACAAGAAGAGCATAAAACCACATTCCATGACATATCGTAGGAAATCAACAAACCAAGACAGCAAGGACAACATAGGGGAAATTACTTGTAATTACTAATTGAATTAGAGAAATTATAAGTTAATGGAAATGAAAGTGGATGAAATCTTCATCCACTTTGATTTTTCCTAATATATCATTGCTTTATTTCAATTAGTAAGTAAAACTAATTTTCTCTATGTTGGTGTCTTTGTTTGGTGGCTTCTCATAATTAATAAAAATCGGGCACCTTGATGCCTTTCTCATTCCTCCATGACTTGCTAATACCTGCTATATGTGTGCCTAACCATTCTTTTATTGCGGTAGCATTCCCAGGGTATTTTACGCACTTATCGGAGGCTATCCACGTTCCTTTCTTTGCATCTAACCATTTTCTCTTTTGCCTGAGTCACTCGGTAGCTTATAATCGAAAAAGTTGTGCGAGTAGTGCTGTGTTGAGGCAACAGGGTTCTAAACTAACCAAACGACCAACTTGGGCGTCTGACTATATGGCAGTGTGTACATGTCTGTCGCTCTGCGATTAGCCTCTTTCACGCTCACATGGGTCACTTTAGATGCGGGACTGGGTATAGGTACCACTGTTCCATGAAACGCCGACTTGGGTCACTGTTTATGCGGCAGTTAGTGTGCCTCAACGAGCCTCTTTCACGCCAACTTGGGCGACGAGGTATGTGCTACTGGGAATGGGCCGCTCTACAATGAATATCCCTTAAATTTCACCGATGCAAAGTGGATTGGAACCCATGTCACAATGGTTCCTGATGGACAGCAAACCGATGCTTTAGCAGGCTGCGCCGCAAAGCAAGTTTATTTTATTTTGCTGCGGCTGTAAATTTTGGCAGCAGCACGATTACGTCAGTGTCGAAGATTTACACCAGAAGCGAAATATAATAGACTTGGTTACAGCAATATTAGCTGTTTTTGTACGTTTGAGCTTTGCGCCACCAGGTAGATGCAGCATACAGGAGACTCCCGTTTAGTTCCCCGCCCCAACGCCCGCCCCGTCCGCCTGCGTTTACCCAAATGCCGGACACGCTAAACCTCTATAATATATATAAAAACGACGTCTGTCGACACTTGGCGAAAGATTTATAAGATTATCTACCCGCTAGCTACTCGTAAGTTCTCGTACACAGCGAGAGTCACGTGGGTAACGTGACCGCTTAGGGGAAGCGATGTTTTCGGCTGCCCCAACAACCCCAAGGACGGAAGTAGACGTAGCGGTCTGCGCATGCGTAGTACCGTCGCCCCTAGTTCTTGCGTACGCAAGCCGCTTGCGTCCCCTAAACTAAAGATCTGTAGTATTTGTCCAAACTCGTGTCGGACTGAACTTATTTTTCATTAAACGCTGAGGAGCACTTCATTGTCCTACAGTGCTGTAACTATCAATAAGAACGCATATGCACTGCTCCACAGAGTTCATCACATTGTGTACGCGAATTTTGTGATAAAGCTGTTACCTGTGATTCAGAGCTGTGTAAAATATGTTTTGTCCAGTTTATGTAAGTGTCTCGAGAGATGAGCTTTGCAGATTGTGTTACCGTACCTTCTTGTCGAGTTGCAGAGTATTGATCGTGATGCGGTTTCTTCAGAATTTTCTGATTTTCGGCAGTATTCGTATACATCTCATGGGCGAAAAGAAAAGTGGTCCTTGAGATCGGTAGGATTGTAAGTTCTTCTTTTATAGGCAACAACCATTATCAAATTTTGTTCGGTAGATGGTGGTCGGAACAATATTTTGTTAAAGGGACACTAAAGTGAAAAGTGATTTCTTCTGCATCAGTAAATTACCGTTCTATAACACCAAAAACACCACTCTTACAACGATAAGACGTTTAGTAAACCAGAAAAAACGCAAGAACAAAATACGAGTGGCGACGCCTACTTAAGTTCCCGCACCTGGGGGCTGTGACGTCTTGGATTTTGATGGCATCTTCTAGAGCCTACTAATTATATATAGCGATACAGATTGACTACATTGTGTTCTGAAGGAACCAAATATTAAACATGGCAAGTTTCGGGAAGCTTTATTCAGCCAACGCGGCCCAAATGCGAAAACATACTTTGGAATCCCTGACGTCACGCTGACGTACCGGCGCTGGGGTTTCGGCGCAAAATTCGAATACTGATACTTGGACCTTCATTTTCTCATCTAGTAACCAAAGTATTTTTTTGAAATGACTGCCTGCAGGGTTCTCAAACAATGCTTCATTAGTCTAAACTGATTTATTGCTTCGCTTTAGTGTCCCTTTAACATGTGTTTAGAAAAGTGGTTATGCGGCAGTTAGTGTGTGCCTCAACGAGCCTCTTTCACGCCAACTTGGGCGACGAGGTATGAGCTACTGGGAATGGGCCGCTCTACAATGAATATCCCTTAAATTTCACCGATTCAAAGTGGATTGGAACCCATGTCACAACGGTTCCTGATGGACAGCAAGCCGATGCTTTAGCAGGCTGCGCCACAAATGCTCCGGTTAAGTGCGGTTTTTCAATGAACGTTTTTCACACCAACAATTTAGAAATCTGCACCATGAATGCAGTGGGTGTGTGGTGCTTTTCAAAGAACCTCTCGCTAGCTTGGGTCAGTGAGTGTGTGCCATTAGGCGTGCGGGAAGCGAGGGAAGAATTTCCCGTGTTCGCAGGCAGCAGCACGCAATGCTTCTCGTCTCGGAGGCCATGCGCGGACTCCTTGGCAGTGCCACTAGAAGGTGCAGCCTGTCCAGAAATAAGCGTGAAAGAGGAGCCCAGTTGCAGCATGTCGCGTTTCTAAGCGTTCGCACGCGCCTGTGCGCCATGCATTTCTGAAGCGACGCGCAGGCTCCGCGGCAGCGGCGCTAGATGGCACCGAGTGTTCTTATCGAAGTGCTAAAGAGGATTCCCGCTGCAGTACACGCCTCCTACATACCTCGTTTCAAGGGTGGCAACACGTTGTGTCGCTATATCGATTGAGTGATAAACCCATTACCGTCGACAGTCATCGTGATATGGGGTGTGCCCAAGTTTGTCTAATGTATATTTCCTTTTCATGGTAAGAGTCCGCTGTGAATAATAGCGCTAAATAAACGTACTCTTAAACAGAGATTTTATCAAGTTTCCAACAAGCTGGATAAATCCTAACGGGTGAAGTTGCACGTTTCGGACGCGTCTTTCGCACGGATCTGACGCCTTTGGCGACGTCCCTGTACTTCGCTGCAGCAGTCGTGGCGCACCCAGATCGAGGTGATGAGGACGGCAGGTCATCGCTTGTCCGGCGCACGTGGCAAGGCCTCGCAGCTGCTGAGACAGTGCCTGTTCATCTACTCGGTCCCCACGTCCAGCCACCAGGCGCTGCGGGACTTTATGAAGCGGCTCAATCTCTTCCTGGACAGCCCGCCTCCGACGGCGCCCGTCGCGTCAGACCAGGTGAGGTGTGACGTCGAACCGGATCAAGTTCAGCTAGGGAGAGCTTTAGCTCGTCTGTAAACCTTACAGATTACGGGTCAGCGCAACGCTGGTAGCAACAGCTTAGGACGATTTGTCCAACAATGATACGTTTCAAACGTCTTCGCGCGGCGCGACCATTCTCGTCGAAGGAAACTCACAACACAAATGAATGTTCACGATTATTATGCGACCTGCGCTTTACGCCAGCAGTTATGTAGAGTGTATAGAATAATTAACATGTGGTAGTTAAACAGAATAGGTAGCTGAATAAAATTAGCCTGGAGACTTCGACTACAGCGTGCCACACAATTAGATTTTGGTTCTTGTACGTAAAAAACCTCCATTGAATTGTTTATATAAATGAACTAAATTAAGGCGACCGCAGTATTAGCTTTCTGGGATCCGTGGTTGAACCTTGCGTTACTAGATGCCGCTACCAGCGTTGTTGATACCGTACACCTATTTGGTAACCCCGGGCTCCTGAACTGTGTATACGATTACGCGTAAGATAAAAACCTTTTATACTATTTCAGCCTGTGTGCATGACCTGTTACGTTTTTCGGAGTACCGTCATACCATAGATGTAAGCCTGGGAAGCCGCTTTGTAATGCCATCTCGTGATGCAGAGTTCAACCTGTGGACGCAAACCTCCTATTGAAGTGAATGAGCAAAGGCAAGGCGCAAAATACCAGTACTGAAGAAGGACACAAACAACAGGACCGGCGCCTACGTCCTTCTTCAGTCCTAGTCTTTTGCGCCTTGCTTTTACTTATTCAAGCATGAACGAACTAGAACAAGCAAGAGTTTTACTTGAATTGCAGTGAACAACTGTATTTTGGTTACCGGCTTGAGTGGAAAATCAACAGCTGCATAAGCGTTCATGCACTTGTTTTTCATGGTTGCCAAATAGTGAAAATTTCAAACAGAACGTTATGAAGGTATTTGAGAAGAACGACAGTTGAACAAAACAAGGTGAAATGTAAATCTTGTGTGGAGCTAGTCTCCTAAAGAAGGCTTGATGTTCCATCCCTGGAATTCTTTCCAGTTGCCACGGTCAGGAAAGTCTGGGAGCGTTGGCAGATAAATAATCGCTCTAAAAATGCTTTACAGCGATTATTCATTCGGAGCGATTATGATCATTCCTACGGGAAATGCAAAGGCTGGTTAATTTAGAGGCAATTCTATTGAATGACAAAACTAATGTGCAGCAGTTGGCAGATCCATTTTTTCACTGAGAAACTGGGTATGCATATTCACAGAGAGCTCTTAAGCTAAAATTGAGTCGTAAACAAAAATTTCTGTACGCGACCGGCATAGGACAAAGCACTTATGAAAGATAAGCTTTGTGAATACGGTGCCTGTTGGCTTTCTGCAGCCTCTGCGGCTGTCGTGCGGCTGACTTGTTCGGAACAGCCCCACTTGCATCACTTCTTCTCCCTTGCAACTCGAAGCAGTAATGTTATTCCGTGTATCTCGAAAATAAAATTATTGTTAGACAATTTGGAATATTGAATTGTCGAATGGAACACGAATGAAATAACAAGGTGTATTGAGCTCACATTCACATTATGGAATATTCACACATCTATACTTACTTTCATTTGACGAGAACACTTATGCGACACAATAACGTTCCTATGGAGTGATGCACTAAAACGCCACGAGATGTCGCTAGCCCTGCTGCCGTACACCTCACTGGTAACACGGTATTTTGTCAAGAGCACCACGCACAAGATGAAACCAACATCGTTTCATATGTAAGCTGAAATTGAGATAATCAATGATGAATTGTCGTCCTATTGAAAGGACCTTGAGGCTACACAAGAAACTATACGGCCTTCGTTAGTGTCCTTTCGGGTGGACAAACTCTGGGCGGATAACGCGTTTCTCTTTTCTGAAACATCCTCGCCTTTGAGAATTAGGGCAAGACTGATTTACCATGGAAGGCAATTGTGGTTTTCATGAAGCTTCCCGTACGTTGACAATTGGCGCATATGTGATTTGCCATAAGCTGAAAATAGGTTCGGCAGTCGTACACGGACTTATAAAGAATTAATTATCTAGCAGATGACAGAACTGTGGCATCATCTGGGCTACATAATTAAACAGGTGGACATAACGTGCACGTCAACTTGCAGTGTAGTGTTAGATGATTGGAAAATTCAGTCAAATTTCTTGAATTTTACGGGGATGTGTTACAAGCCAACTGAAACGAAATTTTGGGCCGCGTAAAAAGCCTATTTTAGGTCTGTGTAGACATACAGGGTGTTTTCTATACAATACAGTTTCTTTATAAAACGTCTATGAGCCTACGGCTACGGGAGGCGGAAATAATTTACCGCACCTCAAGCGACTGCGAAGACACTAATTAAAATTTTTTTAGCTTTGTTACTATTAGGTCGAGGGCAGTTTATATGAAAAACTTGTAGAGCGTCAACATTTATGTCATGTGCATTTCTTAGAAATAAAAAATCACACGTAATTCGAGATAGTGCTCATTTGAAATTGAAGATCAAATTGCAGCAATATTGAGAATGAGCGCGTCCCGCTGCGGCAAAGTATGTCCGCTTCACCTAGAAGCTCGTCTGTAAAATACCACGTTCGCTGCGCTTGTGGCGTTATTGTAAGAGGATCTGTATTGCATAAAAGAACACCCTGTAAAGGAGCCCTCGTGCTGAAATTGATGTGTGGAATACCAGCGCAAACGTCACGAAACCCGAACTAAAAAAAGAATGAAACAACGCTGCTTGGCGGGAATGACGCATAACATGGAGCACACGGCTCCTCGGCGTGGCATCCGAGGTAACGCTACGCCCGCGGCGCTTTGGAAAATCTGGAAGGTGGTGCGGTGGGACTTACGTCATTACGACAACCAGCAGGTGTGCACGTCTTCGGCTTGAGACTCAAGGTGATGGTGCTTGGCGCCACCACGGACCCTTAGCCTCCATACCGAAGCTGTAATCCGCACCGTGGCGACAGGCTGTAAGGTGAAGGGTAGAAACCATGAACGGTGGTGGTCGGGGCCATGGTCAAGCCCAGGCCGACGGGCTCCCCGTCTGTTTACCAGGTGGGGGGCTCCGGGACCTTCTTTTGTCTATAAGGGTGAAACACAGGTGACACAATAGGAACCCTTAATCCATACATGCCGCATGGATTCTCAATTTCCCCCTCTAAAGAAAACGATCGGAACCGGAAACGGTACCGCACCGAAGGAATCAAAGTTACAACTCAGAAATGTGCTGAAAATTATCCACTGTTCCTGGTAGTTCACGCTGTTGAGCAAAACGCTCCAGTGGCCAATCTATCAGTGTTTGTACTACAAAAGTGGCTAGTGGCTAACATAGGCGAAGAATATGAAGCAAAAAAAACTGTCCTCAGGAGATCTGCTTGTAGGAGTAAAATCCAAAAAGCAGAGTGATGCGTTACTCGCACAAAAGAAGCTTGCTGACCTTAACATTACTGTAACACCTCACAGAAGCCTGAACAGCGTTCAGGGAGTAATTTCTGAGCGGCTGCTAATGACAGAAAATGAAAATGAGCTCCTCGAGAATTTGCGAGACCAAGGAGTAACGTCCCTTCGCCGCATAAATATAAGGCGCAACGGCGAAGAAAAAACAACACCTCACATCGTGCTAACATTCGGCAGCACTCGCTTGCCCGAGTCTGTCCGGGTTACATTCATCAGGTGCCCAGTGCGCCCATACATCCCTAACCCTAGGAGATGTTTCAAATGCCATAGGTATGGCCATGGCAGCAACACATGTAGAGGCAAGGAGACCTGTGCCAAATGCGCCGAAACCGAACACAATACTGACAACTGCCAAGCAAGTGAAACAAAGTGCGCAAATTGCAACGGTCCACATGCAGCGTACTCACGAACCTGTGAAGTATTCAAGAAGAAAAACAAATAATCGCTCTAAAAGTACGAGAAAACATATCTTACCCTGAGGCAAGGAAAAAGTTCAGTCAAGAGACATCCAGGTCATATGTTGACGCCGTGCGCCGGAGGGCCGAGCGGCGTCTGGTGACAGTGGGCACACAGTACACCATTGTTGATGTATGTCTGACCCGTCCCCCACCCGAACGGCACTCCGGTGTCCGCACCATTGATATCCCGGAGGTGCAGCTGACGGCGGCCTCTGGCACAACCAAAGTTAGTGGGAGTGGCGACACACCACTCCAACTTCAGGCCAGTGCGCAGGCAGGGCCATCCACAACTCTGACAGGTGCAGCCAAGGCTGCCATACTATCACACAAAAAAGGCTCGCTGGCCCCTGAGCCGGTAGGCCGCCGGGCTTCCCCCCATCGGGAGAAGCCACAAATCCGTACCCCCGCGGGTTCCCCGCGGAAACCTATCACGTC